>NC_140963.1:54536792-54599292 GCF_056783735.1 Eptatretus burgeri | reverse complement strand
GGGTCGGGAAGCAGTTCAGGTACATTGAGGGGTGAAAATCATTCATGAGGAAACACCTCAGGTTCAAACGCAGGTGGTGTTAGTACGGCAGTGGGTGACAAAATCACTTGAGCCGGTTCAATGTTTGGATCCCCATGACGTAACCTGAGGTGGTGAACATGTTTATGTATACATCTACCATCACACAACTTCACAAGAAACATCATCTCACCAATGTTATCGATAATGATGCCGGATAACCACTTATGGTTCCACATCCGGAGTTCAACACGAACACAGGATCATTGATCTGGAAGTTGCGGGTCACAGACGTTCGGTCGTGATTACGTTTCTGTTGAGACTTGTTATTCTCGACCTCGACCGTTACGTTCGTTTCAGGTCAGGTCAGGTCAGGTTCGATCTGTGACCTGCTACAGGTACCATGTAAACCTGTACTAACCTGTTCCATGGTCGGGTTGTCGGCTACTAAACTGTCTCCCCCACCAGGTTTTCTGGTGAGGAGGGTGTTTGGATATGGACACTCAGCAGGATTAAAAACAAAACCTGTCAAAGGGCGGAGGAGCTCCTTGTGAGCCAACGGCCATTCATATCGAGTGCCCAACTGTGTCTGCGGACGTCCTGCAATTGGATTACTTTTTTATTAGGAGGTTGGTGGCAGGATTTGCACTCTGGCCACCGTGAAACGCTTCATTCCACAAAACACAAAAACGTAAAAAAAAAAAAAAAATCTGAAAACCCACTCCGCGGGAGTACCTCCTGTGCAGCTTCCCTTCGCAGGGCAGCTCACCGGATGACGGGATTGGGGAAAAGCCTTCGGGACCCCCAATCTTTGATGATAGGAGGGAAACTACAGGGTAACATCCCTGGGTCAGATTGCGGGAGAGTGTGTCGGAGTGGTGCTGAGGTGTCGTCCACCAGACGGTGGTCTCCTTGGGTTAACCTGAGGCGGTCCTTTCGGGTGGGTACCTGGAATGTCCGATCCCTAAGAGAGGATGATCACCTGTCTCTGTTATCATCTGAGCTCAACTGTTTGGACATCAGTATTGCAGCTCTCTCTGAGGTTCGGACACCGAATTGCGGCGAGATCATGGTGGGTGGTTACACCTACCATTGGTCTGGTCGCTCTGATGGTTACCATTCCCAAGGAGTTGCTGTAGCTGTGTCCAATAAGCTGACTCCAATGATAATTGAGGTATCACCGGTCAACGAGCGAATTATGAGACGAAGGATTCATCACTCCTTAGGTGTTATTTCCCTGGTCTCTGTTTATGCTCCGAATGAGGCGAGTGATCTCACCGTGAAGGATGCATTCCACGCCACGCTCGAGTCTGTGGTTGATCAGTGCCTAAGACGAGATACACTTCTAGTCTTGGGGGATTTCAATGCATCAACTGGAACTGATAGGGATGGTTATGAGACGTGTGTTAGTGCCCATGAGTCTGGAACTGTGAACCAGAACAGCACTAAGTTCCTTGACTTTGCAAGAAGTCATGGACTTAGGGTGGCTGGTGCATGGTTTCAGTGCCCCCAGACTCATTGCTGGACTTGGTATTACAATGCTGGCGGCGTGGCGAAGGAGATTGAACATGTCCTTGTTGATAGACGTTGGAGAATGATCCAGAACTGCAGGGTCTACCGGAGTGCTCAGTTCCTCAATACTGACCTTAGGCTTGTTGTAGCACCACCCTTGCTGCCCCACTTTTCGCTGGTACTCCAGAGGCCTCCATATGGCCATCCCCCAGGCAGATTCCTGGCCTATAACCCATTCCGATCAACCCACTGCAACCACAAGGCATGTGGTCGGCCCGAAGGCCTCTTCCACTCATGAGGCTCCCTCACTGAGAGAATCTGTTGAGCAGGGTCAGCATCAGGAAATCGAGCCACATGTCCATACAGCCACAGCTGATGCTCACGGACTATGCAGGTAACAAATCTCATCTGAGTCCCTCTCAACAAATGCTCGTTGGACACAAAGTCCAACCAGCAATAGTGAAGGATTCTCCAAAGAGACCTGGTACCAAAGGTGTTCAGTCTCCATCTCAGATCCTTGGTCAGAGTCCAAGTCTCACATTCGTAGAGCAAGACTGGAAATATCAAGGACCTGAAGACTCAGAAATTCATTCTTCTGCAGAGGTACCAACAGCTGCACACCCTATCATCCGGTAAATCCATAACTCACCAAGCTCGACTCAAATGTCTATCGACCTTTGGCTCACAACATGTGGAGACATGTATATCACTGCCAAGGTAAGTGAATCTCTCCGTGACCTCAACATCCTCACCACAAATAGGTACAGACAAGATAGCAGCATCCAATATGTCATTGAAAGCCTGGATCTTATTTTTGACCCAGGAAACCCGTAATCCCAGCGGCTCCAACTCCTCGTTTAATGCCTGGAAGGCCCCATCAGGATATCCAGCATCTCGGCAAAGATGACTGGATCATCTGCGATATTAGGGTCAAAGATCTTGAAATCCCCAAACGATGCACCACAGCTTGATCTCTCCGACATCCTCCCCAGAATCCAGTCCATACAAGCACTGAAAAGTGTGGGGGCCAGTACACACCTCTGACTAACTCCAGTAACAACTGAAAATTAGTCGGAGATGGAACCACCACACCGCTCAGCACTCTTAGTACCTGAGTATAGTTCAGACATCAGATCGATCAGTTTTGGTGGCACCCCACGAACACTGAGAATCCTCCAGAGGACATCCCGATTCACTGAATCAAACACTTTACAGAGATCAACATAGGCTGCAAGCAGCCCCTGCCGAAACTGTCGTCTGCGTTCGGTGGGGACCCGAAGAGCAAGGATACGGTCAATCGTTGACCTCTTTGGTGTAAAGCATGACTGCTCTGGACGCTGGTGCTAAACAGATGGTGGTGAACCCGAATGAAGAATTATCCGAGTAAAGACCTTGCCCAGAACTGAGAGGAGCATCGCCCCCTCGGTAGCTGTTACAGTCCTGGCGATCACCCTTCCCCTTCCAGCCTTGATCGCTGAGAGACCCTCGACCACCCAGTCAGCCAGTCTCCCAGCTGACTGAGCAGCAGTCCACTGGCAACAGAACTCTGCCAATACCGTTGTCGTCTGAAATGACACGTGAAATCCGAGTTCAGACCAAAGACTCAGTTATGAGTTGCTTCCTTGCTTGAGGCTTTGCAATTAAAAAGGACGGAGCACGGACAAACAACCATAGGTTGGCAACCATAGCACATGCTTATGGGCCGAATTGCTTCCTCTTCCGTTAAATCAAGGGAGGCACAAAGTTCCCCTCCCGTTATATGTGGCGGTTTGTTTGTATGCAACTTACAGGGACTGAACATTTGTTTCTCGGCTTCTACTGGACGAGATTGGCTGCAAGTTTCAGAAGTGAATCCTTTGTCCATCGAGGTAGTATGTTCCGAATTTCAGCAACGTCCATTTCCACATTCTGGAGTTTTTAACGAAAACCTTTCATCTCAGCTCACTGAATACAACCACCAATTATTTTTGAGGTCAACATAGGCCAAAAGGTCAATATAGGCCAAATTTCTGAAATTGTCAATTTTCATCCAATTGACTTGAAATTTGAAGAGGATTCCTGGGGGATCATATGCCCTTTGCGAGGAACATAGAAAAAGGTCCCCTTTATATGGTATGTACCATGTGGCAAACTCTAGAAAAGTGTGTGACAAGGACGAAAGGATTTGATTTTTAGATCCTCGTGGAGGATCTTGATGTCTTACTCACGTTGTTGTTCTTCATCTTCTTCTTGTGGACTTTTTAGATCCTCGTGGAGGATCTCCAAGTCTTACTCACGTTGTTGTTGTTCATCTTCTTCTTGTGGACTTTTTTGTTTCACAGCCTACAGTTTTCATCGAAACTTCCTGAAACTTGGCGTATATATGTAAAAATTCCCTGCGCAGACAGTAACCTTTTCCGATTTTGAAAATTCCTCCCTGAAAAAAAAGTTATGACGTCAAAATATCTCCGCTAATGGAAATCGCCGAAAAAAATTATCTCCGAAACTAGGCAAGCTTTTTGAATTCTGTTTGTGGGAATCGAACAGGGCATTAGCAGAGATGAATTACCGCACATATGATACATCACTATGACGTCATTCCTATTTTTTGACATTTTTTGTTTCACAACCCAGAGGTTTCATCGGATCTTCGTGAAACTTGCCATGTATATGCAGAAAGCCCACGCGCAGGCAGTAACCATCTCCGAATTTGGAAATTGTTCCTAGAAGAAAAAGTTGACGTCATAATATTGCCGCTCATGAAAATCGCCTATACCATTATCTCCGAAACTAGGCAAGTTGCTTGAATTTTGTTTTCCGGAATCAAGCCGGGCATCAGCACAGATGGAGCAATTTATCGCAAACCTGATACATCACAATGACGTGCTATTCGTTTTTATGACGTCATCATTAACCCTCGAGAGCCCCAGGGGTCATCGGTGACCATTCACCCAGAACATTTCGTGGGCTCTAGAGGGTTAAGAGGACGAGGATCTTTGCTCATTTGAGCTTGTTTTTGAAGATCCGGATACGGACACTGGAAGTTTTAAAAGTGATTCTTCACCATTGAGAGATATGGCCAAAAACCGATATGTAGCACGATATGTCAAAAACTTATGGATGGATTATGAGACAACTTTGTGGAGATGAGTTGGTTCGACGATAAGAACAAGCCGATTCGATTGTGGTTCAGGTCCGGATCCAGATCCGGTCTATCAGTGGAATACAAAAATATCTATATCTCGGTGGTCTTCTTCTTCTTCTTCTTCTTCTTCTTCTTCTTCTTCTTCTTCTTCTTCTTCTTCTTCTTCCAAAACCTTTATATAATAGGACTCGGCTCTTTTATACACAGTATTCGTATGTCCTTAAATACTAAACACCTGTACACATCCTCGCATTGAGGGTGCCTTTTGAGAGCGTCTATCATGAACTTTTAAATATATTCGGACATTTGCTTTAAAGTTTCGAAAAGTTCACGTTACTATTTAAAGATTATTCCATTTATCGTATTGTAATTTCGTGAATACGTAAATACATTATGACGGGTCTCGCTATTGGCTTAATCAAGGCACGTGACGAAATATCGGAAGTTGTTTATTTATTTATTTATTTATTTATTTATTTATTTTTTATTTTTTATTTTTATTTTTATTTTTTTGTTTGCCGACAAAACCTTGAGGACGCTGCTCTTGGACACATTTGTCCTTGTTTTTCATCGCCTCCAAATTGCCACGAACGCAAAAGAATTCCTAATTTGTGGAAAGTTTGGAATTCGATAAAAGTTTAATGGACACACTCTCTTCATGATGAGGAATTGAGACTTTAGCGTTGAATGAAACGAGATTAAAAAAATTTTTTCTTCCGAGACTTTGTTTATCGGTGAACATTGAGTTATTGGGCGGTGTATAGAAGCCTTTATTACGGTTTGCTAGTTCAATGTTTTCCTGACCCGACGTCCGTATGTAAATTTTTTTCCGCGCGTGAGGAAAACCCGAGGACGTGATTGGTGGATTCGCCGTTTCGTCCAATCCAATGAGAACGAGCGCCGTCGTTGTCCCCACGGCGTTGTGGTTTAAGTTTCGTTTTATTAAAATATAAATTAAGGAAACGAAGTTGTAATTCTCTAAAATGGATCCATAATCACAGGCCCGGCCCCTTCGCCGCCTCCATCGCGGCGTTTCGGAGCCGAACTTGTGTCTCTGAGGCCTAAGCGGTTCCGCACTGACCGATCCTCGGATAGTTTCGGTGCCGGGGAGGTGCACACACCCACCCCCTCTCCTTGGCCGGCATGGACTACGTGCCCCTGTTGGTGAACGTGGTGGTCTCGGTGGTGGCCGGCTTCGTGACCTTCCGGGCCGTTCCCGCTGTGGCCAAGAAGCTTCTGGCGGCAAATTTGTTCGGCAAGGATTTGAACAAGGATTGTGATAGAAGAATGTGGGTGGATTGTCAGTGTCCCCGTGAGGTGGTGATTTTAACTTGTTACAAATGTGGAGCTTGGTCTTTGTCATTGTTATCACTTATCGTGAGGTAGAGGTGGGAAGGAGGAGGAGGACTGGAAGAGGGACAAATGTGGACTGTTCCGAGGGGGGGGGTGTGCAGGGTAAGGAAGTGCAGGAGGAGGGGTGAATTGCGCCAGGTAAGGGGTGTGGGAGGTGTGTGCTCAGGTAGGGGGAGAGATGTGATCAGGTCAGGAGGTGTGTGGGAGGAAGATGTGGCCACGTAAGAATGATGTGGTGAGGAGGTGGGAGAGAACACATGTGGCCAGATAGGGTGGTTGGGGGAGGGGGAAGAAGGTGTGGCCATTTAGGGTGGTTGGAGGGGGGAGAATGTGTGGCCCCATGAGGTGGTGGGGGTGGGGAGAGAACGTGTGGCCCCATGAGGTGGTGGGGGTGGGGAGAGAACGTGTGGCCCCATGAGGTGGGTTGTGAGGGGGAGAGAATGTGTGGCCCCATGAGGTGGTTGGGGGGGAGGGAGAGAACGTGTGGCCCCATGAGGTGGGTTGTGGGGGGAGAGAATGTGTGGCCCCATGAGGTGGTTGGGGGGAGGGAGAGAACGTGTGGCCCCATGAGGTGGTGGGGGGGGGAGAGAACGTGTGGCCCCATGAGGTGGTGGGGGGGAGAGAGAACGTGTTGCCCCATGAGGTGGTGGGGGGGAGAGAGAATGTGTGGCCCCATGAGGTGGTGGGGGGAGAGAGAACGTGTGGTCCCATGAGGTGGTGGGGAGAGAACGTGTCGCCCCATGAGGTGGTGGGGGGGAGAGAGAACGTGTGACCCCATGAGGTGGTAGGGTGTGGGGAGAGAACGTGTGTCCCCATAAGGTGGTGGGGGGAGAGAACATGTGACCCCATGAGGTGGTGGGGGGTGGGGAGAGAATGTGTGGCCCCATGAGGTGGGTTGTGGGGGGAGAGAATGTGTGGCCCCATGAGGTGGTTGGGGGGGGAGAGAATGTGTGGCCCCATGAGGTGGTGGGGGGGAGAGAACGTGTGGTCCCATGAGGTGGTGGGGGGAGAGAACGTGTGGCCCCATGAGGTGGTGTGGGGGAGAGAGAACGTGTGACCCCATGAGGTGGTGGGGGAGAGAGAACGTGTGACCCCATGAGGTGGTGGGGTGTGGGGAGAGAACGTGTGTCCCCATAAGGTGGTGGGGGGAGAGAACGTGTGGCCCCATGAGGTTGTGGGGGTGGGGAGAGAACGTGTGGCCTGATGAGGTGGTGGGGTGTGGGGAGAGAACGTGTGTCCCCATAAGGTGGTGGGGGGAGAGAACATGTGACCCCATGAGGTGGTGGGGTGTGGGGAGAGAACGTGTGGCCTGATGAGGTGGGGGAATGTGTGGCCAGTTAAGGAGGTAGGAGGGGAGATGTGTGGCTTGGTGTTGGGGGGGGGGGGTGGATGTGTGGCCAGCCAAGGCGGTGGTGTAATGGATAGGTGAGCAGGTATGTGGAGGGAGGAGTGAAGCAAAGTGTATGGATCGGTCGACGGGAATGGATGTGTGTAGAGGTAAGGGGGGCAGGTTTTTATGTGGTTACAGGGAGAGGTCTGGTCCACAGAAAAAATAAATGGGGATGGGGTTGACAGGAAAGAAGGATTGAAGATGGATGGGAAAGATTTGAGTCTTTCTCGAAAACGTGAGTTATATCCTAATT
The DNA here is from genome assembly GCF_056783735.1 of Eptatretus burgeri. Taxonomy (NCBI): domain Eukaryota; kingdom Metazoa; phylum Chordata; class Myxini; order Myxiniformes; family Myxinidae; genus Eptatretus; species Eptatretus burgeri. Next base: position 54,591,642 of record NC_140963.1, on the reverse strand, counting down.
CATGTGATGATTGTGAATTAGAGAGTTTAACCCGGTCCCTTTTTGTGCCACTCCATTTGTGTTTTTTTTCCTGCTGAACACGGATTAGGTGGCCCTAGGTGGCCCTTGGTGGCCCTTGGTGGCCCTCGGTGGCCCTAGGTGGCCCTAGGTGGCCCTTGGTGGCCCTCGGTGGCCACTGAGATAGTCTTATTCGTGATGAACTCCCTTACCTATTGGCACAATGAATCCTTGCTGTGCTTTATGTTTTAAAAAATAATTTTGATTAACTGCTCCACGTATTAAACCGTTATGTTTATGGATTAATATTACAATTTCGTTGGCTTTCCCTCGAACATGAATTTAATTGTTTTGACTTTGTGCAAATCGTTTAATCAATAAACATATTGAAACCTAATATCAACCAACTGGTGCCTGGCTTCACTAATAGAAACTTGGTTTTATCCCGTGATGTTTTGTCCGTGTGCATTCATCCTTTACCAATGTCTGCACATTTGTCCAGACCTGAAGCTTTGGGAGTCGTGAGTGGTGCCATATTCTTGGTTCTGCATTTTGCCCTCATACCCGTACCCTCCTTGGGATGCTGGCTAAGGGACAACTGTGTTGAAGTTCCACAGATTCAGGTTTGCTCGGAAGCCACCACCTTCTCGCTGCAACCGTACATACCTTCCACCTTCCACTGTTTTCTGCTGTCTTTAATATCTACTCTGCGCTTTCTTAACATCCTCATTCGCCATTCCCCATTTATCTGCTGCCTATTTCTTTGATCGTTTTCCTGAGCAGTCCTCTGTGTCATTTGTTGCTACTGTTGTTTTTTGTTTTTGTTTTTATGACTATGTGATGTCCAGTTGGTGCAGCTCCTGGCTGCACTCCTGGCTCTGTGCTGCATGCTTCTCCTCGGGTTTGCGGACGACGTTTTGAACCTGCCTTGGCGTCACAAACTGGCACTTCCTGCCACGGCCGCCCTCCCTCTGCTCACGACTTATCTACTCACCGACGGGCCCACCACCGTGCTCGTTCCTGAACCCCTCCGCCCGCTACTCGGTCTGCATGTGCACCTCGGTATGATCGTAGGTTCCTTGTGCAGCAGATTTTTCTCATTTCCGCAAGTCTTTTATCCATTGGTTCACCATGAAGTCGAGTATCGTCGAGTCATGTTGTATAAGGAGCCTCATTTGGTGGACGTTCCCATTTTGGTCTGATATAAGATGCGGTAAAACGTACAGGTTTTGATTTTTATATTTTAATTCAAATAAATTATCCCAATCTGTTTTGTTGTGCAATTAAGTCTGTTGTGCAATTGGTTCCAGCAATGTCGCCCTTAATGTACCCAGAATGCTTTATTCAGGATCGATGATGGTGATGACGAGGGGGTGGGGTGCCACCTTTTATTTTCAATATTTTTTTTTCCGGTGAATGGGGCGGGGGTCAGTTTGGAGGCCGTACCAGTTTAACGAATTTTCAACACCCCAACCATTCAATGGAATGTGCCTGTTTATGATAAAGAGACTGTATTGATGCCCTCATTAACGTTTATTAATTATTTTTGGTGGTAAACATGTGGTTGTAAGGGCATGGAATATGAAGTTGCGAGATGAAACATTTTAACAACAGGGAATTCTTAAGGTTCACAAGTCTGCAAACGATGGTTCCCGGGAAGTGCGTGTTTTTTTTTTTAGGACAAGGTCGCATTGAGAGCATTGAGGTGAAAAGATCTCCACAGGGTGATACCATGATGTTGATGCCCAAGATGCTTGACCTCCCCCTCTTGCAGGTGCTCTCTACTATGTGTACATGGGACTTCTCTGTGTTTTCTGCACTAACGCCATCAATATCCTCGCCGGGGTAAATGGGTTGGAGGCCGGGCAGACGGTCATTATCGCAGCCTCGATAGCCATCTTCAATTTGATTGAACTCCATGGTGAGTGTGCACCCAAACTCCCTGTTGCTCAATCTACCAGTTTGATCAAACCCGTGAATGTCCTCCCTCAGGATCCCAGCATCATCCAACCCATCTCGAAAATGACTGCCTACTCCCCTCCTCTTTTTCATCTACTTGACTGCTGATGTTGTTTTAATATTGACTCGGGTTTTGACTTTTAATCTTTCTTGTACTACTATGAGACTGGCATTATCCGGCGATACAAAGTGCTTGGGTAGCAGCGCCAAACATACAAACCCGGTTACCATGAAGATAACTCCAGAGTTTACAGCACTTGACTGTAAGCTTCGTGCACTATGATGGTTCATTGAAATTGTGAATTTGCCATCATTGAGAGGGTGAAATGTTTGAGTGTTGTGTATTGAGCCGTAAAATGGTGTACCTATTGAAAAGACACGAGGGTGTGTCGGTGTTCGTGTATCACCAAAAACAATTAAGCAGCAACTTTTAAACTGTAAAACAAATGATGGATGCTTTTATATTGCATGCACAAGACGTCGGGAGACGTCCTTTCATATAATATGTCGCAAACCGATGTCGTCTCCAACCAAAGGCAAATGATCCAGAGGCAAATGTGCAACCAGTTTATTTAACCCAGGTAGCTGCCATTTGACCCATCATGCCGTTGTCATATCCACATTCCACCACTTCAAAAGTTCTGATTATAGTGATATCCCCAAGCAGGACGTTTAGTCCCAGCACACAATGGCTTGCTCTTCAAATTCCAGTGTAGATTTGAAGCATTCCGCATCCGAAAAGTGGAAGGGACTGGTGGACCTGCATCCACATCTGAGGGATGGTGCGTTTTGAGATGCATTTCCCCCTGCTTGCACAGAAGATGAGCAGTTTTAGCTTTGGCTGACTGTCGAGGATCGAACACACACTATTTGCATATGTTCAGCTTATTCTAATTGGTAATTATACGACTCCTACAATGAATGTTTCAATTTGTGTGTGTGTGTGTGTGTGTGTGTGTGTGTGTGTGTGTGTGTGTGTGTGTGTGTGTGTGTGTGTGTGTGTGTGTGTGTGTGTGTGAGTGTGTGTGTGATTGGACTCGTCAGGAGAGGCTTGGTACAGCCATCTTTTCTCACTGTACTTCATGGTGCCTTTGCTGTGTACCACACTGGGTCTTCTCTACCACAACTGGTAAGGAACACCATGGCTAATATCAATATGTGGCTAATATCATCCACATAATGTGGATGATATGCTTATTTTGGATTCCGGTTGCTTGAGAAAGAATGGGTCATGGGAGAAAGATGAACTTTTGAGGTATCATGTCATATTTACCCCGTGCGTAAAGTGAAAAGCGGGGTTAAGCAGTTGGTTCACTTTGTCTGTCTGACCTATTGCAGTCTTTGAATGAGGAACTATATTTTGAACATGAATCGGAACATGAACCTGCAGTTTAGCACTACTTTGGCTCTGAATTTGGTAAATTGTATGGAATTTTCACGACCTCCTCCCATTTGAAATGTAAAGTCTAGGCAGTGGTGAGTTTGAGAGGGTATAATGGGGACAGAGTGCTATCGGTTGGGAACACTCAAATTGGAAGCAAACAGAATTGAGATATTCTGCCTTGTCTTGAGCAGGCTGTTTGAGGTGAAGAAATGGATGACGGACGAATGTACATCAGAATTTTGGAAGATTTCATTTATTGTTAGTAATATGTACGTGGAAAAACAATTATGTTGCATCATGGACATGATGAAAAGGTTACGTGTACGATGCTATATAATCATTGCAACCGTAAAAGTGACAAATGACGAACATTGAACAATAAAAGTTCAATCGGAATCACGTGTGATAATCTACTTTGCTTCATTGTTACTCATTCTAAGTGCCCCCTCGTGGTGGGTCACGGCCCCACTCAAGTCTGCCTTTCCTTGCAGGTTTCCCGCAAATGTCTTTGTCGGCGACACTTTTTGTTACTTTGCTGGGATGGCTTTTGCTGTTGTTGGCATTTTGGGCCACTTTGGAAAGACCATGTTGCTGTTCTTTATGCCGCAATTGTTCAATTTTGCCTACTCCGCGCCACAACTCTTCCACCTCCTACCCTGTCCAAGGCACCGCATACCTCGGTGAGTTGATTGGTCAAATCTGACTGAGCGGAAGGGGTATAGTTTTAGCAGCTTGATGGGGATGCTGCTTGGTTCTGTTGTCACTAATGCGAACAGTGACAGCGACAGGGTTTGAAATTACAGGTGCGTATATGCACAACCACACTTGGATTTTTCACTGTGCATGTATAATATTGTAAAACAAAACACTGATTTTGTAGAAATATATATATTTATATATATATAACCAATAGCTTTTTCATTTATCACTGATCAATGTGGGAACGTCCTTGATCAGTGATGATCCAACGGACACTTTGTTGTCCTCTCCCCCTCCCCCAAATTAGCTGTGCTATCGTGCTTTTTAAAAATTTTATTTTATTTTTTGTATACCATGTTGAGGCTCGTGAAAGAGCTAATACACAGAAACATACACTACATGGCCAAAAGTATGTGGACACCTGCTCATCCAACATCTCATTCCAAAATCATGGGCATTGAGATGGAGTTGGTCCCCCCCCCCCACCCCTCCTTTGTTGCTATAACTGCCTCTACTCTTCTGGGAAGGCTTTCCACTCGATATTGGAACATTGCTGTGGGGATTTGCTTCCATTCAGACACAAGAGCATAAGTGAGGTCGGGCACTGATGTTGGGTGATTAGGTTTGGCTGGCAGTCGGCGTTCCAATTCATTCCAAAGGTGTTCGTTGGGGTTGAGGTCAGGTTCTTCTCGACACTGATCTCGACAAACCATTTCTGTATGGATCTCGCTTTGTTCATGGGGACGTTGTCATGCTGAAACAGGAAAGGTCCTTTCTCAAACTGTTGCCACAAAGTTGGAAGCACATCGTCTAGAATGTCATTGTATGCTGTAGCATTAAGATTTCCCTTCACCGGAACTAAAGAGCCGAGCCGAAACCATGAAAAACAGCCCCAGACCATTATTCCTCCTCCACCAAACTTTACAGTTGGCATTATGCATTCGGGCAGGTAGCATTCTCCTGACATCCGCCAAACCCAGATTCATCCGTCGGACTGCAAGATGGTGAAGCGTGATTCATCACTCCAGAGAACGTGTTTCCACTGCTTCAGAGTCCAATGGCGGTGAGCTTTACACCACTCCAGCCGACGCTTGACATTGCGCATGGTGATCTTAGGCTTGTGTGCGGATGCTCGGCCATGGAAACCCATTTCCTGAAGCTCTCGACGAATATTGCTTGTGCTGATGTTGCTTCCAGAGTCAGTTTGGAACTTGGTAGTGAATGTTGTAAACGATGACAGACGATTTTTCCACGCTACGTGCTTCAGCACTTTGTGGTCCTGTTCTTTGAGCTTGTGTAGCCTACCACTTTGTGGCTGAGCTGTTGCTCTTAGATGTTTCCACTTCACAATAACAGCACTTGTAGTTAACTGGGCCAGCTATAGCAGGGGAGAAATTTGATGAACTGACTTGTTGGAAAGGTGGCATCCTTTGACCGTGCTACATTGAAAGTTACTGAGCTCTTCAGTATGGCCCATTCTACTGCCGATGTTTGTCTCTAGAGATTGCATGGATGTGTGCTTAATTTTATACACCTGTCAGCAATGGGTGTGGGTGAAATAGCCGAATCCACTAATTAGAAGGGGTGTCCACATACTTTTGGCCATGTAGTGTATCATAAGGCAGGAGATGAGGGGTGGGAGAGGGAAGCACAAAATAGTGGGGAACAAAGACAATGGGATAACTATGGAAGGGAGAGGGATGGGGTGGGGTACATGGGGTAAAGAAGATGGTACTACAGGGACTTTCAGGAAGGAAAACAGAGAATTTGAAGGAGGTGGGTTTGGGGTGGATTAACCGGGGTGGTAAAGATCATGATTTTGGATTGAGGAAGATCTGAGATGGTTTTGAACAGCTGTTTTGAAGACCTGGAGGGAGGAGTGGGATTGAAGAGAGTGGGAGTTTGTTCCAGAGGTGGGAAAGAAGAGGAATGAAAGAGTGAAGGTGAGCAGTGATTCTTAATTTTGGCAGTTTCACCAAAAGGGGTTTTTGGGGGAACTTGAGTGCCCTGCAGAAATATAGATCACAGACAGAGTGGGGGTTGGGTGGGGGTTCAAGGCCAGAGAGGAGACTGGAGAAGACAGAGACCATTGACCTGCCTCGGGTGAGAGTGAGAGACCCAAAGACTCGGCTTCATCGCGGAAGATACCAATGATCCTTAAAGCTTTGGTTTCCACAGCGTGAAGTCGAGCTTGGTGTGAGGTCGGAGCACCACCCCAGAGGGGAGGGCAGTACTCTATCAGACGACGGATGAAAGCTTTGTATGTGGTTAGAAGCTCAGGTGTGCCAAGGAAGGTCTTTGCACGACGTAGGATGCCCAGTCGGCAAATGGTTTTGGAGGCCAGCTTGGAAATGTGGCTAACCCAGGAACGATCGTGGCAGTTGGTGAGACCTAAAAGTTTGAATGAAAGGACTTCTTCAAGGGGATTGTTGAGAAAGTATATGGAGGGGGTGGTTTCCAGATGGTCCTTTTGGATAGACATGGTGAGGGTGTGAGATTTGTCAGGAGCTGACGTTCCCATGTTGATCAGAGTGCTGGTTGTGTTTTTAGCTCAGCCATTTTACAATCACCTTGTACTAAAGAGAATGAGAATTTTCATTGGCCATTTTACCAAGGCTAATATAATTTGATTCATTCCTTGTAGAAGAAAATTATAATGTTGGGCGAGGTGTGGCGTATTGCGTTTTCAGTTTATTAACAAGGTCGCAAGTTGAAAATTACACATTACAAAATGCACGTGCATTTAAATAAGTTTAAAATGTGTTTAACATTAAGATGTACCATGTATGCCATACTGTATTTGATCACCAACAGGAAAACATGACATTGACCAGGATTGGCGTCAAACCGAGTGGTGTGTCTGCCACGTAATTCTGGTTGTTATAAATATTACACAGGTGAGGCCGAGATGTTGCAGACGTGACGAACATGTTAAAACAAGAGCAAGAATTGCTTTGGAATAAGTATCTTACCAATATGATATCTCACATAAAATATAAAAGTCGTAAAAACCACAGGTGAGACGGAAGGACTGACGGACAGATCGACAGACAGAGAGCAAACTTAGAGTCCTCTACAGTGAAACTGGTGGGGGACTAATAAAAGTGAAATTTACTTCGTGTGCGGGCCTAAAAATACTCCCCAAATTTTTGACTGACATTGTTTGTGGGCTTCAGGTACCCTGCTGAATCATGTGACCAAGGAATGATGACATTGAACCTTGTAGTGGTGGTTGGTTTGCACCTACCGCGTAAGGCATGTTTACATGTGACTGTCATGCGTGTCAGTGTCACTCAATGTGTTGGCAAAGTTTTCAAATTCACTATGAAAAGGAATCGGAAATGTACAACGGCTTTTTTTGGCCGGCAATGAAAGAGCCTGACGATTCGGCCAAACGACCCAAGGTCAGCCTTGTTGTGCTCTGGCTTTCAAAAGGAATTAGCTACTGTGGCTAATCCAGGTTTAGAATGATTAGCCACAGGAGAAAGGAAATAATTTTATTCAAAAGTTTTTTTTTTTTAGCAATATTAAATAATAAGTTAATTTTAAGGCAGATGTGTGAGTTTGATGGGTGAGGTTGGTTGGATGAGTGAGTTGGATTGTTCAGATTGGTTGGATGAGTGAGTTTGACGTGTGAGATTGGTTGAATGAACGACCATCAGGGGAGGTGGTGGTTGTGAGGGATGGTGGTGGTGATGGTGTGTGTGTGTGTGTGTGTGTGTGTGTGTGTGTGTGTGTGTGTGTGTGTGTGTGTGTGTGTGTGTGTGTGTGTGTGTGTGTGTGTGTGTGTGTGTGTGTGTGTGTGTGTGTGTGTGTGGTATGGTCGTTGTGCCTTTAGTAGGTGGTAGTGGGGGATGGGGGTGGTTGTGGACCAGGATTGGACCAACCTCATGCCAGTCAAACTCACTCATCCAACCAATCTCACCCAACAACTTCACTCATCCAACCAATCTCATACATCAAACTCACTCATCCAACCAATCTCGTACATCAAACTCACTCATCCAACCAATCTCACACATCAAACTCACACTTCCAACCAATGTCACACATCAAACTCACTCATACAACCAATCTCACCTATCAACTTAACTCATCCAACCAACCAAAGTCACCCATCAAACTCACTCATCCAAACAAACTCCTACTACAGGTACTACTACTGATTGTGTCAAAACTCACCTGGCAACCACTGACTCAATGAAGCATGTAGCGCCGAATCATGCCGAATCATGCCGAATCATTTCGGAAAAAAAAAGTTTTTTTCAAAAAAAATTAAAATATAATTTTGAGACGAGAATCATGGGAATCATGCGTAATTTCGGTCGATTTTTTATTTTTTTTACTAGCAACTAGTTTAAAACTACTAAAGTTATATTAGTATATATAAGCTTGTACGAAATCACGCGTGATTCCCATAATCAAAACATACAAAATGGCAGCCGTCTCAACGAAGGTTGAATTCTGTGCTAAAATCACCCAAAATTCGTCTAAAACTGGTAAAAAAACAACAACTCTAAAACATGGATTAGCCACAGTGGCGAATGGGTGGTTTAAAATATTAGCCACAGGTAAGGGGGATTCGCCCTGTGGCGACGTGGCGAGCGGCAGCGCACACCCAGTCAGCGGAGATGACGCAAACACTTCTCCCGATATATTCAGCAGCGAACTGGAAACATTGATTGCTCCCAAAGACACATCCATTAACAATGGTGCATGTAAAATTATTTCTGTGCACCTGTTTTTGAAATTTGGATGCGCATCATTCCCGTCGCTCTTTATTATTATTATTATTATTATTATTATTATTATTATTATTAACGATTCAGAAAGGATAATTAAGAATGGAAGGTTGTGCTCCCTTGGGTCTTTTGGAAGACTTTGTTTTCTCTTAATTGCATCTACTGGGGGAAATTTCATGGAATTTTAATTTTGGCTTTCATTGTAATTTACCTGCCCATTTAATCTGCTACGGAATGTCTATCAAACTCGAATATGGAAGTGTATGAATGTTCTCAAACAAATTGCTGGTAAGATTAATATGCTGGTCGTTTAATATATTTTTTAATAATACATGGTTTAGGCTCATGGAAGAGCTAGGACATAAAACAGACTGGGACACAACATAAAGAGAACACCAGAATAAAGGGGAAAAACCAATAACAGAGCACGGAGGACAGAGGGTGTAAAACCAGAAATGAGGAGGAAGAAGACAGAGACCACCGACCTGTCATCGATGGTGAAGCAATAGACTCATAGACTCAAGTTCATCATGAGAGATTCCTATGATCTTGAAAGCCTTGATTTCCATGGCAGCAAGCTGAGTAAGATGTCAGGTAGGGGAGCCAGCCCAGAGGGGGGGGGGGCAGTACTCCATCAAGCTATGGATGAAAGTCTTGTCAGTGGATAGGAGCTTATGTGTGCCAAGGAAGGACTTTGCACGACGGAGGATGCTCACTTGGCGTCTGGCTTTGGAGGCCAACTTTGAAATATGTTGCTTGCCCAAAAGAGATCATGGCTGAGAGTGTGATCCAAGACTTTAAGTGACTGAACCTCTTTGATATGGTTGCTGAGAAAATAGACGTGAGGGTTTGCGGAACGGTCCTTTCGGGGAGGGAGGGAAAAGAAAAGGAGATGGAGATAGAGTTCTGAGGATTGAAAGACATATTCCAAGTGTTTGACCAGTTTGTGATTTTTGTCAAGATCTGAGGAGGGGGAAGAGGCTATTGCCTGTCTGTTAGAAGGATGAGGGATGTCACAGCAGAGAGTGGAGTCATCAGCAAAGAGAAAGAGAGGATTTTCCAGTCAGTCAGATTGTTGCAGAAATGGGCCCTTAGTGGGTTATTAAATATAGGATTAGCCCAGATCCCCCTTAAATGCATGTTTTGTCAGGTTGTTTGGTAATCGGACGTTACGTGTGTGTCGGGAAGTGTAGCAGGCTGTCCAGTGTTAATACAGTGGTGGTGTCCCGAGAGGTGCCTACTTTTTTCCTTCCCCCCTTCTAACGAGCCCCCACCCAGCGCCCTGACAGTCAGTCAGCAAGACGTGTCAGCAACCCATTGGCAGAGAGCTGCTGCGGGCTCGAAGGATGGACCAATCACGTGTCCCCGGAGGTGGTCCAAAAAGGCCTGCCCCAAAAGTCTAGAGGAACTTCTTTTTTTCCAGTCTGTGATCGGCTTGATAAAGACTGACTCGATGAGCTGTTCCTCCTCGGCTAGGGATCCAGCCTGCAGGTCATCCACAGGTTCATCCTGAATCCAACCACGGAGCCTCTGACTGTCCTTGCTCCCTGCGCAACTGGACCACGTCTTTTGATCCTGTCGATCCGCCTGCGGAGCCCAACACCCAGATTTAGCCTGGTCTGGTGTACAGGCCAGGCCTGGATTCGCAGACTGGACCTTGTGATAAACCAGCTGGAACACACCGGATCTTTAGTTCTTGTGCCGTCGACCTTACAGGGGCTGGACGCGCTGAGGCTGGTGCGTGAGCAGTGCCGACAAAAGGACGTCGTCGTCGCCATCTTGCCACGCTGCGTGCTCGAGCTGGGTGCTCGAATCCGACGACATCGGCTTGTCACGAGCCGCATTCGTGCCTCATACACTTTTCCTCTCATCCACCAAGTACTCCGTGTCTTGTCTGCATGTTGTCCAGGCCTAAGGCTTATTTTGCTTGGGCTCCCTTCGAAACCCGTATCCGTAGCTCCCTAGGTAAGAGCGGGTTATAGATTAATTATAACATTCGTGAATGCTTTCCTTGTGTCGTGTTCCCCGATGTGTCCCCAATATATCTGGCTGATTCATCCGAAAGTTGCCGCCTTGAATTTATTCGTGCCGCGCTGAGGAACAATCACTCGATTTGTAAATAAAACCAAACGGGCTACGGACTGGCAGACTTCGCTCGGTCTCTGATCAAACCCAGTCTGTAGCTGGGGTCTAGATCCCCAACTGGCAAGGCCAGGTGTACTTTGGTATCGTGATCTGAGGCGCGTGACCCGAGACCTGTGCCGAACTAGCCGGCGTTATAACCCCTGAGACGGCGGTGCTGTTAAGTACCGTCAAATCTTCAACAATATCAATCAGTCAGGTCAGGCCAGATTAGATATGTGACTTACTGCAGGTATCATGTAAACCTGCACTAACCTGTTCCATGGTCGGGTTGTCGGCAACTAAACCGTCTCCCCCACCAGGTTTTTCGGTGAGGAGGGTGTTTGGATATGGACACCCAGCAGGATTAAAATAAAACCTGTCAAAGGGCGGAGGAGCTCATTGTGAGCCAACGGCCATCCATATCTAGTGCCCAACTGTGTGTGGACGTCCTCCTGCAGTTGGGTTACTTCTTATTAGGAGGTTGGTGGCAGGATTTGCACTCCGGCCACCGTAAAACCCTTCATTCCACAAAACACAAAACGCAAAGAAATCTGAAAACCCACTCCGTGGGAGTACCTCCTGTGCAGCTTCCCTTCGCAGGGCAGCTCACCGGATGACGGGATTGGGGCAAAGCCTTCGGGACCCCCAATCTTTGATGAAAGGAGGGAAACCACGGGGTAGCATCCCTGGGTCAGATTGCAGGAGAGTGTGTCAGAGTGGTGCTGAGTTGTCTTCCACCAAACGGTGGAAGTTGCTGTAGCTGTGTTCAATAAGCTGACTCCAATGATAATTGAGGTAACACCGGTCAACGAGTGTATTATGAGACTAAGGATTCGTCACTACTTGGGTGTCATTTCCCTGGTCTCTGTCTATGCTCCGACTGAGGCTATGTTTTTGAGACGTGTGTTGGTCCCCATGAGTCAGGAACTATGAACCAGAATAGCACTAAGTTCCTTACCTTTGCAAGAAGTCATGGACTTAGGGTGGCCGGTGCATGGTTTCAGCACCAACAAGCTCATCGCTGGACTTTGTATTCCAATGCTGGTGGTGTGGCAAAGGAGATTGACCATGTCCTCATTGATGCTCGCTGGAGGATGATCCAGAACTGCAGGGTCTACCAGAGTGCTCAGTTCCTCAATACTGACCACCGGCTTGTAGCAACTCTGAAGTTGCACCTTAAATCCAGGAGAATGGTACCATCCCAGCCTAGGCTGGGTGTTAGCAAGCTCAAGGATGAGAGGGTAGCTGAGGAGTTTGCGAACAAGCTGAGTGGAGATTTGGGGGGTCTGGGTTCTTTGGGAGGTCCTGAAGAGTTGTGGCGTGCCTTCAAGACCACCGTCCTTGATGTTGCCGGTGGATGTCATGGAACTCACTGAAGGACAAATAATAATTTTCTCTCAAGGGACACTGGATACCATTGAACAGAGTCGCAGGGCCAGGCTGAATGGCAGAGCTGAGCTGTTCAGGGAGCTGAGGCGTAAAACTGTACGTGCGCTAAGTGTGGACAAGGAGGCCTATGTGTGAGGAATCTGTGAGGGGGTTGAGCATCACCTGTGGTCAAGTGATTCTCGTCCTGCTTACAGAGGAATTTGTGCATTGCGTTCATCCAAGCCCATCCCTCGGTGTACTGCAGTTAGAGCAGAGGGTGGTAGGCTCATGACAGAGGAGTCGGAAGTGAAGGCCCGCTGGGCCGGTTACTTTGAGCGGTTGTACCAGGCTGATCCACCAGCTGTCAAGTTGGATGTCAGGGGTGTTGCAATCCCTGTTGCTGACCCTCCAATCAACTGTGGTCCACCTTCACTTGTGGAAACACAGGCTGTGGTGAACCGGTTGAAATGGGGTAAAGCTACAGGGATCTGTGGCAACCATGCTGAACTTCTCAAGGCTGGTGGAAATGCTGCACTCATGCCCTTGCATGCAGCTCTGTGCTCTGCCTGGAACACAGGCATCATCCCAACTGATTGGAAGAGGGGCCTTGTTGTCCCTCTTTGGAAATGGAAGGGTGATCGCCAAGACTGCAACAACTACCAAGGGGTGACGTTGCTCTCAGTGCCGGGCAAGGTCTTTGCTTGGATAATTCTTGATAGGGTTCATCACCATCTGCTTGAGAACCAGCGTCCAGAGCAGTCAGGCTTTACACCAGACGTCAACGATTGACTGTATCCTTGCTCTTCGGGTGCTCAGCGAACGCAGACGAGAGTTTCAGCAGGGGCTGAAGAAGAAGAAGAGAGCGGAGAAGAAAGGGTTCCGTTGAGAGCTAAGCCACATGTTAGCTACAAAAGTGGAGGAAGTCAGTAATCCAAGAGTGGAGTTGGCCTTGGATTCCATAGGTTGACAGTTTGGAGAGCAAGAAAGGATGCCAGACTGTATCAACAGCTCGAGATGTGGCCCTAATATCATGTCTGATATTGAGGGCCTCCATCCATTGCTAGAGAGTCGAAGGAGCTTGTCGAAGGTAAAGTGACCAGGTCTGAATCTGAATTGATGATCTGAGATGAGGCTGTTGGAGAAAAGGAATGATTTTATGTCAACCACGATGATGGATTTCATAACCTTGCTGATGATTGCAAGAACAGTCAGCTAATTGGTCTGTAATTAAGGGGATTTGTTTTTGCACCTTTTAAATTTAATGTTGTGTGATATTGGCTGATTTCTAAACAGATAGAAGATGACCCAGGGGAAATGACAGGGTGAAAAAAGCAGAGAGGAAGTGTAAGAGCAGCAGAGCACGATTTTTGGACACGTGAGCTGTCTTTGTGTGAGCTTGTTTTTCCATCTTTTGTTTGAAATATCCAACTCCGGATGTTACCTGGGGATCAACATTTTCAAATCGAGGCATATTTTCAAATTTCAAATTTCAAATATATCCCACATATTTAAAATGTGGAATGCTTTATATTTTAATGTCATCTCTTCCTGAAGAGATGAATTTATAAAATGGGTCGTGATGTGCGGATGTCTGTCTGTCCATCCGTCCATTAACTTTTTTCCTATTTTTGCTACTCCTCCCTCATCACCCGGCTGATTGTTCAGAAACTTTACGCATGAATACAAGACTAGCCCCACAACTCGCCCAGGCTTCGACTTTGGATCATGGGGGCTCCCAGGAGGGGAGATCCCACGAATCTTCAGATCCTTACTAGTCCCTTATTTACCAATTTCTCTGAAACCTGATACAGCCCTTCCACTTGATGGTCCGCAAGTTTCCTCCCTTTCAGTTTAGTGTTAAACAACAGTAGCGACTGTTTCAAAAGGTAATCGTATGTGTTTGTGGTTTATATATATTTTTTAATTCCGGTAAGGATTTCACGCGAAACACCACAATTAACTATTAATACAAATTAACATGGCATTTGCCCAAGGACAAAATCCCTTGAGGAGAGGGGATATTATGAAGGAGAAAAAGGACTTCCATATGTTTGATCTCGTATTATCCAATTTCATACCACAGTCATAAGTTGTGGAGTTGGAGACACACTGGTCTGACAATAAAACTGCATGGACTGTATTTGGCTAGGAAATTCTCCAGATCCCATGATTTCCAAATGATTGCTGATTATTCTCAAACGATTCGTGATGTCATCATGTCAAAATAATTAAGTCATGTTTGTAATGTCCGACCGAGGCTACGGTATTGTCAATAGGCTTTGTGTTGCTGAGTTCATCCTATTTCTCGTTCAAACTGTCATTGAAATGAAAAGTTCCGATCCATCCGTCAATGCAATCTCTAATTCTTTGCTCCGGGGGTGATTGGGCTATGGACCCATCTTGGCTTCTTGGGAGGAGGGGGGGGTGGGATGGGGGGGGGTGGTCAAAGATAGCTCACATAATGTAAATGTTAGTTGTCACCATTTTTTTGTTGGATACCCACCAAATTTAATGGGTCAAATTTTCTCATAACTACCCATAAAAGTCAGTACTCTCACCAACTATAAAACATGATCACATTTCATATTCGATGATACAAACGTGTAATTTCAGTCCTGCACTTTCCCAAAAATGATTCGAACGCTTTTTTTTTTCTTCCCCCTCTGGATGAATATTTGTATTATGTGAGACTTTAGTTCCCAGGTATTATGAAAAAATACCCAACTCTGTTCTCTGCTGTTGTCGTCGTGCATTCATTCCATGTTTAGTGCACTTCCAACATTTATAAACCTGAACTATTTATTAAGTAAAACGCCCATCAGTCCTGTATTGTTATCAGCAACGCATGCGTACATGACAATGGGCTTTGTCCTCAAAATCTATGACCGGACGCCACATTTACCACAAGCAATCGAGTAGTGGTTGACACTGTCAATCCAGTAGTGGTCATCAGGGTCTCTATCAATTACAACACGGCCTGATTGTCAAGATCCCGCTCATCCCTGAACAGCAGTAACAAAGTGGTTCAGTGAAGATGGTCGCACGCCGAAGCCCCATCGCAGTCAATCCCGCTACACTCACATTTAAGGTAGTTGGGACCATTTGCTATTCCGTCCTTTAGTTTTTAATAGTAATTGTCTTGTGTCCATTTTTCCATCGGTACGCAATTGTAGAATACATGCTCGCTTAACAGATTTTTTCACTCGATCGATTCAAGTTAGCTGCTATTAAAATAAATTGATGATGGCAAAGTTCCTATGACGTATGTTCATCGTGGTCTTGTGTGCTGTTACTTTTGGTGCTCAAGAGATGACCGTCAGCACACTCGGGGCTTTTTATTACATTTGATAATATTGCTGAAAGCAGAGGCATACTGAAACTCTGGGTCACTTTCATGACATTGCACATGGATTAATGGAGCTTTATTATTAGCAGGCTTACTCGTCTCCTCACTCTTTCACAAGCCCTTGGAATACATTCGACCAAACTCAGTGGTGTAAATGATTAGAGTGTCATCTTTGAGTCTCGGAGGTTTGTGGTTCAAACGTCAGCTGAGTCGTACCAAAGAATTTTTTTTTTAAATGGTACATGCTGCTTCCTTGCTTGATGCTTGGCATTTAATGATAGAGCATGGACTACAGCCATATGTTGGTCATAATAGCGCAGGCTTTGATGGGCCTCGTGGCCTCCTGTGTCAAAAGTTCCTTGGAAAGGGAACGTATTATTAATATGCCATCCAGGCTACTTTTTCATGCTTGGGAATGTGATCAACACTCCAATCCTCAAAAACACTTCCTTGACTTCTTGTACTTAGGTTTAGATTTTCAAATATTGCTGATAACCTTTGACCAAGAGACCATACAGCCCTGTAAGAACACAAACAGTCAAACAATGGGAATCTCCCAAGGATTGTGACCGTTTGTTTGGAGTTTTTAAAGCATTGTTCTGTTATGCCAGGTTTGATAGGACAAGTGGGATGCTGGATGTGAGTTTTGCCCGAGCCAAGATCGACGACATCTCTCTGCTTGGCCATCTTGTGTTGCGGGTACGATTCCCTCCAGTGATATCTGTGACGAATAATGCTGTAAATGTGATCGTTTTAAAAAGGATATTGTCTGAATTGATTAAAGTAAATATCGGGCATTGCAGTGACTCGAGTCATGACGTTAGCTGACCAACACAGAAGTATGTTAATGATGGCAGGATAAGGAATGTGCTTTGGCATGACCAATTGTTCATAATACGAGGACCGTCTAAAAAGTACCAGGACTGACTTCACAGAAATTTCATTCCAAAAATATATTGAAATCACAGCTTGTCCCCTTCAAAATAGTTTCCCTCCAGTCTCACACACTTGTCCATCCTGTTCATCCACGCTTCGATGCACTCCTGAAAGGCTTCTTCTGGAATCCTCCAGAGTTCCATCATCACGGCCCTTTTGATTACCTCCACATCAGGAAATCGGGTCGCCTTGATCACCCTCTTGAGCTTGGGGAAAAGGAAAAAAATCACAAGGGGCCAAGTCTGGCGAATACGGGGGTTGCTCCAGAGTTGGCACGTTCCTCTCAGCCAGAAACTGTCGGATGCTCAGGGCACTGTGAGCAGGGGAATTGTCATGGTGGAACATGCAGGTGTTGTTCTCCCACAGATCCCTCCTCTTGTCCCGGACTGATCTCATGAGGCGCCGGAGGATCTCCTTGTACACGTATTGATTCACTGTTTGACCCTGTAGTAGAAACTCGAAGTGGACGATGCCCTTGATGTTAAAAAATGCGATGGGCATCACCTTGACCTTCGACTTCCTTGCTTTCTTTGCTCTTGGTGATGCTGGACTTTTCCACTGATGACTCTGCCGTTTGGTCTCAGGATCATATTTGAATATCCACGATTCATCGACAGTAATGACTCTCCTGAGCAGGTCTGGATCGTCCTTGAGGCGCTCAATAATGTCTTGACAGACAGTGACTCTTTGCTGTTTCTGGTCCTCGAACAACAGCTTGGGGACCATCTTTGCGCACACCTTGCGCATTTCGAGATTTTCAATGATGCTCCAGACAGTGTCCTTGTTGATGGAAAGTTCCTCGGCAATCATCCACACCGTGAGTCGACGATCTGCGCACACCATCTGCTTCATATGCTCGATGTTGTCCACCATTCTGCTCGTTGAAGGTCTTCCAGACCGTGGATAGTCTTCAACCTCCTCCCGTCCCTCTTTGAACCTCTTGTGCCATTCAAATGCACGTGTACGACTGTACGTGACATCGTTTCTTCCCCGTAGACTTGCTGCAGCATTGCAAAGGATTCAGAAGGTGTGTTGCCAAGCTTGGCAAGAAACTTCAGACTGGCTCTCTGCTCACGACTCATAGCGCGATGACTCAGACCAGACAACGTGTAAAGCACGACCTTAAAAAATCACACAATGAGCACAGTCAACCATCACCAATCATATATATTGCTGGAATGTTGCGAAAGACTGTGACGCAACCCGTTCATTGAAGTTGTGTAAGTGGAGCACACAGCAGGTTCAGTCCCATTACTTTTTCGACGGACCTCATACATGTAAGTGGTCTGTTTGTGATTTGCTTGCAGCGCATCATTAAAGTATTCGCCAATCGTCTGAATTGCATATACTGCAGTAGTTAAAAAAAATTGTACAAGGTTAACAATGTTTAAATGCATTACATTTTTGATTGACAAATCTAAAGTACTTGTGTGCCCTTGCCCTGACTGGTAGCTGGGTGAGTGCACCGGTTTGATAAGTGTGCGGTGGAGAGTGGACCCAGACGAAGCTTACGTGGAGTTTGGAAATCTGACCTTGCTGAACCTTCTCCTGTTGCACTTCGGACGTGTACATGAGCGCACACTCACGCTCCGCACTCTCTCCATACAGGTGATATTCCCAGCTCCATCTTCCACCTTTAACTTTCCACTCACTCACTTCTGATTAACGCAATCATTTACGTTTGAGATTGTGAATAGTATTCAGTGGGTATGATGAGTTTGTGTTTAAGCTATCTAGTCCAGGTTTGTTTCCTGACCTGACTGTCACCCTATGACTTCAAAGGGAGGGTAATGAATGCATCATGGAATATAGAGTGGACATTAAGTTGGCTGTCCCATCTGTCTTCTGGTGAATTGTTTAGATTCCAATGTACCTGACATTGGCCATATGTCTTCCCTGGTTGAGGGTTGCTTTTGTACCTTGCCATCAGGTAATGTAAATGTTCAGGTCCTACCTCTTGTCACCACAAGAATTTTGCTTTGAAATTGGTAGCTGGAACACCTGAATCAAACATCTTACCCCAAAAATCAGAATAAATTATATTCCTTTTATAAATAAGCAAAATGTGGCAATTTTTACCTCCACCCCCGAATGTGAAGGAGGTTGTTTTCACCACTCTGTCTTTGTATGCAGGACATCTAAAAAAGTTGTGGACGGACTCGGACAAAACTTGGTGGACATGTTGGGTGTGTGACAAGGAAGAATTAATTCAATTTGTGAAGATCCGGATCTGAGAATTTCTAAAAGTGATTCTTCACCATTGGGAGATGGGGCTACACTCATAGTACGACATCTCAAAAGGTTGTGGACGGATTTGGATGAAATTTGGACAGCTTGAGTGTGTGACCACGATGAATTGATTCGATTTGATTTTGGTGAAGATCGGAATCCGGATCTTGATATGAGAATTATTTAATTTTTCTGGTGATTCTTTGCCATTGAGAGATAGGGCTCAAAAACGATAATATAGCATGATATCTTCTCGTGGATCAGGCATTACTTGGTGGAGGATGCGCTCTGAGTGCCCTTCTAATTTTTTTGAAGTTTTTAGCCAATGTCACATTTTCTGTACTGGTGGGTGGGTTTTCTGATGCCATTTTAACCCATATATGATGTCCTCCTCCCCCCCCTGTTGTAAAAACAGTATTTTCTCAAAATGTGCACACACTTCTCACATCCACCATCTTACTTCAACTTCTGTGCAGGTGCTCGGAAGTGTATTGGCGTTTACTATCCGCTACCCCCTGGCACGCATATTCTACGAGTCATGATGGACAAGGTGTCAAGTATACATCATCTTTTAACTGATCCTAAATTGCACAATATTCCTTTATACCCATTCCTACCAACTTGTCGCACGTTGAAATCGTCCAACTGTCCCCATAACCTTCCAGCTGTAAGCTGATCCATCTTCCTATCATTTGAGTGAATGGTGAGGTTTGATATCCTGACAAGGTTTTTTTTTTGGCACTTTGTGAGTGGTCTGTGTATGTACAGATAGTTTGTAGTCAGTTGAGCAGTGTGTTTCTTTTTTTTTAAACTGGCATGCTTTCTGCACCAGTTCAAAAAATAGGGAAATGGATTATAAAGCTGCAATTTAAATAGGGCAGGGAAGAAATGACGCACAAAACCCAAACTTAAACAGATGTTTGCTTTATAAAAATACTATTTGAATTGTGATTGAAAAAAAAAATCTCCAGTCTGTAACAATCAGCCTGAATAAAGTGAGGTAACTCTAAGTTTGTCAAGTCTTACCCACCATTACATTTGGCTGCTCTGAGATTCTGGTTGGGAAATTACCCTCAAATTAGTGTTCAGCACTGAGGGTCAAAGCTCAATAATACTGATCAAATGCAACTATTTGAACCAAAGCTGACAATCAAGTAGAAGCATTTTCAATTCGGGCTTGCTCCAGCACCGCAGCCGCTCCTTTTCCCAGCAGGCTCTGTGCTAGGGATGTTCCCAACCAATCAGCAGTAGCTAGTTCTGCCAATGATGGAGTGGTCAAGGAAATCCCGGCACGGGATGCAAAGTTTGCTTTCACCTCATTTCCAATGCCCTGAAACAATAGAACAATCATTGTTCTGTACAGTTAAATAAATGTAACCACTTTATAGTTAATTGTAAGATTCAGTTGTTTGGGCAAATACTAGAAGCAAGTGCAGCATCATATAAATCAAGAAAAAAAATAATAAAACAGAAACGAACCTTTGTAACATCAACCACCATTTTATTATCCATGGCCTGTGTTCCATCGAGGCTCAAAATGACTCCCATGAGTGAGAGCTGGGTGGGGGAGGGTTGTGCAAAAAGCATGAACAATGTCAAAATATTTAATCTTCAGCACAACTCACCAGTATATTCTGACTCAATTGTACCTGGTAATTTTCAAGTTCAGAGTGGACAGCTACTGGTACACTGCACCCCCCTTCCTAGGGAGATGGGGAAGAAAAACAAAATACAGCAAGTGAACACACACACACACACACACACACACACACACACACACACACACACACACACACACACACACACACACACACACACACACACACACACACTCTATATAATATATTTTGCAAAGGACAAGAGTGGCGTACAAGTTTACGTAGAAAAGCCCTCTCGGCTACGCAGCGGAGGGCAGTTGACGGGTCCGTCAACTTGCTCAGTTGGCTTAAAATGTCGTCATCTCCAACCCTTGTCTCCACTGCCAAAGCACCCTTGGCGTGCACAAAGGGTAAAATAGATAAACCCGTCGAAGTGAGTCAAAAACACACACCATTCCTAATAGTTTAAATGTGAGGTATCACCTTACCTGTCCGACAGCATACATGCAGATGTCAGGGCTGAGAAGCTGAAAAAGCAAATCAAATGGTCACACAAAAGTAGCAAGTGGTTGTATGTGCAATGCAAACCATGCAATGTGAAAATATGGTCCATACCTGGGAGATACGGTGCCCCCAGCCCATACGGATGAGGCCAGCAGCTGCCAATACCAGTGCAGCATATGGACCACCCTCGGCATCCAGCTTTCGCAGCCGTGTATTTAGGTTTCCCCGCTAATGTTAAAGTTAAAAATACAATAACTCAATGAACAAGTTTATTTTGCAAATAATTTGATGAGTGCAGGTGAGGTTAGGATACAATATCTTTGAAGTTAAGATGAGGGTAGAGACGACGTAGTTGCGCCACACGCCTCAATGAACTTGTCCCAATCACACTGTGGGGAAGAGGACAAAAGGAAAACAAAGGCATTGAACCCATTCCTTATTAAAGATGGGATGAAACATTAAATTAGAGTTCATACAACACCTTACCCCACAGTTTTGAGAAAAAGGATGTGGGAAAGGGTCTTTTCCACTCCTCCTTTGCATTTCAGAGCACAATCTATATTAGCTTTGTTGGTGAAGTTTGAATATCAGGAGCAAAGGCTTTTACAACCATACTGTTGCAGCCACATGGTACGTTGCAGTTGCTCGGTTCAAACCCAGCGGGTCGCTTCAACTCGACCGTAATAGCCAGCTGTGTTGGGTGTCCTGCGTCGGATTACAGGTCTTTTCACCCAGCCAGGTGTTATGGTAATTGGTACCACACGCTTCCCCTCAAATTATGGCCGAGCAAAGCCGGACATGTGGCATGGTCTAGACCATGGGTGTCCAACCTGCGGCCCGTGGGCCACATGCAGCCCCTTAGACGGATTTATGCGGCCCATGGTGCCATATTAAGTTTACATTACAATGCGGCCCGCGATACTGCCAATTTGTCAGGGTCAATGATCAAAGCGTTCTGTAATTTTTATTATGATTTTGATTCATATTAGACACGTGTTTTTAACACGATTATTCATTTATCATATTCGTTGGCAAGAAAAATATATTCAGCACTAATTTTTGTTTAAATTTCCGCATATTAATTATATTTTTTTTTCGGAATTTAGCGTCCTTTTTTGGGTGCGGCCCTCCGCCCCTCACCACTTTGGTTTTGTGGCCCTCCGCCCAAAAAGGTTGGAGACCCCTGGTCTAGACAAACGGCGTTAATTGCCGCAGCCAATTAAACCTTCAGCGGGCTTCCAGAATTACAAATGAATGATCACGATGACCCAAATTTACCCTGAAAGTGGATTTAATTGCAAATGATGGCACACGCGAGATGGGAATACAAAAAGAAGCAAGAACAAGAACTGCCACTTTATAAATGCTGACATTGATGACCGGGAACCAAGACGTCCGGCTTTGATACAACACAGGATTGACGAGTTCCGGACCGAGTAACACAAAGTGTTCAATCGATTAATTACATTTGCAGTTAGCCCTTTTTCCTGGGGACATTGGTATGAATTGATATGGCATTTAAATTACATGAACACGAAGTAATAAATGTGCAGGAAATGTCGAAATAAATGTGTACCGAAATGCCACTTCACTGAATCCCCCCCCCGCCCCCCGAGTAATGCTAAGCCCCCCACACGTCTCTCTCTTGTGCGGGATTGATGAGTTATGGACCGAGTAACGCTGCATTCAATATATTTATTATGTAAGCAGTTGGCCCTTTTTCCTGAATACATAAATGGTATCAATTTAATTGGTGTTAAAGTTACTTGAACACAAAGTAATAAATGTTGACACCGTGGGTGCATAGGGTAAAGTGAGATTCCCGAGTTTAATGAGACCCCACACATTCTCTACAACGCGGGATTCACAAGTTATTGACTGAGGAACAGGCCACGTTCCATCGATTCATTATATACACAGTTGACCATTTTTCCTGGGGCCATCATTGATCAATGGAATAATTGTTGCTCCTGTACCCTCAAAAACATGCAGGCACAGCCAAGTGGGCCTTCTGCAAAAATTTGTTTTTAAATTCTAAGTTCTAAGATTCAAGTAATTAAATAATGCTGGCTTTCGGACCTTGTGGCCGAGTGGGTTGAAATTTAAAACATACCTTCCCTGTGTCTACTACATCAAAATTTTGAAGTTTCACATTTATTGATTGATGCAGCAGTTCCAGAGTAAACATTTAGTATTTCTCGTTCAATCCAATATGGCTGCCAAACCATGTGACCTATCAATTATTCATTAACAAATTTGTATCCCCTTGTCTTGGAGAATGTGTGTGAAGTTTCCCCTTGATATGTTCAGACATATTGGCACGGCGACATCGCGCTGTTATACAATTGGCTATTCTGTCCAGTGTCTTCTGTCACACTTATGGCCGCGTACATCCCTTTGATCTGAGGGCTATAAATATAAATTTGTCCAACGTCACAACTCTTCCCATCATGCATGCTAATTCACCGTGTCTACATTTAAATTTTATAACTGCAAAATTGTTTCATCATTCTTAACCTAGACTTTTACTGCTGCCCCCAGCTGCGCGATATCGAAGTATTCGCTTCTTGTTTTTTTTTACTTTTCCATCCAAGATGGCTGCCGAACCAAGTGACCTATGGCATCATAAATTTATATTCTGCCTCTAATGGGGAAGGGGATCATGCCTGTGAAGTTTCGTGTTAATCGGATAATGTGCGTTTTTCTATCCAAGATGGCCACCAAACCATGGGACGACATAATTTTTACCGTAAATGCAGCAAAGGCATTAGATAATTGCAATGATTCACCTCGATAGGATGAGTGGTTCCAGAGAAAACAATATTTAATATTTTTCTTTAATCCAACATGGCTGCCAAACCATGTGACCTGCCAAATCATGTGATCTATCAATTATTCATGAACAAACTTGTATCCCCTCGCCTTGGAGAATGTGTGTGTGAATTTCCCCTTGATCTCACCAGACATTCTGGAGAAGATGTTTGAAGATTTTATGGTTAATTCAATATGGCCACCAAACTATGTGACCTATCAATTAGAAATTAACAAACTTGTATAAGGATGTCTTGGGGAATGTTTGTAAAGTTTTGCCTCAAACTGTTCAGCCACTCTGGAGAAGATGATTTTTGAATATTTTTTTCCCAAAAATATGGCTGTCGAACCACGTGACCGATGACGTCATAATATTTTTTTCTTCCTCGAGTTATGTAGATGACGCTCAAATTTCAAATTTTTCAGATGCAGTGTTCTATGTGTCATTTACCGAAATACCACTTCACTGATGACGTCACGAAAAAAAAAATCACACTTCTTTCCCATAAGGAGTTCTTGCCATGCACCAAGTTTCAATTTTTCCATTGCAATGTTCGGAGATAAAGGTCCAAAGTTTTTTTTTTCGGTTTTTCAAAGATGGCGCCTGTACAATGTGACCTTGACGTCATAATTATCAATTGAGTATTCTACGAAACAAACACATACTTCGGTGAAAATTTGGCAATCGCATTAACGGTTGCCAAGAAAATGAATTTTAAAGCAAAAATGCCAAAAAATTTCTGGTGGAATAAGAAAAATAATAAACAGAAGAAAAACAATGGGTTACCCCAGCCTTATAGGCTTGGTACTCAAGATGATACAATAAATGGTGATCAAGAAGAAAACCCCAAAAAACCCCCCTTACCCACTATTGAACAAATGTGCCCATGAAACCAAAGAATGATCAGGAACCTTACTTATTTCATTTAAAAGGCCTCACTCACACCACAAGAGATAGACTAGAGGTGACAGGACGCAAAATACCCTTGCTGTGTCCAGCGGGATACAGCAAGAACAAATGCAGGGTGGCAGTCCAGGTTGGTACTCGTGGCAGGTCGTGGTCAGCATGCTTCGTGGGGAGGGAGGGAGGAGGAGGAGGGTTGGCTGGGGGATGTGGCTTGGCAAAACTCCAGGTACAGCCTTTCACAAGGTCAATCCCTGGTGTCTCCTCATTCCCCCCCCCCACACCCCGGCGGCACGAGTTTTTAAGTCTTTGGCTCCCACCTCATGCCGTGATGTACCGCCGTCCTCCCCTCACCCACTATTGGTTCGAACGTCAGTTTGATGGGTGGTGGAATTCCCCCTCCTACTTCTCACCCTGGGGGGAGGGGGGAATGGCTCCCCTATCCTGGGCCTACTGAGTGCAGCTTTCCCACCTAATCTGCGGGCTAATGGCCTACAGCAGATGCTAAGAATGACAGATTACAGAGGGTAGAACATAAAATAAAGACTCACAGGGTTGGCAGTCGAGACATACACCAGGGTTAGTCGACCTCGTCTATGTATTACATAAGCAATGCATAGCTGATATCTCTATTTTACACTTACTCCAAGACATGAACAAAGGAGCTAAGTAAACTATACTAAGCAACGTTAGCATGTCAGTCATTTCCATAATTATATGAAGCTGATGGGTCAAACGGAACAGGTCAGAGCTGAATGTTCTGCCAACTCCGCTCTCAGACTGCACATCAAATTTGATTGTTTGAGATGGCATAAAGTTTTCACCAAGTACTGCTCAACTGAAGGTTTTTAGAAATGCAAACAAGGTGATTTGTGTTCAAGTATACAATTCGATGAAAAGGTTTAAGGCTGCAGAAAAAACAAAAACACGGTTTTGAGGTTTATTGCAATCTTTTACAGTTTACACCATCTTATTTAACATGTTATACAAGCTCTCCATGCTTGTTTGTTTGCATCCTTCATGGAATCCCTAAAAAAAAAAAAAAAACTACATTTACTCTTTGGAATGATTTTCAATTTTGTTTGACTGCTAAACAGAGACTGAAGCAATTGCCATACCATGAGTGCGCTCAGGATGAGACTCCGTCCAATTTGCCAAATTACGAACATGAATCGGAACACAAACCTGCTAAACTGCAAGTTTGTGTTCTACAGTGTTCAAGATATAAAATTTAATTAAAATAAAGTTGTTCCTCAATCAAAGAAATAAACTGATAGATAGAGAGTGAACCACCTGCATAGGTCATTAGTTTTGAGCCTTGCCAGGGTGCAACAGTAAATCGCAAAACCAATGCAGCTTCTCTAAGTGACCCGTACAGCAGTGTTATAATAGCATTTCGTTTTTACCTACACCACTGAATGTGGTTGGAGGTTATGTTTTTATCCCTGTCTGTCTGAACAGGATATCTTAAAGTTGTGGACGGATTCGGACAAAATTTGATGGAGAGGTTGGGTGTGTTACAAAGAAGAATCAATTTGATTTTGGTGAAGATCCAGAGCTGAGATTGGGTGTTTGGATTAAATAAAACACCCCTTATGAAGATAATTAAAGGTGTTATTTAATTATATCCTTTGCCAGGCGATACTCGGTCACCTCACTCGAAATGGAGTCTTAAGGTGTTTCCTGGGTTACCTCGCTGAGGTCTGAAGCTGCCGTGTTTTTTGGCCTGCTCAACCATGCCTTGATTTGGAACAGGCCGCAATGATTTCTTAACGACTCATTTTTTTTCACTTTCCTCACTCTTATTATCGAATGCCTGTTCATTATAGCTAATAAATCGCTGGGTACATTGCAATGCTTATAAATCTCCGGAGATGTCGGCGTTCGTGTCTTTATTTCATTTCTGCACATGTGATAACCTCGAGAATCTTACACGAAGCAGAATTACAAAAAAAAACAACCACACGGGCCGTTCCTTTGCTCTTGCGTGCCCGTACGTGCGTGGCCGTACGTGCAAAAAACAAAACAAAAAAAAACTTTCAAACCACGTGCTAGAAACAATCACAAAGGCCGTTCCTTCGCTCTCGCGTGCCCGTACGTGCAAAAAAAAATTTTTCAAACGACACAGGCCGTGCCTTCGCTCTCACAAACGACAACTGAATTGGGGCATTGTGTTTATCTATAAATCTTCTTCTTCTTCTTTCGGCTGTTCCCGTTAGGGGTCGCCACAGCGGATCAACCGTCTCCATTTCGCTCTATCCTCCACATCTTCCATTGACACTCCAACCACCCGCATGTCCGCCCTCAACGCATCCATGAACCTCTTCTTTGGCCTTCCTCTTCTCTTCCTGCCTGGCGGCTCCATCCTCAGCATCCTTTTCCCGATATACTCCGCTTCCCTCCTGTGCACATGTCCAAACCATCTCAATCTCAGTTTGATGGCTCTCCTGACAAGGTGGAGGGCTTGCTTTCAAACCTCGAGTCAGATTCTGCAACCGGTCCAGACGGCATCAGCCCACGTGTCCTCAAAGCCTGCTCTTCTGCTCTTGCTCACCCTCTCTCTGTTCTATTCACCCTCTCATTTGCCCAAGGTCATCTGCCATCTGCTTGGAAATCTGCTAACATCACTGCCCTGCATAAAAAAGGTGCAAAAACAGATCCCTGTAACTACAGACCAATCAGCCTTCTCCCAATCATCAGCAAGGTGATGGAATCCATCATCGCTTCAGATATGAAATCCTTCCTCTTCTCCAATGGCTTGATTTCCAATCATCAATTTGGTTTCAGACCAGGTCACACTACCCTGGATATGCTGCTTCTGCTCTCCCATCAATGGATGGAGGTGCTCAATGCCAGACAGGAAATCCAAGCCGTATCCCTGGACATATCACGTGCTTTTGACACAGTCTGGCACCTTGCCCTACTCACCAAACTCTCTTCCCATGGTATTCAAGGCCATCTCCACTCATGGCTCGCAGACTTCCTCTCCTGTCGCAGTCAACGTGTGGCCCTAAATGGAGTTCTTTCATCCCCTCTTCCTGTGCAGGCTGGAGTTCCTCAAGGTAGCGTTCTGGGCCCTGTTCTTTTTCTGGTTTTCATCAATGATCTCTCGGACTCTCTGGAAAATCCTCTATTTCTCTTTGCCGACGACTCCACCCTCTGCCGTACCATCTGTCATCCCTCAGACCGGCAAGCAGCAGCTTCTTCGCTCACTGCAGATCTGGATAAAATCACAAACTGGTCCAACACGTGGAACATGTCTTTCAATCCAGACAAATCTCACACTCTCACTATGTCTCTTCGAAAGGACCGTTTACAAACCCCCCCATCCACTTTCTCAACAATCCTCTGGAAGAAGTCTTTTCTTTCAAGCTTCTGGGTCTCACTATCTGCCATGACCTTTCCTGGGAAAGTCACATTTCCAACCTCGCCTCAAAAGCCAGTCGCCGACTGGGAATCCTCCGTCGTGCAAAGTCCTTCCTCGGCCCTCTTGAGCTCCTGACCACTTACAAAGCTTTTGTCCATAGCCCGATGGAGTACTGCTCTCCCCTCTGGGCTGGTGCTCCTGCCTCCCACCTTTCTCGGCTTCACGCTGTCGAAACCAGGGCATTTAAGATCATCGGCATCTCCCGCAATGAAGCTGAGTCTTTGGGCCTCTCACTCAATCACCGCAGGTTGGTCGGTGGTCTTTCTGTCTTCTACAGACTCCTCTCCAGCCTTGCCCCCCCTGCTCTCTCTGCGATTTGTCCCCACCACATTTCCACAGGGCGCTCAAGGTCCGCCAACAACCCCCTTCTGGTAAAACTACCAAAATCACGAATCACTGCTCATCTTCACTCTTTCATTCCTCTTTTTTTCCACCTTTGGAATAAACTTCCTCACTCTATTCTTTCCCATTCTTCCCTCCAGGCTTTCAAAATAGTTGTTCACCACCACCTCTTATCTTCCCCCATCCAAATCCTCGATCTTTTCTACCCCCGATAATCCACCCAAGCCCACTTCCTTCAATTCTCCTGCTTTCCTTCCTGAAAGTCCCTGTAATGTCCATCTTCTCTTCGCCATGTTCCCCGTCCCATCCCCATCCCTCTCCCTTCCACAGTTCACCTAATGTGTCTGTTCCCCACTGTTTTGTCCCTTCCACTCCCGCCCCTCTTGTCTCATGCCTCCTTGCTTGCTGCGAGTTGTGTGTTTGCTCTCATACGAGCCTCGACCAAGGTATACAAAAAAAAATAAAAAAAATCTCACCTCTCACTTTGTCTCCAAACCATCCTACCTGCGCTGTCCCTCGAATATACTCATTCCTTATCCTGTCCATCCTCGTCACTCCCAATGAGAATCGCAGCATCTTCAAATCTGCCACCTCCAGCTCCGCTTCCTGTCTTTTTGTGAGCGCCACCGCCTCCAAACCATACAACATAGCTGGTCTCACTACCGTCTTATATACTTTCCCCTTCACTCTTGCAGCTACCCTTCTGTCACAAATCACTCCTGCAACTCTTCTCCACCCACTCCATCCTGCCTGCACTCTCTTTTTCACTTCTCTACCACACTCTCCGTTACTTTGGACAGTTGATCCCAAGTATTTAAACCCATCCACCTTCCCCACCTCAGCTCCTTGCAACCGCACCAGACCGCCACCCTCCCTCTCATTTACGCACATGTACTCCGTCTTACTCCGACAGACTATCATTCCCCTTTTCTCCAGTGCGTACCTCCACCTCTCGAGGCTCACCTCAGCCTGCTCCCGACTCTCTCTACAGATCATGATGTCATCCACGAACATCATAGTCCATGGAGACTCCAGTCTGATCTCGTCGTCAACCTGTCCATCACCATTGCAAACAGGAAAGGACTCAGACTTGATCCTTGGTGCAATCCCACTTTAACCTTAAACCGGTCCGTTATTCCGACTGCACACCTCACCGCTGTCACACTGTCCTCATACATTTCCTGCACGATCCTCACATACTTCTCTACCACTCCCGACTTCCTCATACAATGCCACAACTCCTCTATTGGCACCCTATCATAAGCTTTCTCTAAATCCACAAACACACAATGTAACTCCTTCTGGCCTTCCCTATACTTCTCCATCAACATTCTCAAAGCAAACATCGCATCAGTGGTGCTCTTTCCTGGCATAAACCCATATTGTTGCTCACAAATCATCACCTCTCCTCTCAACCTAGCTTCCACTACTCTTTCCCACAACTTCATGGTGTGGCTTAACAACTTTATCTGTCTGTAATTTCCACAGCTCTGCACATCACCCTTGTTCTTGAAAATCGGAACCAGTACACTTGATTTCCACTCCTCCAGCATTCCCTCACTTTCCAAGATTTTATTAAACAATCTGGTTAACAACTCCACTGCCATCTCTCCTAAGCACTTCCATGCCTCCACTGGTATACCATCTGGGCCAACCGCCTTTCCACTTTTCATCCTCTTCATAGCAGTCCTCACTTCATCCTTACTGATCCACCCCACTTCCTGATTCACGATCTCCACTATATATATATATATATATATATATATATATATATATATATATATATATATATATATATATATATATATATATATATATATATATATATATATATATATATATATATATATATATATATATATATATATATATATATATATATATATATATATATATATATATATATATATATATATATATATATATATATATATATATATATATATATATATATATATATATATATATATATATATATATATATATATATATATATATATATACATATATATATATATATATACATATACATATATATATATATATATATATATATATATATATATATATATATATATATATATATATATATATACATATATATACATACATATATATACCTGGTGTTGGCATAGTGGTTAGGGTGGTGGCTTGGGATCCAAGGGTCCTGAGTTCAAGCCCCGTTGGCTGCTGAATTAACACCAGGGGGTTGACTCAGCCTGTCATCCTTCCGAGGTCGGCGAAATGAGTGCCAGTGTACTGGTCCCGGTGTATGCCCCGGTTAGAAAAGGTGTACCATATCCCTGTGTGTCGTAAGAGGCGACCAGGGTTGGCGTCAGGAAGGGCATGCGGCCATAAAACATTGCCTCAATAAAAAGCCAAACCCCTGCACAGCAGGGAAAAATGGCTGTAAAAACGGTCATATATATATATATCTGTCTGTCTGTCTGTCTGTCTGTCTCTCTCTCATTTTCTTCATTCATCAGCTCCTCAAAGTACTCCATCCACCTTCAACACACTCTCCTCACTTCAGCACATCCTTCCCAGCTCGGTCCCTCTGTCTCTGTCTCTCTGTCTCTCTGTCTCTCTGTACTCCTGCCTACTTTCTTCATCTTTCTAACTATCCCACTGTTTTTTCACCAACCCCTTCTTCCTTATACTTTCCTGTACTTCCTCGTTCCACCACCAAGTCTCCTTATCTTCCTTCCTCTGTCCAGATGTCACACCAAGTACCTTCCTAGCTATCTCCCTCACCACTTCTGCTGTAGTTGCCCAATCATCCCACTTATCTTCACCACCATCCAACACCTGTCTCGCTTCCTCCCTAAATTCCACGCAACAGTCTTCCTCCTTCAGCTTCCACCATCTGGTCCTTGGTTCAGCCCTCACTCTCTTCCTCAACCTCACCTCCAAAATCATCCTACAAACCACCAATCGATGCTGTCGAGCTGCACTCTCCCCTGCCACCACCTTACAGTCTCTAATCTCTTTCAGGTTGCATCTCCTGCTTAAGATGTAATCCACCTGTGTGCACTTTCCTCCACTCTTGTACATCACCCTGTGTTCCTCCTTCTTCTTGAAATAAGTATTTACCACTGCCATTTCCATTCTTTTTGCAAACTCTACCACCATTTGCCCTTCCACATTTCTCTTGTTGAGGCCGTACCTACCCATCACCTCCTCATCCTCTTTATTCCCTTCCCCAACATGCCCATTGAAATCTGCTCCAATCACCACTCTTTCATCCTTGGATACACTCTCCACCACTTCATCTAACTCACTCCAGAAATCTTCTTTATACTCCATCTCACACCCCATATGCGGTACATATGCACCGATGACATTCATCATCACCCCTTCAATTTCCAACTTCACACTCATCACTCGGTCAGACACTCTCCTTACCTCCAATACCCTATTGACATAATCTTCCTTCAGGATTACCCCGACACCATTTCTCCTCCCATCCACACCATGGTAGAACAGTTTGAAACCACCTCCAATGCTCCTAGCCTTGCTCACCATCCACTTGGTCTCTTGTACACACAGTACACCTTTCTTCTCTCCATCATATCAGCCAACTCTCGCCCTTTGCAGTCATCGTCCCAACATTCAGAGTTCCAACTCTCACCTCCACACTTCTACTTCTCCCCTCTCCCACTGCCTCCGGACTCGCCTTCCCCGTCTCCTTCTCCTCCTCCTCCTCCTCCTTCGCCCAGCAGTAGCACAATTTCCACTGGTACCCTGCTGACCACCGGTACCGGTGGCGGTCGTTGGTAACCCAGGCCTCGACCGATCCGGTATGGAAATTAGTTTTGTTGTCCGCATAATGATTTGGCATAAGTTTTTTACACCGGATGCCCTTCCTGACGCAACCCTGGTCACCTCTTACGACACACAGGGAAATGGTACACCTATTCTAACCGGGGCATACACCGGGCCCAGAACACTGGCACTCATTTTGCCGACCTCGGAAGGATGACGGGCTGAGTCAACCCCCTGGTGTTATATATATATATATATATATATATATATATATATATATATATATATATATATATATATATATATATATATATATATATATATATATATATATATATATATATATATATATATATATATATATTGAACCGCGAAAGAAACTTATCACCTTTTAAACCTTCAAATATCAACAATAACACTGCATGAAGTAAATGTGTGAACTTATTTGTGGACAATAGTGTCCTCACTGTCAGACAAAACGGTCACGGATGGTCACTGGAACCTTCAATGGTCACTTCATAGCACAGCTGTTGAACAGCCGTTTTGACTGTCAGTGATTAGCCAAGGGGTACGGGATGATTTTAATGAGCTGCACATGATGTCTTGATATTGGCTTTAAAAAGGCCAGTGCAAAATGGGCATTTCAATCAACATGCCACGATTGTCAAGGGATCAACGGCAGTGTGCCTTGGGCATGCTGCAAGGCGGATTGAGCTACCGTGAGGTGGCACGTTGCCTTGGCTCTTCACACCAGACGATATCAGCCCTGGTGGACAGAGACACCCTCCACATCTCTGCAGATGACAGACCTCGATCAGGGAGGCCAAGAGTCACCACTGCAAGGCAGGACAGGCAGATGGTCCAAAGTCAGATGGCTTCTGACATTGAGGACTGAGTGGGACAGAATCCAGCAGCAATCCATCCAAAGACTGGTAGGCAGTATGCGCCGACGATGCACTGCCTGTATCCAAAACAATGGTGGCCACATGCTATTGAAAGGGGACTGACATTTCACCCTGTGCTGTTCTGTACTGTAGAACAAACTTATGAGATGGTGTATCTTGGTCAAAAACTTGACATGTCATCAATAAAATGCCAATGTTTCAATTAGCAATTGTTGGTTTGTTTTATTTTGAACTGTTTCAATTTTGTTACATTTATCCTGGTGTTGGCGCAGTGGTTAGGGCAGTGGCTTGGGACCCAAAAGATCCTGAGTTCAAGCCCCGTTGGGACACTGAATTAATTTATATATATATATATATATATGTATGTATAAACCAAGTCGAAAACACCAGGGGGTTGACTCAGCCTGTCATCCTTCCGAGGTCGGCGAAATGAGTACCAGTTGTACTGGGCCCGGTGTATGCCCCGGTTAGAATAGGTGGACCATATCCCTGTGTGTCGTAAGAGTCGACCAGGGTTGCGTCAGGAAGGGCATCCGGCGAAAAAACCTATGCCAAATCATTATGCGGACAACAAAACGAATTTCCATATCGGATCGGTCAAGGCCCGGGTTACCAACGACCGCCACCGGTACCAGTGGTCAGCAGGGTACCAGTGGAAATTGTGCTACTGCTGGGCGAAGGAGGAGAAGGAGACGGGGAAGGCGAGTCCGGAGGCAGTGGGAGAGGGGGAAGGGTAGAAGTGAGCAGATGAGAATTGGAACTCTGAATGTTGGGACGATGACTGGCAAAGGGCGAGAGTTGGCTGATATGATGGAGAGAAGAAAGGTGGACATACTGTGTGTACAAGAGACCAAGTGGATGGGGAGTAAGGCTAGGAACATTGGAGGTGGTTTCAAACTGTTCTACCATGGTGTAGATTGGAGGAGAAATGGTGTGGGGTAATCCTGAAGGAAGATTATGTCAAGAGGGTATTGGAGGTGAGGAGAGTGTCTAACCGAGTGATGAGTGTGAAGTTGGAAATTGAAGGGGTGATGATGAATGTCATCAGTGCATATGCCCCACATATGGGGTGTGAGATGGAGTATCAAGAAGATTTCTGGAGTGAGTTGGATGAAGTGGTGGAGAGTGTATCCAAGGATGAAAGAGTGGTGATTGGAGCAGATTTCAATGGGCATGTTGGGGAAGGGAATAAAGAGGATGAGGAGGTGATGGGGAGGTACGGGCTCAACAAGAGAAATGTGGAAGGGCAAATGGTGGTAGAGTTTGCAAAAAGAATGGAAATGGCAGTGGTAAATACTTATTTCAAGAAGAAGGAGGAACACAGGGTGACACACAAGAGTGGAGGAAAGTGCACACAGGTGGATTACATCTTAAGCAGGAGATGCAACCTGAAAGAGATTAGTGACTGTAAGGTGGTGGCAGGGGAGAGTAAAGCTCGATAGCATCGATTGGTGGTCTGTAGGATGACTTTAGAGGTGAGGTTGAGGAAGAGAGTGAGGGCTGAACCAAGGACCAGATGGTCGGAGCTGAAGGAGGAAGACTGTTGCGTGAAATTTAGGGAGGAGGTGAGACAGGCGTTGGATGGTGGTAAAGATGGGTGGGATGATTGGGCAACGACAGCAGAAGTTGTGAGGGAGATAGCTAGGAAGGTACTTGGTGTGACATCTGGACAGAGAAAGGAAGATAAGGAGACTTGGTGGTGGAATGAGGAAGTACAGGAAAGTATAAGGAAGAAGGGGTTGGCGAAAAAGAAGTGGGATAGTCAGAGAGATGAAGAAAGTAGGCAGGAGTACAAGGAGTGGTGTCGAAAGGCAAAAAGAGAGGTGGCAAAGGCCAAGGAAAAGGCATATGATGAGCTTTATGAGAAGTTGGATACAAAAGAAGGGGAAAAGGATTTATACCGATTGGCAAGACAGAGGGACCGAGCTGGGAAGGATGTGCTGCAAGTTAGGGTGATAAAGGACGCAAATGGGAATGTGTTGACGAGCGAGGAGAGTGTGTTGAGAAGGAGGATGGAGTACTTTGAGGAGCTGATGAATGAAGAAAATGAGAGAGAGAGAGAAGGTTGGAAGAGGTGGAGATAGTGAATCTGGAAGTGGGGTGGATCAGTAAGGATGAAGTGAGGACTGCTATGAAGAAGATGAAAAGTGGAAAGGCGGTTGGCCCAGATGGTATACCAGTGGAGGCATGGAAGTGCTTCGGAGAGATGGCAGTGGGGTTGTTAACCAGATTATTTAATAAAGTCTTGGAAAGTGAGAGGATGCCGGAGGAGTGGAGATTAAGTGTACTGGTTCCGATTTTCAAGAATAAGGGTGATGTGCAGAGCTGTGGAAATTACAGAGGGATAAAGTTGTTAAGCCACACCATGAAGTTGTGGGTAAGAGTAGTGGAAGCTCGGTTGAGAGGAGAGGTGACGATCTGTGAGCAGCAATATGGGTTTATTCCAGGAAAGAGCACCACTGATGCGATGTTTGCTTTGAGAAGTATAGGGAAGGCCAGAAAGAGTTACATTGTGTGTTTGTGGATTTAGAGGAAGCTTATGATAGGGTGCCAAGAGAGGAGTTGTGGCATTGTATGAGGAAGTCGGGAGTGGTGGAGAAGTATGTGAGGATCGTGCAGGATATGTACGAGGACAGTGTGACAGCGGTGAGGTGTGCGGTAGGAATGACGGACCGGTTTAAGGTTAAAGTGGGATTGCACCAAGGATCGACTCTGAGCCCTTTCCTGTTTGCAATGGTGATGGACAGGTTGACGGACGAGATCAGACTGGAGTCCCCATGGACTATGATGTTCGCGGATGACATCATGATCTGCAGGGAGAGTAGGGAGCAGGCTGAAGCTAGCCTCGAGAGGTGGAGGTACGCACTGGAGAGAAGGGGAATGATAGTCAGTCGGAGTAAGATGGAGTACATGTGCGTAAATGAGAGGGAGGGTGGTGGTATGGTGCGGTTGCAAGGAGTTGAGGTGGGGAAGGTGGATGGGTTTAAATACTTGGGATCAACTGTCCAAAGTAACGGAGAGTGTGGGAGAGAAGTGAAAAAGAGAGTGCAGGCAGGATGGAGTGGGTGGAGAAGAGTTGTAGGAGTGATTTGTGACATAAGGGTAGCTGCAAGAGTGAAGGGGAAAGTATATAAGACGGTTGTGAGACCAGCTCTGTTGTATGGTTTGGAGGCGGTGGCGCTAACAAAAAGACAGGAAGCGGAGCTGGAGGTGGCAGAGTTAAAGATGCTACGATTCTCGTTGGGAGTGACAAGGATGGACAGGATAAGGAATGAGTATATTCGAGGGACAGCACAGGTAGGACGGTTTGGAGAGAAAGTGAGAGAGGCGAGATTGAGATGGTTTGGACATGTACACAGGAGGGAAACGGAGTATATCGGGAGAAGGATGTTGAAGATGGAGCCACCAGGCAGGAGGAGAAGAGGAAGGCCAAAGAAGAGGTTCATGGATACGGTGAGGGTGGACATGCGGGTGGTTGGAGTGTCAATGGAAGATGTGGAGGATAGAGCGAAATGGAGACGGTTGATCCGCTGTGGCGACCCCTAACGGGAGCGAGCCGAAAGAAGAAGAAGAAGACAATTTTGTTACATTTCAAACAAGTGGTAAGTTTCTTTTGCGTTTCAGTTTATATATGTATATACATACATACATACATACATGATATATATATATATATATATATATATATATATATATATATATATATATAAATAAATTTAGTGGCCCAACGGGGCTTGAACTCAGGACCTTTTGGGTCCCAAGCCACTGCCCTAACCACTGCACCAACACCAGGTTTTTGTGTATCTATAAATGCGCATAAGAAATAGAGAAATTATTAGAATACAGCAAGTCATCACTATCCGGAAGTCCGTACGTTGTAACCCGTAATGTGGAACGCGCTGGGTGCAAAACGCCAAGCAACGTGTCCTGTCATTGGTAACAGGATCTCTTCCCCAACGGCCACACCTACGCAGCAACTTGTCCTGTCATTGGTAACTAAATGGTGCCCTTTCCCCATCGGCCACGCCTATGCAGCAACGTGTCCTGTCATTGGTTTGGTAAATAAATGGCCATAACTTGGGAACCACTTTTCCGATTAATATCAAACCTTAAAAAGGCACATACTCAGGTCCCCAGCAATATACCTGGCAAGTTTCAATTAGATCAGACCAGGGGTCGGGGCCCCTGTTGTGGGGCCGGGTATCGGTGGCGAGCACGACCGCGAGGTGGAGCAGTAGAGTCGTCTCCACCGAACACCTGCAATTTAGGTCGTGACCCTCGGATAAATCTGAAAGGCACAGGTCCCTTACAGGACCATAAATCGTCAATACTTCAACCGCGTGGGGTAGCGTTAATTGCCAAACTTCAATATACCTAATTACCCACGTGGCAAACCTACCGGGGAATTCACACCCTCGACAGACCTTGAGCGGGACGAGCCGTTACCGTGCCCCAACCGTGTGTAACCCAAGCAGACGTTACCGAGGCCCGTCGGTCCAAATTAACAATTTACTACCTCGCTATTTCTCAACACGCACCGTGCTAAGCCAATAAAAGAAATGACAGGGAACGAGCTGGGACATTCAACAATAGGGAAATTTATTACAATAATAGTGGGGCAGGAAGCACGTAAGGGCAGAGTTATCCGAATATCATGCAGGCAATATACAGTGAGCAAAAGCACTTGACAATTCTACTTAAGAGACGGGGCCCACACACAGGCACACACCCAAAAGAAACGGACCCCGTCGGGTCTTTATTGAAGGCTTCCAGCTCGAGGAAAGGTGAGCTGGAGGCCAGAGCCTGTGCTTGGACCTGTCCGCCTCGTGCGGTCTTCGACGATCTGGCTCAGTGGCGGGACTCAAACCCGCAGCTTTCACGTGGCATCAAGGACGAAGGCACCAGGAGTGGAGCGGCAGATGCCAGCATGATCCAGACGCACAGATGCCAACCCTCCCGATTTCATCGGGAGGCTTCCGAAAATTCACCCAAACTCCCGCCCTTACGATCACTATCCTTATCCTCCCGAAATTTTGATATTTTTGCACTGTTCACTAATCAGAATGTACTACTATGAGAATTGAATGAAAAGCATCGTCTGCTACGTAGAGCATGTGGTAACTCCATAACGTTCGCTGCTACCAAATTGTACGTAAAAAATTGCAAATTCAAATGAGGAGCAGCGAAACATTGGGTCTGGATCTCGCTTATGCGATCATGCACTGAGATTTAGTGCATGCGGTATGTGTGCAATACAGTGCATGCGGTATGTATGCACAGTGTATATGCATGCGATACGCTCACTGCATGCAGCTGGGCCCCGTACCAGCCCGGCGGTCGCGACCACCGTGCGGTGTTTAACAGCCGCTAGAGTTCTACGAGTCGCGCTGCAGCTGTGGAACATCGACTTCGAAGTTACCGATGCTTCAAGCCCTCGATGTTGATTACGAAATGGCAGAAAAGAAGCTTACGAAGACCAAGAAATGGTCTCAGAAGTACAAGACCGAATACAGTCTCCAATACCCGTGTATTCGAAAGTCTGAAAGAGGAATTCATCATGCGTATTGTACAGTATGCAGCGTTGATATTTCAGTTGAGCACGGAGGTCGCGATGATATTCGGAAGCACGTTGGAAGCAAACGGCACACAGACATTGCAAAGGAGAGATCTTCGAGCACGAGTACCGGTACACTTCTGAATTATTTCACCAAACAAGGGACAAGCGAGGAAGAGGATGTTACCCAAGCGGAACTTCTCTTTAGTGGATTTATTGTGGAACATAACTTGCCCATATCAGTCTCAGATCATGCTGGACCTCTATTTCAAAAGATGTTTCCAGATTCAAAAGTTGCTTCAAAGTATGGATGTGCAAGAACAAAAACTTCAGCAATAATTGGTGAGTTGTCAAATGTTACTGCTTCATCTATTGCCGATATTGCTAGACTAGCTCCATTTAGCCTAGCTACAGACGGTAGCAATGACAGTGGTGAGGCCCAGCTATATCCTGTCCTGATTTCGTACTATGACAACAGTGCTGGGATTGTGAAGCAAGGTTTGCTAAGTTGCCTGCGTGCAAACAAGATTCCACTGGAGAAAACATTTTCAAACTGCTTGATCATGAGTTCAGTGACAGGAAAATTCCGTGGGGAAATTGTGTTTCCTTTTGTGCTGATAATGCCTCTGTCATGGTGGGCAAGCACAAAGGAGTCGCTGCTTATATCCACAAACAAAATCCAGAGTGCTACATCATGGGATGCCCTTGCCATATGATGCACAATACGGCCAAGAAGGCGGCTCAGGCCTTACCCATTGAATTAGATGACTTTCTCATCGATATTTACTACTACTTGGACAAAAGTAGTAAACGCGTCAAAGGAGTGAAAGCACTGCAAGAACTCTGTGATGCCCCGACACACAAGATTCTGAAGCATGTCGCAACAAGGTGGCTGTCCCTTGGTCAGTGCCTAGACAGGCTGATTGAACAGTGGGAGCCACTTCGCCTCTTCTTCAAAGAAGAAGTACGAAGAAAAATGCAACCAACTGTAGCCAAGACTCTAACAACGAGCAAGAAGGACGGCACTGTATCTACTGCCAGTACTGGCACTGCAGGATCAAGCACTAGTGGAGCAGCATTCACCACTACCACTGCAGTATCTGCTGCGAAGAAGACAGCAGGGACAGCACCAAAACCAATGCTGAGAGCAGGTAGCATCACCGGCCCTTCATCACGTTCATCTACAAAGCAGATCCCTTCAGAGTCGAGAAAGACTGTGATAGTCCCATCTACAGGCAAAGAAGGACCCAAGTTAAGTTCTGCTTTTGCCAAATCACTTGATAGAAGCTCAGCAAAACCTTCGAATCAGAGGTCTTCTTCCTTGGCTGCACCTACCTCAAGCTCTCTCCTCAAACGTAAAATTGGATCTGGTACTACGAGTCTGACCTCTTCTGCTGGCAGTAAACGCAAGTGTGATCGACCTGCGGCTAAGTGTACTACGAGTTCTACAACTAAAAGCGCATCTTCCTCAAACACTGTGCAGGAATCTAGAGAAAAACGTGTCAACAGGATGTTCTTGTCTCCACAAACAAAACTCTATTGTTTCTTCCTTCGATATGCTAACAAGCTTTTTGAGAAGGGGAATCTTCTGCTCCAAAGAGACGAACCCTGTATTCATCTCCTGCACGGAGAATTGAATGGTCTTGTGAAAGATATCTTCGTATGGTTTTTGAAACCATCGGTGTCATCGGTTGCTCTGGTAAATGTACCCTTCTCTGACAGAAATCATCAGAAGAATGATGAGGACCTCATGATTGGGAACGATGCCAAACTGTATATAAGGGAACAAAGGAGTCTCAGGAAATCCACCTTCACTCTGAGTGAGTCAGACATCCAAGGTTTCTTCAGTGCAGTTCGCTCATATTATGTGAAAGCCTGCAATTACATCTTCAAAACCTGGCCGCTAGATGATGAATTAGCCAAGCATGCTCAGGTGCTGGATGTTAAGCTACACCAAGAAGTGGGGTTTGACTGTGTGGAGTTTTTCATCAAGAAATTCCCCTGTCTGTTCAGTGGCGGTGATAGTGACATAGACAGTCTTGAGAGTGAATTCGCTCACTACCAGGCAGACGCCTCCATAGCTACAATTGCTACTGAGACAGTGAGAGTGGATGAGCAGTGGCATCGGATTTCACAGCTCACAGATCCCTGCACTGGTGCCAAGAAGTATCCTAATTTGAGCAAAGTGATGAAGGGAATCTTGGTCATTCCTCATTCGAACGCATCATGTGAGCGGGCACTCACTCTTGTACGGAAGAATCATACTGAATTTCGTCCCAATTTGAGTGTCAAAACCCTGGAAGCTCTCTTAATTGAAAAACTAGCTCATAGCACCCCTTGCTACCAGAGAGAATACAGCAAAGACATAATCAGAAGGACTAAAAGAGCCACACAGCTGTCACTCAGCAAAGCTGCCATGGAAAAAGCAAGCAGCAGTCGTACCAGCCAGTAAGGTAAGAAAAATATTGCTTCTTTTGTGCTTTTTGTTAATCTTTGATTGTCCCCTAACTTACTAATATTAACATACATGTAACATTAAAAAGTGCACAATTTTCCCCTTTTTTTTTGTTCAAAAAGTGGGAATTAACATGTTAAATGCTCCAAAATAGGGCTCAGAGGGCACTAGAGAGCGTCTAGAACCCCAGAGCTTCCAGGGCCCTAAGGCGGGCCCTGGACACCGCCGCAAGGGTCGAGCGCTCTGCGCTCGAGATGTGCGCTTAGCGCACATTATTTGGTGTCGGTTGCAAATCCTCCCTAATTCTGATTTCCAAAAGTTGGCATCTCTGCAGACGGCAAAAACAAGCGAGGAGGCGGCGAGGCAGGTGAAACAAGTGATTCTCCTCAGGCTTCGATACACAACCAGGCTCCGATGCCAACACGAACACAAACGAACCCTCCAAAGAGAGCCTGGTCTTTTTATCCGCTCCCTGAGAAGGGTGGAGCCTCGGTGTCAGACGCTCTGTTTGGACAGGGATCAGGTGTGTTGACGCGCTGTTCGTTCCTGATTGAACAGGGATCAGGTGTGTTGACACGCTGTGAAAACTCCAACTGAACAGCAAGGGGAGCCTGGTAAAGTGCTAGTTCAGTGGAGGAGTTGTGAATGGGAATGGCAGGGTCGTTGGTTTGTCGGATCTAAGGATTTAAAGACCTGACGATAAAACAACTTCGCAGCACACGTACACTTAATTACCCATTAAACAAGGGACGGGACCCTAACTAGAAACACATACTGATATAACTGATCTATAAGGACTCTGGCTCTTGTGTGCAGTAAGCTTCCAAATTCGCAACAATACAATGGACAATCACTCTTAGAACTCTACGTGTTACGATCATGCGAGTTTGTAAAATCTTACATCAACAATCTGTGTGGCGTGGGTGATCGTTTTGGCCTGAATATCCTCTCAGAAATATTAAAGTGTCTGTTACAAGAGTTGTGATATTAAGAAAAACTTTTATTGGTACGTTTTCACCTCTCTTTGTTTGTCTGTGAACAGGATATCTCAAAAAGTTGTGGACGGATTATAATGAAACTAGGTGGACAGGTTGGGTGTGTGAAGGACAAATTGATTCGATTTTGGTGAAGACCCAGATCCAGATATTAGAATCTTTAAAGCGATTTTTCACCATTGAGAGATGGGGCCAAAAACTATATATAGCAAGGTATCTCAAAAAGTTGTGGATGGATTCGGACGAAACTTGGTGGACATGTTGTGTTTGTAACAAGAACGATCCGATTAGATTTTGGTTCAGGTCCAGATGTAGATTTCTCATATCAGTGGGATACAAAACGTAAACTGTTCAGCCTCGTCGAGGTATGTGCTCCAATGGGTGTGAGTCTACTTGTCAACTGCATTGGTTTCCATCTCGTTGTGCTATTTTATTACATGACCAAAATCTTCTATAGTCATATTGTCATGTGATAAAGTGGATGAAAGTTATTACCCCAAACGTGCGAAGCGAAGTGGGGTTCACAATCGGTACACTTTGGCTGGCTGGCTGTCAGTCTGTCTACCAGTCTATGAGCGAAAAACTACTTATTGCAATTGAATGTTGTCTCTTGAATACTGTAGAAAAGAATCGGACCATGAACCTGCAGTTTGGTTAGCAGTACCGTACTTAAGTTCTGAACTTGGCAAATTGTATGGAATCTCATTCCGATTGTGCATGCACAGAGGCACAAAGTATTTTTTTTTAGTCTTTCTGGCAGTCAAACAAAATTGAAACTCATTCCAACAGGAAACTTACTGTTTTTACAGACGTCATAAAGGACACAAACAACAGGCACGAATAACTAATGTAACGTGTTAAATAAGGATGTTGCATTAACAGCGATAAGCATCCGAAGAAAGTTTTGTTTTTCTTATACAGCATTATTAACCCACTTCAAGTGGAGTAGCTGACATGGATCCTGCTCCACCATTCGGTTTGGTCGTAGACCACAACCATCTAAGCATCCTCATCTGTCACATCTAATATTTGCTCTAACCTTCTTATGATCAGTCAGGTCTCCACGCTGTCCAACAGCACTGGCTTCACGACCGTTCTGTACACCTTTCCGTCAGTCTCGCCGGCATCCATCTATCACAAAGCACTCTTGAAACCACCTTCCACTTCCCCCATCCTGCAGGTTTATTTATAATTAAGGCAAGTAAAAGGCATTTAAAATAATCAGCAAATGTTTCAAATATACAGAAATATGTGCAGTCGGGGAAAAGATTGATGAGGTGCAGAAAAAGAAAAACAAACAGTTATATACAAACGCAAGAGAGTGCAGAGCTATTCCGATAAACTTCTACAGACTTATCTTATACGAACACGATCGGTGCCAGACACATACCCGAAGAAATTAGAAAGCAAGAGAGATGAGAAAATAACGAGGTGTTTGCGACA
This sequence comes from Eptatretus burgeri, assembly GCF_056783735.1. NCBI lineage: Eukaryota > Metazoa > Chordata > Myxini > Myxiniformes > Myxinidae > Eptatretus > Eptatretus burgeri. The sequence goes on along the minus strand of NC_140963.1, from coordinate 54,548,155 downwards.
CCTTTTTGTACCTGGCACGGCCGACGGGCTCACGCTTCCTCGTCACTTAGGAGGGGAAGGAAAACTTAAGGTGTCTGAGGTCCGTGATTGGAGGAGGTGCGGTGATTGGCAGATGCGGAGAGGAAGATGTAAAGATGTAGGTCAGGGGGTTTTGAAATAGAGGAGGGTATGTGAGAGGGGCTAGCGATTTATAAAAACAGGACAAAATCTCCAACTCGCACATTTAAGATACAAAATAAACTTCTAATTAAATTCGATATCTCAAGTTCAGTTGGGTGTGCAAATCCAATTTGTAGGCCTTGCAGCATACCTCAAACAATTGGCTGTGTGTGCAAACCCATTCAGGAATGGGTGTGAATAACTGATATAATCCACATTCAAGGTTCAACATCAACTTATGGTTCTATTAGATGTACAAATATTGTAGTTACAATCTTGGACAACTTTGTAAAACTATGCTCAAGACAAAATGAAGTGCAATATTAAAGTTAGTTTTTGTGCAGACACCGACATACAGATGCCCTCTCCAATCAAGAAAGTACGAGGCCAAAAAAAAAACCAAAGTATTGTATAGAAAACATTTCATGTTGGGGAGAGGGAGGAGAGGGGAAGGGTGGTTGAATTGACTGAATAGGCACAACCAAGTAAAAACTTTAATTGGTTGAGAAATGAAACCAATAATTTGATAAAATGAAACTCATGCATCAACACTTGGTTACCTTCCCGCAGGCAACATCGCCAGTGCCTTTCCATCATGCTGTTCAGCAATCACCACAGCATCGCGAGGGTCTTCACGCCTGGGGAAAATAAATAATTATACTAATAAAAAGAATGGAAAGTGCTGTATGATGATCAAGTACCAGAAAAGAGCCAAATATCAAACCACAAATGGCAACGACTGTCTTGCACCATATGCAGCATCGTAATGGCTCCACTATCGGTGGTGACTACACAGGCAATTAGTCTCCACCCCACCCCCATACATCAGCACATTGTGAGTCTATAAGGTGCAAAGTACTTCAGAATTGTGCCAATGCAGAAGCCTGCAGGTAGAGCGGTTGGCAAGTCCTTCAAGGAGTGAACGACGAGGTCAACTCTGGGTGGAGAAACAGTTAGATATTAATTAAATAATAAAGTCCATAATAAATTCATTCAAAACAAGATAACTTTCTTCAAACAACAACAAGCTGTTGCGAAATCACCGACAACTCTTCTTTATCGTGAGATTCAAATGCTGCCAGCGACCCAGGTATCGGAAATTTCATCATCAAACGACTGCACTGCTGCCCGGGTCTCCTGCATAGTCTTAGGCCTGACTCGGATAATTTTCCAACTTGGATCTTCACAAATGGGCCATCATGAAATGACCAACTTTCCTGCTTATCTTCAGCCTGACTTGGCTCCTATGATCATATCCTCATTCAGGTTGAAATTTCATTGGTTGTAATCAGAAAACTTCCAAAGCACCATAGATTATAACAATTTGCATAGACTGACTGGCAAGTTCTTTGATCTGCTGATTACATTCTGACTGGTCTGTCACCTCTCACCTGATAGGGATTGTTCTTGTGAACTCTTACAAAATGCTTGCTCTCTCCGATCACAGGTTCATTTCATGACGCCTGACGTTATCCAGCTATTTTCTCAACCTCAGTGGAAGTCGGCTTGTGGCGAAGCAGTCGCTTCCAAGCATCTTGCTTTTTTTGAATAAGGAAAGCAAGCCAGCCAAAGGTAAACCTTGCATTGCCCTGCAAAGGCCAAAATAAATGTCTGTCCTTTGGGAAATAAGACTACAATACCAGACATCTCAAAATGAATTCTGACTTGACTTTTATTTCAAGATGTAGGAGCAAATAGTGAAGTATTCAGTATCAATGGTCTCTCTCCCCCTCTCAAACCCCCCTTTGCTCCTCATCCTCCCCTCTCCTCCTACCCCCCTCCCTCCCTCCCTCCAAAAAGTGAATTGGAAATTGGAAATATATATCAAACTTGCTCTTTCCGCTCCAACGCCCTCTCCAGCTCCTTCGTAAAAAGGCTTTTTTCGCCAATCTGCAGAAACAAATGGGTTAAATATCAAATCAATAATCAGTACTCTCATCACTCAAATATTCGTTCATTTTCACAAATCACAACACGTGGTAACTGACAATGTACTTCATTTACAAAATTTAGGAACATTTATTTCAACTGTTCTCTCCAAAATTCACAATACCGCCGTGTATACGGCTCGACACTGCCTTGTTTCCCGATAACCAGAGGCCTGCATGAGGGATGGGACTTCTTCCATGGCCATCAAAGGGATGTGGTGGGGGAGGGGGAGTTGGAAGGGCGTGCTGCTGTGTTGAGGACTGACTGGCTCACCCGGTTCGACAGGAAGAACAGACAAGACACCTTACCCTGTCCTAGATATTACAGGTAACAGTCTTACAGCATTGCACATTACTTAGCATCGATCGATAGTTACATGTATAAAAAGTGTAAAAACTGAACAGACACAAAATGGAGTCGATACCTCAATTCTGCCACCCTTCCCCCATTAATGTAACAATAAATGACTCTCTGTGCAGTGCGCATTGGCAGCTGTTGCTGGTAATGCACTTCCATTGCATTCCTCCCCTCCCCTATTCTCTTTCGAAAGACTTCCAATACACCCCCCTCCCAAAAGGACAGGTCAAAATTGGTGAAAATGTTCACCAATTCCATTCCAGTGAACTCTACAAATGAGCTGGTATAGAGGAATAGACGGAACACCAACGGTGGGATTTTCTGACAGACGGTTTGCATAATTGCTGGAAAGGCAAGAGGCTACTGCTGGTTCCACAATTTATGGCATTGATGGGCCTTTTGTACAGATTCATGGAAGTCTATGATTGGCACAAAAAAAAAACATTTTTCAGTGGAAAATCACATGGATGGACACCAATCTGGATGGAAAACACAAACAAACTAGAGGGGGAGCACTCGGTAGAGTGCAAAACCTCCACCGCCAATACTGCTGGGTCACTTAAGTGAACCTCATATCCTATTCATTGTAGGTCAAAACGGATCAGACTCTACTGAACCACGATTGAATAAACTAAAGTAGATCGACGCGCATGTAGAAATGCCCAAAAAAAAAATCAAATTTTTTTGAAAACAGTTGCAAAATTTTTTTTTTTCTCAAACAAATTTTTTTGGGGGGGGGTTGGAAATCACTTAAAACATGTAGCAATGCAAAAAAAAAAATTCAAATATTTTTCAAATAAAATCGAAATTTTTTTGAAAAAAAGTTGCAAATTTTTTTTTTCCCCTCGAACAAATTTATTTATTTTTGGTTGCAAATCACTTAAAACATGTAGAAATGCAAAAACAAATATTCAAATATTTTATCAAAATGCCCACCATAGCAGCCATATTGGACTTTGGACCAAGTCCAAAATCTGATGGCATGATCCTTGGACCATACCTAATCCCCCCACCAAGTTTCGTCGAAATCCATCCAGGAGTTTTTCCGTAATACTGTTCATAAACAAACAAGCCGGTAGGCGACGAGGGATTCGCTAGGATCTCAGCGCTGGATACGATGCTTTTCATTCTGACCGATCCACCGACAAAGATTCATTGCCAAGACGTATTGGTTCACATACAATTGTTCCTCTGCCTGGCAAGATTTTTTTTTTTGCCAACTGGCACTCCTCATAAAAAATGACGGTAAATAGACACCCTATTTTTGAAGGACTACCATTTGAAAAATAATCGGTTTGCTGGTTTGTGCTGTGGAGCCTCGCATTACACACACACACACACACACACACACACACACACACACACACACACACACACACACACACACACACACACACACACACACACACACACACACACACACACACACACAAACTTCTCTCAATGCTCTTGTTTGACCACACCTCCTGAGCCACATAATATTTTTCATAAGCCACGCCCACTTTCCTATGCCACTCCCACTTTAAATAATAAATAATTGGAGGTGGTGTGTGGGTCGAATCGTTTTCGGTAAATAAATAAATAATTGGAGGTGGTGTGTGGGTCGTGGAATCATTTTCGGTAAATAAATAAATAATTGGAGGTGGTGTGTGGATCGTGGAATCGTTTTCGGTAAATAAATAAATAATTGGAGGTGGTGTGTGGATCCTGGAATCGTTTTCAGTAAATAATTGAAGGTGGTGTGTGGATCGTGGAATTGTTTTCGGTAAATAAATAAATAATTGAGCGTGGTGTGTGGGTCGTGGAATCGTTTTCAGTAAACGAATAAACATTATTAGAAATCCACAAAGACAGAAATGCCGGTGATTCCACTTATTTTGGATCCTTTTCACTTTGGTCAATAACGTTTGGATCGAGGAGAGATCGAAGGTGGAACGATGGTGTAGTTCCTTACAAACACTGTATACACACCTTAAATGACGGTAAATAGACACCCGATTTTTGAAGGACTACCATTTGAAAAATAAAACCTCAATCAAAAATCAGCTCGAGTAAAATTTTCTCAATATCACGAAGTGTTTAATTCCGAAGTCTCGTTTATCTACATTCAAAACTGAAGGACAAGTATTGAAAATACTGTACGCGGTTTTTCGGCCGCTGCACAGCAACGGGTGGTTGCTAGGCAACGAAATTCAAACGCGCACATTCCCAGTATGTATTCCACCTGTTGGCAATGTTTCATCAAAATCGGTTCACTGGTTTGTGCTGTGGAGCCTCGCGTTGCAGACACACACACACACACACACACACACACACACACACACACACACACACACACACACACACACACACACACACACACACACACACACACACACACACACACGGAAAACCCGACAATAAGGGATATCTAGCATATATAGCGAATCCAACAGACAGGGGTGAAAACAGTAACCTCCGTCCATCTTCGATGGCGGAGGTTAACAAACAAAAAAATAAAAACTTGATTTTAAAATTTATTTTAACCTCAACCGAAGGTGGATGGAGAAGATGTTTTCACCCCCATTTGTCTGTGAGCAGGATATCTCAATTATGGACAGATTCAGAGAAACGTGGACAGGTTGGGTGTGTGACAAAGACAAATTTAAATTTTGATGACGATCCAGATACTAGAATTTCAAGCGATTCTTCACCATTGAGAGATGGGTCTAAAAACGATATTTTAAAAAAAAAGTTGGATGGGTTATGTGCGACAAGAACAAGCCGCTTAGATTTTGGTTCAGGTCCAGATGCAGACCTGGGCTCTCAGTGGGATACAAAACGTAAAGAGCCGAATTTACGAAAGGCGTTTAAGCAAGTGTCTTGCTAATTAACACAGGCCTAACCCTTAAATGCTGACAAAAACATCATTGTACACGCACAGCTAATTGCCTGTCAAAATACCAATTTACAAAGGGGGAGAGCTGATTAGTTGTGCGTGCCTAAAGAGCTGATTAGCCTGTGAAACACTGCACATATGTCCAACATCCGGTTGAAATGATGCACTTGCATACAATACAATCACAGCACCATGGCCAATTGTTGGAGGGGATTCAGTGAATTGCTCCTCATTGTGGATTGATTCAGGTCATCTTACACTAGATTCAGCAGCCAACGACATGATTCCTTCGAGAGTCTGCAACTCTGGACAAATTTGATATTGTGATACTTCTCCATGGATTGCATTTCTCCTCGAAGATTCTCAATTCACGTCGGCAAACAGCCCTATTCCTATCCTCTTCTGCCTCCTCGAGCTAATTCAAGCACTCCTAACACATCCATATTCACCATCCCATGTAAACTTCCAATTATAAGCCATGAAATGCTTGCTTCAAGGCCTTAAACACACTCCCGCATGCCCTCGCCGACATGCAAAAGTTTGTTATTTAAACACTTGCGATTAGGTTTTGATCAGGCATTAGGATTATCACTTTTCAGCGATTGGCGACTAACTGAATGGGTGAGCATCGCACGATTAGCGATTCTACATGCGTCCAACTCTTAAGAGCCTTTTGTAAATTTGGCCCATGATGTTCAGCCTGGAGTAGGTATGTGCTCTACCGAGTGCTGTTCTAGTTACCTCCAACACTAAGGAGGATGGTGTTTATGTATTCACCCTGGCTGTTTGTGAGCAGGACATCAATAATATGTGGATGGATTAGGATGAAATTCGGTGGACCAGTTGGGTATTTGACAAAGACAAAATGATTAGATTTTGTTGAAGATCTGGATCCCGGTACTAGAATTTTTTAAATGATTCATTACTATTGAGGGATGGGGCCAAAGACTATACTTAGCACGATATATCTCAAGTTGTGGACGGATTGGGATGAAACTTGGTCGTGGACAGGTTGGGGATGTGACACGGATTAATTTGATCAGATTTTGGTGAAAATCTGGATTTGGATATGATAATTTTAAAAGTAATTCTTTACCATTGAAAGATATACAGGTACAGCACGATATTTCAAAAAGTTGTGGATGGATGATGACAAAACTTGTTGGATGAGTTGGTTAGATGATAAGAAAAAGCCGATTCGATTTTGGTTCAGGTCAGCAGCTCCGGCCCATCAGTGGGATACAAAACGTAAACTGTTCAGCTTGGTGGATGTATGTGCTCCACTGAGTACAGTTGTAGTTTTTCCCTGTGTCCAAGCTTCCAATTCATTCTCTGGGAGTTTCAAGTGGCAGGTAATTGGCTTACAATTCATCTATGAACTCTAAAATAGAATTTTATGCAAATGCGTCCATGGATATATCTCCACCCACATTAAGTTTGATCTCAATTCAAGGTTACGAGAGAGAGAAAGATATTATATATATATATATAAATATAACAGCATATATATATATATATATATATATATATATATATATATATATATATATATATATATATAACAGCATATACTTTTAACTCAAGTTATGAAGTGAAAAATTATTTTCAAAGGTCACATTTGACCTGTTGAACGCAACATTGAATCAGTTAATCTTTATCGCAGTCCATAATTGCACCAGGTTTGGTCAAATTCCCTACAGCGGTTCACAAGTTATTGCGGTGACAAAAATCTGCTACGCGCGTGCAACACTTTTAGCTGCGAAGACATAAAAATTAAGATAAATGATGCAACAGCCACGTCAGGTATTCCTGAAGCCTCGGCTATCTCACAATCACCGCTTGCTGTCGCAAATGGATGTTGCGGCGAAGATAAGGGTGTTTCAATTCACCATACTTGGGCAATGTCTCCACGTTCATCTTTTCGCAATCGTACAATGTGCCTGTCATTGTGGACAATCAATGTGGCCACGGCTCATACCATGCTCTCCGAGTGGCAAAAGACAGCAGTCACGTGGGTTTCTGCTATTTGGTGATTGTCTCATATCAATCCCCCCCCCCCTAAAAAAAAAACAACAACCAACTCCAAGGGACAGGACAAACTCCGACAAACAAACGTTGAGGTTATTTAATCCTTGTGATCTATTAAAAGCTGATGTCATCGCATTATGTGCTTTAACACAGCACATTCTCAGTTTTAGAAGAATGGCATTGGCTCGTGGAAAATCCTGGAGAAGTATTTGTGTGGCTGGCTTGAAGTGCCATGCAGCCATACGTGGTGTTCCCATGCAACACGAAGTCCGATTGGACAACGTGCAACATTACAACCACCAAATTATTCAAACACGGCAGCCTGCAATTACGGAAGACATAATACACGTATTGGTAAAATTTGTTGCAATTTTATCAATATTGCGAGTTTAGCAGAATGTAAAATTTTCACAAATGTCACCAGAAATCGGCCATGACTTGGACCAGGTTTGGTCAAATTCCCAACAGCGGTTCACAAGTTATTGCGGTTACAAATTCCCTACCGACCGAGATGACTAAAATCTTCATGAATAAGGAGGATTACAAGGCAATACGATTTAGAAAATTACTGGACAAGAATACCATTTCAGAAATAAATAAATATGAAAGTACTCACTTTGGAAAGAGCAACATCAAGGATTTGATCTCCTGTCGTGGTCATAGCAACTGTGGAGACAAATAACACAAATGAGCCCAATATTTGTCAAACGATGAAAAAAAAATGTCTTCCTATTCATTCATTCGTTCCTACCAGCAATTGATACCCTCTATCTTACCCTTTCATGAGCCTCGACCTTAAAGAGAAAAATAAATAAATAACGCGCAATATAAGGATTTGCTACAACTCAAAAAAAAAAACAAAGAAATTTAACAGGTAAATTTTTGTTTTGTTAAATGGCCGATTGCAAAATAAGTACGTCATAGCGAGGTCGTGGGACGTGGGCACGTGGTTGCTTGCGAATGGAGATCGGAAACCGGATCACAAACGCACTTTAATGCTTTGCCATAAATGTTGCTGACGTTCACAACAAATGGATGCACTTGATGACCTCCAGCGAACAGGACTTGAGAACTTTCTGAAACATCAGTTATTGCGACACAAAGACGTTTTGTAAAGCATGGCGAGTGGAACATGATGGGATAGGGAGCAGATAAGGCAGACGGCAACTGATAAGCGCAGATGGCACTTGACAAAGAGAGCCTTTCGAGACTTACAACGGCCTCGCACAGCTCGGTTCATTTGGCAAGGAAAGCGCATGTTACGGTTGGACGGTGGAAAGGAAAAGAAAACTTGCCAATTGGCCTGAATCTCAAAAACACCGACACACAATGACCTGCTATAACAAAGAACCGCCCTGCTTTTACCTGAATGTATACTGTTTGAGAAATTAAACTTTCCCATTATTTTAAACACCTTAAACGTCCATGCGAGGGACGGCACACATCGTGATGAATCGCCCTGCCTGTGAAACACCAATGATGGCAGTTTATTAGCCGTGTCAGGATTCAAACCCGAGTTAGACAGCCGAGACGACTGCACGCACCTCTTGGCCATCCCTGTCAACCCGAAAAAGGCACACAAGATCATTGAAACATTATTATTGTTAATCAAAGGACACATGAAAGATCCATCGTTTACGACCGTGGCAAAACTTGTTGGCGAACTCATAAACTCAACGGTGAAACAAGAAGACTGCATTTGGTTTTTTTTTTTTTCCATCTTGGCATCATCCGTCAGACCTACAATAACACATCATTACGTCATCATTACGTCATCATACCAATTTCATAAGTGATGTCAGGGTTTTCTGTTTTTAACTTCTCCACAACCAAATCGGTCTGGATTCGTGCCAACTGTAAAAAAAAAAACAAAAAAAACAAACAAAAGGAAAGGTTGGTTCATCACGAACTGCAGTTGGAGCTTTTGAAACACTGCAAGACAGTCAGACCATGGTGAAAGCACAAGATAATCATCTGCAAGACAACAATGGAGATATGAATTTCAAACTTCACAATGTCCAGCACGACACCACCATTTGGTAGTCGTGGTCAGAGTGTTGCCCGAGTGTTCAATCCTCTCGTGTGCAGTTTTGCTCAAACATTGTCCCCACATCAGATCACAGGTTCACAGTCCCCGATACCGGATGGTCGAGTACACACTTACCTGGCTCTTTCGTGTTCCAACACGTACCAACCGCACCTCCTCCTTCCCGTCCGAACTCTGCAGGAAAGTTTGAAAAAAAAAAAAAACAAAGCCATGAAAATCCCACAATGGAGAAACGAGGGCCTCGGCATGGCAAACCTGGATCATGACCCTGAGATGTGAAGGACAAATCCCCGAAGGTGTGTACCGATGTCCCTTGGTGGATGGCCATGTACACACACACACACACACACACACACACACACACACACACACACACACACACACACACACACTCCTCCACGAGCCCATATTACATACACCACACACATTCATAGAAACCGTTTTGGGCAAAGCGGATCAATGGATGACGAGATCGATCTTGAACAGAAAAAACAAACTACTTTCCCAAGCATTGTGCTGCGTGCGAGGAGCAATGGCCCGGCATTCCGAGCATCCGGCACAACAAGGTTGAGGTGCAGGTTTGAAAAGCGGAATGTCACCCATTCCCCGACGGATTGACCGCAAGAACGCGTGTCCACCCGATCCGAGTGGCCGAGGGAGCGCCCACGCGTGCCAGTCATCGCTACTCACCTCCATGTGGGTCACGTGAACGAAGAAGAACGAAGAAGAAGAATAACGAGGAGCCGGCGCGGGTGGTCACGCACGAGCCGAGCTCGCGAGCTTGTCCCCCACGAGCCGAGAGGCGTTCCCACCCGGATTTGACTCCGCCCCCTCGCACCAGGGATCCGCCAATCAGAAGCGCGACCAAATCGGAACGGAAATCTGTAAATCTCCAACGGCTCTTTACCATTTCGCTTGTTTTACCCTCGCGGTTCTGTACGTTGTTGCAAATACAATTATATCGGTGTTCATGTAAAACACGTGGCTTTTCATTTACTACGTACGCAAATACGGCGCCATTTCTGATTGCACTGACGTCACACTTCCAAGAGCTCTTTCCAAAGCTGTGACTCGTGTGACTCCGACGACGGCGTGATTTCTCTCACACAAGTACACGAGGGCCACTCAATAAGTAACCTTGAAATATTTTTTTTCACAAATTGTTTGTTGCATGTCCGTGTGGAACAAGTGTGTTATTTTTCAACATAATCTCCCATTGCGTTCAATGTATCTTTTCCAGCGCTTTTAACTAAGGTTTTCCTGAAGGGGCGAGGTCTGGCGAGTAGGGTGGAGTGACTGTGGTGCACCCTCACTTCGCAAGAAACGGAAGACAGAACGTTGCTCCTCCCTGGTGCGTCCTTCTCAGGGAGCCGCCATCTTGGAACTCCTCCACTGACGTCACACGCTTATCAGGGAGCCGCCATCTTGGAACTCCTCTACTGACGTCACACGCTCAACGTTGCCAGATCGAAAACAGACAAATCTGACTCTTACCCGGAGAAATAACAAATGTCATCCACAACTACACACATCACATTCTCGAATTTATATCGCCATTTTAAGGTCACTTATTGACTATCCCTCGGATATACCTGTAACGTTCGTTCGGTGAACCGTTTCTGTTCCGTATTATTTTCTGTTTTTTTCGGCTCATTTTCCAAAATATTAAACGCATCAACAATCAGGAGATTAAATAAGGAACGCAGGTATAAAATAAAGTTTAATGAAGGCAAAAGTGTCCGGCTCGTTGGTCTAGGGGTATGATTCTCGCTTCGGGTGCGAGAGGTCCCGGGTTCAAATCCCGGACGAGCCCTGCTATGCTTTTCTTACCTCAGTTTTCGCGCCATTTTTAGCGTTTCCTCTCCCTCAAAGCCCCTTATTAGTCCCAAGACGATTCGGAAAAAAATGTATAACTAACTTATTGAAGGTTTTACGGTAAAATACAAAGTCGGCGCCGCCATCTTG
>NC_140963.1:54524292-54531792 GCF_056783735.1 Eptatretus burgeri | reverse complement strand
ACGGGCCACTTAAGCGACCCGTTCCGTACTATCGGGATAACCGAGCGGTGTTATTCGTCGGCCTCGACGGTTCGATTAATTATCGGGCGTCTTAGCCCACGACCAACCCTTTACGTGAAGCAAGATGGGGATTCAATGAAAGAAATGACGAAGCGAAGCGGGAAAACAGTTCAACAATAAGCACATTTATTTCGCGATGAACGGAAAGCACACATATACAATTCCACCAAAAGCACATGTAAAAGAAGAAGACAATGCAATATTACACAAAAGCAAATGCAACAATGCAGATCTATCCGACTACCGGGCACACGGCAACACTTATACAATTTTACTTCACAGACGGCGCCGACAACACATATTCCCAAAGCAAAAGAAAAGAGAACCACCCTCCAGGATGAGGGGGGTAGGCGGGCCTGGGGCCGAGACCGTGTCGGGCCTACCCGTCTGATGATGAGACGCGGAGCGGCGGTGGTGCCTCAACTCCGCGGGCCTCGCGGACAGTGTCTGGTAGGGGGTGGGAAGGGGGCCCCCTTTGTCGCACTATCTCAGCGCGGGGGGAAACAGGAGGGGGTTGCTGATGCTCGGGGAAAGGAGGATATAACCCTGTCTCGGGTCCCGCGGCGAGCGTCTCCTCCTCCACCTCGATCGAGTTGCTGGCCTCTCTCTGTGCCGCTCCCGGCACCGACGCGAGCACCCCCTCGTCCGCCTTCGCCGCCGTCACCTCTCCACAGCTCCGTCCTCTTCACTCCGACTAGTACCACTTCTTTCCAGCTCCACCGACGACTCTCTCGAATTCCGCACACTCAACTCAACTTCCAACTCAACTCGTCTGACGAACGCAGTCGTTTTTATAAGCCCCGTGGCTTCGCTCTTTTACCCTTGACCCTTTGCCTCCGACCCTTCACCTGGCTCCCCATTGGCCCGAGGAAAAGTGGGCGTGAATGCTTTTTGATCCATGAATTTGCATATAGCGACCGCCCTCCAACGCCCTGGAGGCGGGGCCAAACCGCCCCTCGCTCACCGATTGGACGGAACAAAAGTGGGCGTGAGTCGTTTTTGATCCGTTTTTCTGCGGAAAGTCTGTGATGTTTTTGAACACGCTGCTCGGTGCGCGCCCCGCACGAGTCCAGCATCGGTGCCCATGAGTGGCGCGAGATGACGGTGATGCGATGGTGGCGAGTTGTGACGGTAAAGGTCGTGGCGGTTGTGGTGAAGCGGCGTTGTGGTTGGTGGTTGTTGTGTGATGGCTGTTGAGACGTGGTTGGTGGTGGTAATAATGGCGGCTGGTCCAAAATAAAGATAGTAAAAGAAAAACGGCTATCCTGAAGAGTCGCAGCCCTCATGAATGACATTTATTCCCTCTAGACAACGGGTTTGGGCCTAACTACACATATACTTACCGAGATATCTCACCTAAGGGACCTGAATGGTGGTTTGCGAATTTCGTCAACCACAACAATACTTATACTGAGTTTGACTTGGATTTCTTCTACCATTCTTAAATGATCATTCTTAAGCCTGGTGTTGGCTTCGTGGTTAAAGTGGTTGGTTTGGGATCTTCAGGTTCTGAGTTTGAATCCCGTTGGCTGCTGAATTAACACCAGGTGGGGTTGACTCAGCTCGTCATCCTTCCGAGGTCGATGAAATGACCACCAGTGTGCTGGTGTGGGGGCACAGCATCAGCGGTATAGTCATGTCCCAACAAAATGAAAGCGTTTTTAAAAAAATCACAATCTTGTGAGATTACGTCATCTCGTGATATGTCGCAGAGAGATTACACGTGGTAAGTGAAATGTAAGACCATTCATAATGGGGGGGAGGAGATATACAACAACCACAACTCCTTGACAAAGACCTTCATGATGATGTGGGTCATATGCTCCCTGTTGAGTCGTGACAGAATTGTTGTTGTTAAGACAGATAAACAGATTTTATTATATAAGATTCTATGACAGCATGAACGCTTTACAAGGACATGAGAGGAGCACACAAAAGGAAATATAGTAATACTTCAAAGTAACAGAAAAAAAAATATATATATATATATATATATATATATATATATATATATATATATATATATATATATATATATATATATATATATATATATATATATATATATATATATATATATGAACATGGAACGAGCCCACAAACAACAATTATGTATTATATAATGTCCTTTTCACACGTTTTACTTCATCTTACGTCCTCATTGACACAGTTCGATATGCAATATGTCTGTGAAGTACAACACGCTGCTTTTTCACATCGATGGGAAGCACACCTAATGTCGAGGTTGGGTGTAACCTGCCCAAACATTTTGCTTTTTTGGGGGAAAGTTTTAGAACCTTGGTCTCCATGACATGAACATGCAAAAGGTGCGAGGCAGGGAAACCGGCATAAATGGGGGAAGCATGGGGTGTGGATGAACGGGGAAAAGGTTCAGATCACTGAAGGTGACAAAAAACAGAACGTACACCAGTCACGATGTTGTGGTGAGGTTTGTATGACAATCAGCTGCAGACTGATATGTTCAATCATTATTAGGACAGTCAGAAAAGACCAGGGACTAACAGTATAAACATAAATTAGGTTGTCATGCAGACAGGAATGTTTTGCCAAAAAAAAATCAAGAAACCTTAATGCGTTACCCTGTGCAAGCAAGACAATGACACGATGAAGCCAAGTCTGTGTCGGAGTGTTGGAGTTCCACGTTCCAGTGAGACGAGTATCCACGAGATGTGTGTGACGAGTGGACTTCTCAATTGAGGACTCAAAAAAAAATGAGGCTGCTGGTAGATACTGAACTTCCAGTTGAAAGTATTGAGAGGACTACATAATAATAGTGGTTCCTACACTGCATCCCAGTGGTAGGTTCCTTGTTACTTGGCACGCTCAGAATGCCTCGGGGCCACCGCTAGAAAGCGACCAGCATGACCTGCCAAAACAATCTGAAATCTGGTCATATTCGCTTCCACTAGTAAAGATGAGCCCAAGCAACTGCATGAAGACAAATGAAAAACAAAGTTTTTACTATTCCAGAGCATAAACAACACAAAGTTTGAATGAAAAAGTATTGATAAAAAAGCAATGGATTCTTACATTAATCGAAGGATCATCGAAGAGCAAAGGACCATCCATGCTTTGTCCCGAACCCGCCCACCCCACCCCCCCCCCAGGGTTCTGCAAGGCTCACACAGTCCTCTATCAACCCCCTCCTGGTGACACTACCTAAATCCAGGATCACTGCTCACGTTCACTCATTCGTTCCTCTTTTTTCCCCACCTGTAGAACCAACTCCCACATGCTCTTCAATATCATTCTAACATGCAGTTCTTCAAGACAGTTATTCATCACCATCTCAGGTCGTACCAAATCCAAAACCATGATCTTTTCTACCCTCGTTAACCCCACCTCCACAATCACTCCTCCTTCAAAATTCCGTTTTCCCACCTTGGAGTTTCCTTCTGCATCCATATTGTCCACCCCGTGCATCCTCCTGCCCACATTCCTCCCCACACCCATTCTTTGTACAACTCTTTCATTTGTCTTGCACTTCAACTCTGCTGTTGACGTTTCCCCCTCTCTCTACTAGTGTTATAAAAACGTGCATCTCGACTGTTCCTTCTGTGTGTTTTGCATCGTGTTTTTGTCCGTTATGTCCTGATTCGTTCAGTGTACGAGCTCTTCCACGAGCCTCGACTATGTATACAAAAAAGAAGCTTGCACACAACTCACACCCAGTAGACATTGGTGTACTTTTACATTAACTCCAAGTACATGAGAAGACAAAGGACAAATAAATAATATATAGGATTCGAAGATGCATTCCCAGGATCACAAGTCATCATTCAGATGTGAACAATACGTGGGCTCGGTGTCAGAATCTTCCCCTTTTCATTAATAGTATTTTTAATACAGAAGGGAAAAAAAAGGCTCTGAACAAGGATTGTTGTGTGAGATTGAGATTGAGGGCGAGGGCGAGGGCGAGGGCGAGGGCGAGGGCGAGGGTGAGGGCGAGGGCGAGGGCGAGCGTGAGGGTGAGGAGATATTCCAGCATTTCAGATCGAGAAAGATGCCAGGATTTCAATGGAATTACGTAATTATTTTGCCATACAAAACAACTGGAGATTCGGGCAAGCACCTTTGGTTGGTTCTCAACTTCCAAATGAGCTTGAAATACCTTCCAATCTCATCTTGCCAACTTGGATGAAAAGACCGAGTTGGAAAGAAGAAACTTGGGCTCACAAGGATGCTTGAAATGCTTTACGTACTCTCAGAAAAAAAAGTCGAAAGTTCTTGGTCTCCTTTAGCTTTTCCATGAGGACAGGCATGGCTGGTAGGTTCGGATGAATATCCAGCACTGTCGGGAAAAGGGGAAAAGGATGCACCAGATTAGCAGAATGATGTACACAATGCTCGAGTAGGAAGCTCAAGACTGCCTCTTGCTATCAAAACTATCTGGCTGAGCAATCAATCACCGTTCAATCACACACAAACACACACACACACACACTGAAAGCAGCTGGTGTCAAGCAAGGGAGGAGGAGGAGGAGGAGGAGGAGGGTGATGTTTAGCAGAGTGAGAGGACAACAAGGAACTGGGGAAGGTAGAGTGGGAGGAGGAAGATATTGAGCAGAATGGGAGGAAGAGCAGTGGAAAAGTAGGTTGATGTCGAACAGAGAAGGAAGAGAAGGATGATTATAATGATGTCGAGCAGAGTCGGAGGACGACGACAGGGAGGAGGGGGGTGAGAGGAGGTGTAGAATTGATTTGTTTGATTGCTGTGCACACCTAAACCGCTCAATGGAATGAGTTGAATATTTGTGGTTGTACTTGAGGTGTGCCCGAGAAGGTTTTTGGCGATAAAAAGATGTTTGGGGGGGGGGGTGAGGGGGAGGACCACAATTATCTCTATGTAAGGGTGCATCATATAGCGCCATCTGGTGGAAGCCGGTGTTACTAAAATATGCAATTCCGTGTCTGCCTGTCTGCCTGTCAGTCTGTCTGACCGCAATACATTTCATCGTTACCTATCCATTCTCAACCAAACTTGTCAGAGGAAATAAGGGTCACACGATGAAGGTTGTAAGTTGTAGTAACCCTTAATTACTTCTGCCACCAAAGGTGTCGGAGGTTGTGTATTCACCCCGGCTCGTCTGAGAGTAGATTATCTAAAAACGTTAAAAACCGATTTGGATGAAACTTGGTGGACAGGTTGGGTGTGTGACAAGAACGAATTGATTCAATTTTGGTGAAAATCCTGATCCGGACACTATCATTTTCGAAGTGATTCTTCACCATTGTGAGATGGGGCCAAGAACAATATAAAGCACGATATTTCAAAACAATATGGACGGGTTATGACAAAACTTGGTGCATGAGTTGGGTAGGAAAGAAGAAGAAGAAGCTGATTGGATTTTGGTTAGGTCCAGATGCAGATCCAGCCTATCAGTTGGATCTGTTCTGTTCTTGCATATGACAGCTTAGCTGCCAGGTAGCTATCATTTCTTGGAAGCGCGGCTGTGCCGCTGACGCTGTGCCCCTCTAGCAAGACACTGGAACTCATTTTTCCAACCTCGGAAGGATGACAGGCTGAGTCAACCCCACCTGGTGTTAATTCAGTGGGAAACTGGGATCGAACTCAGGACCCGAAGATCCCAAGCCAGCCACCCGAACCACTAAGCCAACACGAGGCTTCATCAGTGGGATACAAAACGTAAACTGTTCATCTTGGCAGAGGTATGCACTCTACCAGGTGCCATTCAAGTTGGGGGTAAATTTCATTTTAAAATTAAAAAATAATTATTTTGTATTACAAAAGGGCAATGGTGATCAACCCCCATACCCCGATGGAAGAGGGGCATTTTGGGCCGACGCCACTGTGGCCCCGGAGATGGAAATGGAGGGCCCAGTGGAGTCGCCTCCTCTACCTGGTAGCCAGGAGCAACCCAATAGCTCAGAGCCCCCCCCCCCCCACCCACTAGCCCAGTACCAAGCAGCAGCAGGCCAGCATCACCGTCACTGCTGGATATAAGCCAGCAATTTGTGGTCATGTTTCAGAACTTGGGAGCCGAATTGGCCCTGGCCAGGTGGCTGAAATTAAGTCTGGCCAGGCCATATTAATGAGAAAAATGAAGGCTGGCCAGGTGTTTCACAGGCAGGGAGATTCATCAGTGTGTGTGCAGTCTCTTGAATGGATGTTAAGCTGGGTGTTCCGTCTCCCAGCATTAGTCGGTGGACGTTAAAGATCCCATGGTGCCCTTCGCGAAGAGTGGACGAGCCATCGCCGGCATCCTGAACAAAATTCAAATTCCTGCCCAACCTAACTGCTGGGAAGGCAATGGCAAACCACCTAGTATCACCCTTGCCAAGAAATAACTTTGGCAGCCAAGCACCTGCTCTTAAGCAGAGCACACAATCAAGCGATCAATCTTCTCAAGGTCTTTCTCTTTTGTTATTATGTTACCAAATTCTCTACTCTCCCTCCATTTCTCTCCTTCACTTTCCTTCTTCCAATTTTCTTCATTCTCTCACTATCTATGCGTTTCTTCCACTCACATGCTCTGTACACCTCAAATTCGGCAATCAGTGTCAACCTTTACTCGCACATTGCAATAAATTTTGTCATGGTTTCTGCTATACGTCTTTTTTGTATACATAGTCGAGGCTTGTGGACGAGCTAATACACTGAATGGATCAGGACGTAACAGGGTAAAAGGAACAGTGGGGGGCGGGGGAGGACACCAACAGCTGAGTTAAAGGACAAGGCAGAGAAATCGGGGGCAGGAAAGGACGCATGGGGTGGATAAGATGAATAAGAAGGAAACTCTCAGGAGGGAAAAACTGGAAATGTGGAAGGAGGAGAGATAGGGTTGGGGTGGCAGGGGATTTAACGAGCGTCGAAAAGATCATGGCTTTGGATTTGGAATGATCCAAGATGTTGGTGAACAGGTGTTTTGAAGAGAATGTGGAATAAGTGAAGGTTTTAAGGTTAAATCAATCCTGACTGACTGTATGCTTATTCTGATGCATTGTAAGAAAGAAAGAAAAGAAAATAAACCAATGTCACCCGCAGGATGACCCGTATCTTGCCAAAAGGTGACCACGTGTGACTTATTTAAGGTCACTCTGAGATGAACAGAGCTGCTATCCACCAGGAGCGACTCCTTGAGGAATATCTGCCTACGAGAGATTCCGATGAGAATCGTTCTACAGAGTAACCATGAAAAATATGCTTTTTCCTCATAACGTCACCAAATGACGTCATAATGTCTCAAGCTTGACATATCTAGAAAGCACTCATCGAGGTGTTCAATTTGAGGTACTACACGATATGGTTCCTAAAACTTGAAAATTTGACCTTGGGGTCAAATATGTTTGACCTTAGGCGCTAACCATGAAGGTCAAGGCCAATCGCCACCAAAAATTAATCAGCTGAGCGCCAGACCATGAACTATATTCCCATGAAGTTTGGAGACGATTCGATTA
>NC_140963.1:54445568-54500568 GCF_056783735.1 Eptatretus burgeri | reverse complement strand
ACACACACACACACACACACACACACACACACACACACACACACACACACACGTGGAGGTGGATACTTTGACACCTAGTAGGTCTCTGTTCCATCTCCTGGAACCCACCCACGTGTGGAGATACTGTCGCAGCCATCAACTGCAACGCATGCACGCACACACCTAACTCCCACTGTGCAGGTGCACCCTGATGAGTGCACAAAGACAGCCATAGATGTACATGTGGCGTTCATATGAGCACTCTTGTAAACCGTATCTGTTCGTGGTGAAATAAAATTTCACAAGGGCATGCTTAGAATTCACCAAATCGGTACTTTGCACATTGAAGTCATTACCTTCAAGGCCACCATCAACAGGAAAGTACCACGTGAAACCAAAGGTCCTCTTTGGATCTCTAGCATCAATGTTCCATAAGATAAACTGCAAACGTTCTCCTGGTTAAAAAGAAAAGAAAAGAAAGGGGGGGGAGGGAGGTGGTGGAATAATTAAAATAAATAAACAAATAAACCCATCAGGCACAACAAAATCTCGACATTCACAAAACGCTAGTTAATGCAAAAAATAAGTTGATAGTGGACACCTTCCTCCACGGGTGCAATATGGAGATATAACATTTGGGATGTTACGTAGTTGTATCCGACACAATCCTGGGTGATCAATGTTGCATGCTGCTTATGAGAATATGGAATAACATTTTCTCTTTAAAGCTGATGTTGATCTCAAAGCACAGAAACTGCCATTTGATCTCAAGGTCTTGGAGGAAAGAGGGGTTTCACATTGTGAGCAACAATCTCACAAACTTTAGCAAAGAATGTACCATTCCAAATCACCTTGCAAGCGCCGGATTTCAATTCCAAGGAGCTCTGAGAACATGTCAATATAATAGAGCAGCTCTGTATTCTTCTGAGACATCTTCTGCTCATTTGCAGCAAGTTCTGATAACACAGGATAGCAAGTACAGCATATGACATTAGTTCCAATCAAAAGGCTGAAGCAAAACTCAAGCCAGGCATAGCGAGGCTATTTACCAAAATTTTTCTGGCACTTTACTGAAGAGTTACCTCAAGTGGACCTCAAAATTGAGATAAAACTTCAATCGCCCAAATATCACCTGTAATTAACGGTGAGGAAAATCCCAGAGTGAATCATCATGATTGACCTGCTCAAGTGGCGTAAGTAAGCCAATGGAGTAAGCCACTCAGGGCCCTGGGATCCGATTGCCTACCCGAGGAAAAGATGGGATCCTGTCCGCAGAGTCCGGAAACAGGTGGGTATCCTGTCTGTCGAGCGCACATGGGTGCGATCCCATTTGTGGAGCCCGCATAGGGCCCCGAGATCTCTTTGCGGAGTCTCATAACAGGTGGGATTCTGTCCATGGAGCAAATGGTTTCATGGAGTTGTCCGATTCTCAAGTCAAAATAAAGCCAATCTTATGCATTGCAGATTAAAAAAAAAAAAATTTAACACCAGAATTTAAAACAGCAAATTAAATCAATTGCATTTCAAATTTATCTGGAAAACATCCCACGAACATAACTGCCTGCAAATAATAGCCAGGGGTTTACATGGACAAATTGCCTCGGTGCACACCTTTCGAGGTTGTGTCAACAAAGTATCCTGGATGTGCAAGATAAAAACTTTTTTTTCTTTTCATATGCAGCACCTGGCTGCGGTGGCATAATTTGCTGGGGGGGGGGGGGGGTCGGGGGTGCTGCTGATGCAATGCCCTCTTGTAGGTCAGGGCAGGAATTTGTAATTTGTTCACGGTGCCAGAGACAGCTCACCTACTCTTCGCGAAGGACACGTGGGATCTTTGTGGGTCTGGAGAAGATTTTTGAAGGGATTTATTAAGTCTACCATTTTGATCTACTTAAGTTACTTGAGCGGAACGAGCTTTGCAATCCCTGTTAACATTCAAGAACGAAACGTTGCTGCCAAATATCACAAGGATCGGCCCGGCGGTTTGGCCGAAGAAGTCAAAATAGGAGACAGACGGATGGATGGACATACCCTACCCAGGGACTCGTAAATTACATGCAACGAAGTAGCAGTGTGAAGCAAGTCGAAAAGAGCAGGATCAAGAGGATATCAAGGAGCTTAAAATAACAAGTGTAAGTGACACAGACACAGCTATATATTCAATGATGAGTTGATGTTCTTGCATGCAAATAAAGCCAAAGCAAAGACTTGTGAAAGCGTGACTGCTCCAGTAATCTTGTTGCTGATGAGCAAATGGTCTCAATTGGGATCAGCAAAAGGTACAGTAGAGTAGACAATCTTTGATGCGCACAAATCCCAATTTTTGACAGACCAGTGCATCCAGGCAAAAAGAGTCCACACCCGCGAGGTGGTCCTTCATCATCCGGGAAAGAATTGTTGATTGATAACATTTTGATTTTTGTGAGTTAGTGCAAGTTTCTATTCTTTTCTCCCTCTAAACCTTCTGTATCCTCTATACTACATCTCGCAACACACAAAAACAAGTGCAAGTGCAGGGCTTCTTGCGGTTTATCAAAGCTTCCCCCCTCCCACTCCCTATTTGCTCCTCCCAGGCGTGGCACCGCCATGACGCCGCTCTGCCAATCAGGAGCGGCCACAACAAAGGAGAAGTTTCTTCTGAACAGCCAGGACAGGGGATGGAAGAGGAGGAATATAAGGAGAGATTAGCAAGGCGTTTGAAGCTGCTTTTTCATCTTTTAATCCTGAAGGCTTATGATATTTCTCTCGTCAGGGTCAGTGCAGTTCGTCTGCGCAGTCCGCTTGAGTCTGCAATCCGAGACAGAGCCTTTGCCCTTCCACTTGCTTCGACTTTTCGTTACAGTCTTCAACACCTTACACCTCTCCACTCATTTCATTTCCACATATGTGCTTTCCTACAGACCACAATGACCCTTCTTTGCTTTTCTTTCCACGTACTTTTACTGACACACTTACAGACTCGGGGTGCCTTCTCCGCACCGAGTCCATCGCCACGCTGCCTCGGGGTACGCTGCCTGCCCTCGCATCAACGGAACGAGATTTCTTGGAGCCACGTCAAATCATCGTGTTGGAATGAACCTCCCGCAATTTTCCCATATGACCGTGAGTTGCCCAAGGAGGGGAAGAGGGACCACAAAGGAGGAGGAGGAGGAGGAGGAGATTGGGACCATACTCTGTGCAGAGCGTTGGTGCTGCCTAAGCAGTCTCCTTGGCTATTGGGCACAATCCTGGAAGGGTCGCCAACTCCGATACAGGATACCAGCAAGCTGGCACTCATTTTGCCGACCTCGGAAGGATGACAGGTCAAATTAACCCGACCTGGTATTAGTTTAACAGCTGAGCGGGGTTTGAACTCAGGACCCTGGGATCCCAAGCCCACCATCCCAACCATTCAGCCAACACCAGGAATCAAGGGAGGTACCAGGCAACACCAGGCAACACCTCCCACGATGGAGGTGAGCCTGAATCGCTGAACAGTGGGCCCAATTCCCTCTACAGAGGTTGTTGATGGTGTGCGAGACGCATAATAGACCCACACTTAAATTTCATACTCTTTTCCCAGACTTCTCCCCCCTTCCCAGATTTCTCACCCCTTCCCAGATTTCTCCCCCCTTTCCCAGACTTCTCCCCCCCTTCCCAGACTTCTCCCCCCCTTCCCAGACTTCTCCCCCCTTTCCAGACTTCTCCCCCCTTTCCAGACTTCTCCCCCCTTTCCAGACTTCTCCCCCCTTTCCAGACTTCTCCCTCCCTTCCCAGACTTCGGAGGAGGAGAAAGGGTGGAGGAGCTAATTGTGAGCCAACGGCCATCCATATCTAGTGCCCAACTGTGTCTGCGGATGTCCTCCTGCAGTTGGGTTACTTCTTATTAGGAGGTTGGTGGCAGGATTTGCACTCCGGCCACCGTAAAACCCTTCATTCCGCAAAACACAAAAACGCAAAGAAATCTGAAAACCTACTCAGTGGGAGTTTCCCTTAGCAGGGCAGCTCACCGGATGACGGCATTGGGTCAAAGCTTTCGGGACCCCCAATCTTTGATGATAGGAGGGAAACCACGGGGTAGCATTCCCAGGTCAGATTGCGGGAGAGTGTGTCGGAGTGGTGCTGAGGTGTCGTCTACCAGACAACGGTCTTGTTGGGTTAACCTGAGGCGGTCCCTTCAGGTGGGTGCCTGGAATGTCCTATCCCGAAGAGAGGATGATCACCTGTCTCTGCTATCATCTGAGCTCAAGCGTTTGGATATCGGTATTGCAGCTCTCTCTGAGGTTCGGAGACCAGATTGCAGCGAGATCATGGCGGGTGGTTACACCTACTATTGGTCTGGTTGCTCTGACGGTTACGATGCCCAAGGAGTTGCTGTAGCTGTGTCTATTAAGCTGACCCCAATGATAATTGAGGTAACACCGGTCAACGAGCGTATTATGAGATGAAGGATTCGTAACAGCATGGTTTTGAGACACGTGTTAGTCCCCATGGGTCTGGAACTATGAACCAGAATAGCACTAATTTCCTTGACCTTGCAAGAAGTCATGGACTTCGGGTGGCCGGTTCATGGTTTCAGCGCCCACAAGGTCATCGCTGGACTTGGTATTCCAACGCTGGCGGTGTGGCAAAGGAGATTGACCATGTCCTCGTTGATGGTTGCTGGAGGATGATCCAGAACTGCAGGGTCTACCGGAGTGCTCAGTTCCTCAATACTGACCACCAGCTTGTTGTAGCAACTCTGAAGTTGCACCTTAAATCCAGGAGAATGGTACCATCCCAGCCTAGGCTGGGTGTTAGCAAGCTCAAGGATGAGAGGGTAGCTGAGGAGTTTGCGAACAGGCTGAGTGGAGATTTGAGGAGTCTGGGTGCTTTGAGTGGTCCTGAAGAGTTGTGGAGTACCTTCAAGACCACCGTCCTTGATGTTGCCGGTGGATGTCTTGGAACTCACCGCAGAGCAAAGAAGAATTTTGTCTCTCAAGGGACACTGGACACCATTGACCAGAGTCGCAGGGCCAGGCTGAATGGCAGAGCTGAGCTGTTCAGGGAGCTGAGGCGTAAAACTGTACGTGCACCAAGGGTGGACAAGGAGGCCGATGTGCGAGGAATCTGTGAGGGGGTAGAGCATCACCCGTGGTCAAGGGATTCTTGCCCTGCTTACAGGGGAATTCGCGCATTGCATTCATCCAAGCTCATCCCTCGGTGTAATGCAGTTAGAGCAAAGGGTGGTAGGCTCTTGACAGAGGAGTCCGAAGTGAAGGCCCGCTGAGCCGGTTACTTTGAGCGGTTGTACCAGGTTGATCCACCAGCTGTCAAGTTGGACGTCAGGGGTGTTGCAATCCCTGTTGCTGACCCTCCAAACAACTGTGGTCCACTTTCGCTTGTGGAAACACAGGCTGTGGTGAACCAGTTGGAATGGGGTAAAGCTCCAGGGATCTGTGGCATCCATGCTGAACTTCTCAAGGCTGGTGGAAATGCTGCACTCGTGTCGTTGCATGCAGTTCTGTGCTCTGCTTGGAACACAGGCATCATCCCAACTGACTGGAAGAGGGGCCTTGTTGTCCCTCTCTGGAAAGGGAAGGGTGATCGCCAAGACTGCAACAACTACGGGGGGGGGGTGGTGACGCTGCTCTCATTGCCGGGCAAGGTCTTTGCTCGGATAATTCTTGATAGGGTTCGCCACCATCTGCTTGAGCACCAGCGTCCTGAGCAGTCAGGCTTTACACCAAAGAGGTCAACGATTGACCGTATCCTTGCTCTTCGTGTCCTCACCAATCGCAGACGAGAGTTTCGGCAGGGGCTGCTTGCAGCCGATGTTGATCTCTGTAAAGCGTTCGATTCAGTGAATCGGGATGTCCTCTGGAGGATTCTTGGTCTTCGTGGGGTGCCACCAAAACTGATCGATCTGATGTCTGAACTCTACTCTGGTACTGAGAGTGCTGTGAAATGTGGTGATCTCCGACTTATTTCCAGTTGTTACTGGAGTTCGCCAGGGGTGTGTGCTGGCCCCCACACTTTTCAGCACTTGTATGGACTGGATTCTAGGGAGGATGTCGGAGAGATCAAGCTGCGGTGCATCGTTTTGGAATGTCAAGATCTCTGACCTTGATTTCACAGATCATGCAGTCATCTTTGCGGAGACTTTAGATATCCTTTTGGGGGCCCTCGAGGTGCTGAATGAGGAGTCGGAGCCGCTGGGATTATGGGTTTCC
Source organism: Eptatretus burgeri (assembly GCF_056783735.1). Taxonomy (NCBI): domain Eukaryota; kingdom Metazoa; phylum Chordata; class Myxini; order Myxiniformes; family Myxinidae; genus Eptatretus; species Eptatretus burgeri. The sequence goes on along the minus strand of NC_140963.1, from coordinate 54,494,398 downwards.
TGGGTCAAAACTAAGATCCAAGCTTTCAATGACATCTTGGATGCCGCTGTCCTGTCTGTCTGTTTGGGGTGAGGATGTTGAGGTCGTGGAGAGATTCACTTTCCTTGGCAGTGATATTCATGTCTCTGCTGGCTGTGTCAGAGGTCAATAGACGTCTGGGTCGGGCCTGGGGAGTCATGTATTCACTGGATCATGGGGTGTGGCGCTGCTGGTACCTGTGTGGGAGGACGAAAGTCCGAGTCTTTAGGTCCTTGGTGCTTCCAGTCTTGCTCTATGGATGCGAGACTTTGACTCTGACCAAGGATCTGAGATGGAGACTTAATTCCTTTGGTACCAGGTCTCTTCGGAGAATCCTTGGCTATCGCTGGTTGGATTTTGTGTCCAACGAGCGGTTGCTGAGAGACTCAAATGAGATTTGTTACCTGCATGGTCCGTGAGTGTCAGCTGTGGCTGTATGGACATGTGGCTCATTTTCCTGACGCTGATTCTGCTTACAGATTCTCTCAGCGAGGGAGTCTCGTGAGTGGAGGAGGCCAATGGGCTGACCACGTTCCTCGTGGTTGCAGCAGGTTGATCGGTATCTCAAGGAGATGGGGATGGGCCAGGCATCTGCCTGGGGGATGGCCAGACGGAGGCCCCTGGGGTACCGACGGAAAGTGGACGCAGCGACGTGCTGCTCTGGCGCATGCTCCCATACCTGACCTGACCAGACTTCCTCCCCTTCCCAGACTTCTCCCCTCTTCCCAGACTTCTCCCCTCTTCCCAGACTTCTCCCCTCTTCCCAGACTTCCCCCCTCTTCCAAGACTGTCTGAGTCCTTCCTTCGGATGTCTGGATCCATGTCGAGTGCACTGGCACAAAGTAATTTTTTTGAAGCATCGGAGGGTGGAATTGTTCATGTAGAGGTAATGGGAATGTATACATGCTGTAAAATTTTTAATAAGCCTTTCTTTACCCTCCTTTGAATTTTCCCACCACAATTCCCCAACTGCCATCCTTCCCACCATCCTCCCATTTGAATTCTCCCCATCAGCCATTCCTCCCATCATTTCCCACTCAATTGATTGTGTGCAATAAATTTCTGAAAGTGTTGATTTGAGTCTCGACTTTTCCTGCTCGGGTTTGATCAAGGATATTGCTCCAGAGACAATTGTGCGGAATACATAATTGTAGTGGTAGCCCATCGAATGCATCACATGGCGTTGCTTCGCTCAACCAATCAAGTAGCCGCCACAGTCGCCGGCACGGTTCCCCATCTGCTTCATTCATCTCACAGGTATGGTAAACCGATCCTGGTGTGAAGATGCGGCCAGGGGTGAGTGTTGTCAAGTGGTCTTATTATAGCCACGCCGGGTTTGGAGTTATCAGCCTGCGCGACCTTCACAATATTTTCAAAGTAATGCTAAACGGAAGGTTTTTGAAGATGTCAAGGAAGCAATTTCTGTTCTACATTGTTCAAGTATATAATTCTGTTCTACATTGTTCTACATTGAACAATGAAATTTCTGTTCTACATTGTTCAATCAAGCACCTTTGGTGCAAAACTTCCTCTGGAACATTCCAGGAACAATACAACGTCATATAGGCTATATGGCATTTCACACTCCTCGGATTATCCATACTTTGATTAAAGCAGCGTAAAAAACAAACTTGAAGGGGGCGCCACGGGCAAGGTGTTCGAGATCGAGAAAAATGGTTTCAAGACTTAAGGTGGGGAATGACCTCAAGATTATGCATAAAAAATATTGTCATCCGAACTCTCAAAGTTTGGGCGGTCGTATGATTTTTATGTCAAAATTCGAAATTTTCTAAGTTCGTGACCTTGTGACCGTGACCTTGTGACGAAAATGAAAAATAGAGCTCTGTTGGCCTATGCAGGTGCCATTGGGCTAACCAAATACCCAAACCCCTGCCAGATTTGACAAACCCCCTAGGAGAAGATGCAAATTGAAATCGGCTTCCCCCTAAAAACACAATTCGCAATTTTCTAAGTTCGTGACCTTGTGGCCTTGACCTTGTGACAAAAATGAAAAAATCGAGCTCTGTGGGGCTATGCAGGTGCCATTGGGCTAACCAAATACCGAAACCCCTGACAGATTCAACAAACCCCCAAGGAGAAGATGAAAATTGAAATCAGCTACCCCCTAAAAACACATGTTTTTTGGGCGTGGCTCCACCCATAATGGGCGCACCACGCCCATTTTCAGGAAAACACAACTAGATCATGATATAAACCTCCCACCAAAATTTTATCAGGATCGGATCAAAACCCACGGAGCTATGCACGGGACAGACAGACAGACGCACAACAATAATGAATATAGTGGTCACTTATTTTTTTTTCGTGAAAATATTTATTCGTGAACCAATTATAAAAGCTGTAGGAAAAAAAAACAACTTTCTTTGGACGTTTACCGCCGTTGATGCACAGTCTTATTTAACACGTTAAATTAGTTTTTATGCCCCTTATGACATCCCTGAAAAACAGTTAATTTCCTGTTTGGAATGATTTTCAATTTTGTTTGACTTCCAGACAGGCAGACAGACTAAAGCGAACACCATACTCCTCTCTGCACATGCACAAATGGGATGGAATTCTGTGCATTTTGTCAATTTCAGAGCCAAAGTACTGCTAAACTGCAGGTTCATGTTCCGATTTATGTTCTGCAGTGTTCAAAACATAAAATTCAAATGAAACCACAATGGCAGTCGGTCGATCTGCAAGGCTGAAATTATTTATTTTTGGATACATTGTTGAGGTTTGTGGAAGTGGTAGTATTAGTACACTGAACGGATCAGACCAGGCAAAAATGCTACAGTTAGAAATATAGTATATGAGAGTTGTACTCTCATATACTACAGTAGTCCACATAGAATTACTACAGGAAAGGAACGTTATTTTTGCCTGGCACACATAACATGACAAAACGAACAGCTGAGAGAGGGGGGGGGGGACACACCGACAGAGTTTAAGGCCAATGTAGAGGCAAACTTGGACAAATAATATAATGGGTGTGGGGAGGAGTGAGTGGCAGGAGAGGATGTATTGGGTGGACAAGATGAGGAGAGAAAACTGGACATTTGGAAGAAGGAGGGATTGGGGTGGGTTAACGAGGGTAGAGAAGATCATGGTTTTGGATTAGAGACGATCGAAGATGGTGGTGAACAGCGGTCTTGAAGACCAGGAGGGAAGAATGAATTTTGAAGTGAATGTAGAAGTTGGTTCCACAGGCGGGGAAAAAGAGGAATGAATGAGTGGAGGTGATTAGTGATCCTGGATTTAGGTAATTTCACCAGAAGGGGGGTTGATGGCGGACCGGGTTTGCACTGCAGAAACCTGGGGGGGGGGGAGGGTGGGGGACAGGATGAAGCACAAAGAGAGCAGAGGATGCAAGAGCAGAAAGGAGGCGGGAGAAGACAAAGACCAGCAACCTGTCTACGATGGCAAGGTGATGGACCCATAGTCTCAGCTCTTCATCGCGGGAGATTCCAATAATCTGAAGGGCCTTGGTTTCCATGGTGTCAAGCTGAGCAAGATGCGAGGCAGGAGAGCCAGCCCAGAGGGGAGTGCAGAACTCCATCAAGCTACGGATGAAGGCTTTGCAGGTTGATAGGAGTTCAGATGTGCCAAGGAAGGACTTTTTTTAGATGGAGGATGCCCATTTAGCGGCAGGCTTTGGAGGCTAACTTTGAAATCTGGTTTGCCGAAGAAAGATCATGGCTTATCGTGATACGTAAGAGTTTGAATGACTGAACCTCCTCAAGAAGACCGATAGAAAGTAGATGGGGGGAGGGGGTGGTTTCCACACGGTCCTTTCAGACAGGGAGAGCGAGAGCGTGAGATTTATCAGGATTGAAAGACATTTCAAGTGCTTGACCATCTTGTGATTTTATCAAGGTCTGAAAAGAGGGAGGAGACTGCAGCCTGCTTACCTGAAGGATGAGGAATACCACAGCACAGAGTGAAGTCATCAGCAAACAGATTAAAAGGATTTTCTAGAGTCAGAGAGATCATTTATGAAGATCAGGAATCGGACTGGGCCCAGAACACTGTCTTGGGGCACTCCAGCCTTGACAGAGAGGGGTTGAAAGGATTCCGTTGAGCCACACGTTGGCCACGATAGCAGAGGAAGTCAGTAAGCCATGTGAGGAGTTGGCCTTGGATTCCATCGACAGAGTTTATATTTTGTATCTCACTGACAGGCCGGATCTGCATCCGGACCTTTACCAATCATCTTGTTCTTGTCACCTATCCAACTATAACCATGTTTTGTCATAACCCATTCACGTTTTGAAATATCATGCTATATTGTCACGTCTGAGGCTCCGTTAACATGGTGTGCCAGGAGTGCCGGGACCTTTTGTCCCAGAAAATGTCCAAACGGTCTCTCACTGCGTTTAATTATTATTCCTTACCGTTCCCCAAGATCATCCAAATGAACCAAAATTGATGGCACGTGCATGGGAGGCAGAATGCTCAAACACATTTTCTTACCCTTTAAAAGGTTGATTTGTAATGAATATGGGGGAAATAACATAGACGAGACAGGCAGTTCATAACAAGCCAATCAAATCAAAAGACACAGAGGCAATTGGAGCACACAAACTCGTCTACAATGATGATAAATAAAGGGTGAAAACTAACCGATTCTCGGCACCATAGGACATTTTTACAAACATTAAGTTTTGCAGGAGGGGATTTCCCTTTGTCTACAATGTAAAAATTGTAAAGGGTGGAAGGCGATGATCCAGCCCATACTGGAAGCCAGGAGCAAGATGACAAGAGCCAGTGATGAAATGAGTCAAAAGACGAAGGCAGAGATGAGACCAGCCAGCCATGAGGAGCGTCAGTGACGAACAGCCCCCCAATCAGCCGTCGTGACACTGTCCTTTCCACACGAGTCCTCCTGGTCTGCCCTTCGTCATCTCTCCAGGGCCTTCTTCTTCCTCCTCAAAGCGCTTCTAGGCACTCCATGCATGTGGAGTTCTCCTTTCTCTCCGAGACTGCTTCTTCGCCTCTCCAAAAACAGGGTGATACAAGCTTTGGTCAATCCCAAACTTCTTCAGAGAAAACCACAATCATGTTCTGCCTTACAAACTCATCAGTGATCAGCTTCTGGTCCTCCTCTCCCTCTTGGGTGGAGTCCTTCTCCGGGCCATCCCACCCACGGTGCGGTCATCTCTCAATCCAACCCCCATCTCTCAATGGTGAAGAATAACTTTAAAAACGATAGCATATGGATCTTCGTCAAAATCTAACCAATTAGACCGTGTAACACACCCAACCCGTCCACCAAATTTTGTCCGAATCCATCCATAACTTTCTGAAATACCTTGCTCACAGACAAACAGACAGGGGTGAAAACAATTCTTGTCCAACTTCTGTGGTGGAAGTAATCAGGAAGTGAAGAGAACGAAAAATGCTTGATTGGCAGAATAAGCTTAACCAAGACGAAGACAGACTTTACGCCCATCTTGGTCGAACTTAACATGAGCAGGCTTACTCAGGGGCACAGGACGGATGAATAAATAATACAGAAATAGAGATGAGTGTTAAGGGGAGCTTTCCTTGAGGTGCCCGTGAGGCGCACATGGGGAACCAATAAGCTGGCAAGCGAGAGCCCCATCACTGCAGTTGTGGCTGCAGTTGACATGAATTGTAACTGGAATGACTCGTATGATGGCTGGCACTGACCACGTTCTCTCCTCTCTCTCTCTCTCTCCTCTTGTGCTTCTACTGTACAGGGTGTTCCAAAACACCTGGACAACTTTGCTTGTTAATGTATTTAGCACCAAAAATGATGACTCCACAGGAGAAAGCTCAGTGCCGTCGAATGGTTCATCGAGACGAGATCAGACACGCAAGTTCAGTGTAATTTCCGTACAAGGTATACAAGGAATCCGCCATTGTGGACTAGTATCAGAGAGTGGTACAAGAGCACCAAGCTGTCGACGATGGAGACTGGAAGTTGTCAGAAACAGAAAAGTCCCGGTCGACCAAGCACAAGAGCAGCAGACGTTGAACGGGTGCGTGAATCATTTCAACAGAATCCCAGAAAAATCAATCCGATGCTCATCCATGGAACTGGGACAACCAACCACCACTTTACACAGGATTTTGCATGAAAGACTGAAGCTTTGTGCCTATAAGGTGCAGATTCTGCAGGAACTCAAACCAAAGGATGGACCCAAGCGTAAGGTGTTTGCCTTGGAAATGCTCAGTTGCATAAAGGATGATGAAGATTACCTGAATAAGGTAATGTACACAGACGGAGCTTGCTTTCATGTATCGGGGAAGGTGAACCGGCACAATGTGAGGATATGGGGCTCTGAAAACACACACGGCAGTCCAAAGGTCAACATGTGGTGTGGCCTTCTCCATGACTGCTTGGTTGATCCGTTTTACTTTGGGGAGGATACAGTGATCTCAACAATTGACATGAACATGTTGGAAGGATTCACCTTCCCACAGATTGAAGACCTGCAACCCAATATCATTTTTCAACAGGACGGCGCCTACCCCTCTTTGGGCCCTAGTCATTCGAGCCGCCGTGAATGAAAAATTTCCAGGTTTCTGGATTGGACGAGATGGACCAATCGCTTGGCCCCCACGATCACCAGACACAACTCCTCTTGATTTTTTTTTTTCCTCTGGTGGTTTGTCAAAATATGTTGTCCACAACACCAAGTTGGCAAACCTGCAGGATCTTTGTTCTCGGAGCAGAGCTACACGCGCACTGGTGGATGCAAACAAGCTGAGCCGAACATGGCAAGAACTCGTGTACCGCCTTGATATCCTGTGCATGACAAATGGAGTTCAAATTGAAGTGTATTGATTGTGTGCACAAAAATTTCTGAGTTTCTGTATCAGATAAACCAAAGGGTATCGTTGTATCCTTTGCGGTTCTAAATGTATGAAACGAACAAAGTTGTCCGGGTCTTTTTGGAACACCCTGCATCTTCTCTTTCACTCTTCCAGCGCTTCTCTGCTGTTGGCTGCTATAGCCGCCACAGTGTGGCCACCACCCCCATCCTTGCGGGGTGACGCTTCCCACCCCACCTCCCTTCAAGGGTCACGCTCGGACTCCCGCGGTGACAAAGTTGCTGACGTGTCTCCGCCATGTCAATGCAGCTGCATCAGAGGCTACTCACGTGGGCACGCCATTTCCACGCAGTTGCGTGACACTCGCACGTGTCGAACCACAATTTTGACAAGGTCGTGTGGCGAGGTGAGAAGTTACAATGGGGAAGGGTTAGGAATGGTAATTGCAGAGGAAAAAAAAGAAGAGGGGAAGACAGACACAGGGACTATGGAGACAAGGAGTTTCCTTCACAACTCTTCTTGATTGTTGCTCGGCTGGAGTTACAAAACACTGATTCTACCATTCCTTATAATATAACTGGCCCTTCGCCTCCTCCTCTTCCTCCTCCTGAAAATTGGTCTCACCAACAACAAACAAACAAACAAAATCAAATAAATACATAACAAAGAAAGCCCCAATGATAAAATAGAAAGCTTACCATGTCTCTTTTCAATCAACTTCTTTTCTTCATTCAGGAGTAATATTTTTGCTTTTTCAAGTTGCTGCTGACGATTCAGGATCTCTTCTTTCACAGTTTGCACTTCCAGAGTCAGGCTTACAGTTTCGCTGGTTGCATTTCCCATCTCTGAACATCAAATTCGCACAAACAAAAGAACCCCCCCCCCCCCAAAAAAAAGTCACGAGTACCAAAATAAGGCTGTTCCAGCAGGACAAACCATCACAATTCATAGCTGTAATGCACCAAAAAAAAAAAAAACCAGCAACAAACCCAGCGATCAACTGAAGATAAATTTACCTGCTTCTGTGCTCTCCTGTTTCTCAACAAGCTCCCGCGTCTCCTTGGTCAGCAAATAAGTTTTGTCTGGGTAATACAAAAACCATAACTATTTATCGATTTAAAGGTTCTAAGTCGAAAAGAAGTGCAGAAAAGAAAGTAGGTGACGAGGCAGAACACTTTTGAGCATTTACGTGGATCACATTGCGAATCAATTTTTGTGACGGAGCAATGTCCGAAAGCCTCGTACTCAAGGCATTCATAAAGACTTGCATGGAATGTCAACACGGATGGGTTTTCAAAAACATACAAAACTAAAACACAACTCCATCCATCCATCCATCCATTGGGACCATACTCTTTGCAGAGCGTTGGTGCTGCCTAAGCAGTCTCCTTGGCTATTGGGCACAATCCTGGATGGGTCGCCACTCCGACACAGGATACCAGTAAGCTGGCACTCATTTTGCCGACCTCGGAAGGATGACAAGCTGAGTCAACCACACCTGGTATTAATTCAACAGCCAAGCAGGATTCGAACTCAGGACCCAAGGATCATAAGCCCACCACTCTCGCCATTAAGCCAACACGAGGCATGAAACTCGGTAGAGCACATAACTTCGCCAGGCTGAACAGTTTATGCATTGTATCCCACTGATAGGCCGGATCTGCATCTGGACATGAACCAAAATCTAATCAGCTTGTTATTATCACCTATCCAAATCATCCACCAAGTTTTGTCATAATCCGTCAACAACTTTTTGAAATATCACGCTGTATATTGTTTTTGGCCAATCTCTCAAAGGTGATGACTTAAAAATAAAAATCGTTCTCGTCTCAAGATCTTCACCAAAATCAAATCAATTAGTCCTTGTCATACACCTAACCTGTCCACCACATTTCATCCAAATCAGTTCACAACTTTTTGAAATATCCTGCTCACACACAAACAGACAGGGGTGAAAACATAACCTCCGTTCACCTTCGGTGGCGGAGGTAACAAAACACCGATCTCAGGAAGATGTAGTGCAAGGAATATGCGATACTCCGAAAGTGAGTTCTCTTTACCTCCACCACCAAAGGTGAAGGAGGTTGTGTTTTCACCCCCTTCTGTCTGTTTGTCTGTGTACAGGATATCTCAAAAAGTTGTGGACGGATCCGGATGAAATTTTGTCGTTTCGTTTGTGACAAGGAAGAATTCATTAGATTTTGGTGAAGATCCAGATCTGGATCTAAGGACTAAAATTTTTAAAGTGATTCTTCACCATTGAGAGAAAGGGCTAAAAATTATATATCGCACGATATCTCAAAAAGTTGTGGACGGATTCGGATGAAACAACCCGGATGGACAGGTTGGGTGTGTCACATGGACAAATTGATTCGATTTTGGTGAAGATCCGAATCCGGATCCGGATACGAGAATTATTTAATTTGGGCCCGATATGTTCTCGTGGATCAGGCATTACGTAGCGGAGGTATGCGCTCCACCGAGTGCCCTTCTAGTTTTCGACAGTTTCGATTGCGCATAGAAGAACGGTCTCACACACAAGCACACACTCTCATGCACAAAACTGTACTTGACAGCAGACAAAACATGGCCGGTGACCTTGGGGGAACCCTCCGAGTGTAACCTGGGGTGCCGGTGGCACCATATGCTGGCAGCACTTTTCTCTCCCGCTGAACACGAGGAATTCAAAATCTGATCATTTCATTACACCGCGCACACGATGGGAAAAGTGGGGTTCAGCAATCCATTCACTTTGTCTGCCTGTCTGTCTATCTATTTGTGTCTGTATACAAATGTCAATTTATGATCGAGGAACAACTTGACTTCGATTGAATGTTATATTTTGAACATGAAACAGAAAACGAACCTGTAGTTTAGCAGTACTTTGGCTCTGAGTTCGTCCCAATCGTGCACGTGCAGAGAGGAGTGAGATCATTTTTTAACCTCCGCCATCTTTGAAGATGGATGGAGGTGACTGTTTTCACCCCTGTTTTTGTTTGTTTGTGAACAGTATTACGGAAAAACTCCTCGACGGATTTCGACGAAACTTGGTGGGGGGGGGGTTAGGTATGGTCCAAGGATCATGCCATTAAATTTTGGACTTGATTCCCCCCCCCCTAAAAAAAAAATTAAGAGAAAAAACATTTTTTTTTTGCATTTCTATATGTTTTAAGTGATTTCCAACACCCCCCCTAATTTTTTTTACCCCCCCCCAAAGAAAATAGAGAGAAAAATTTTTTTTTTTGCATTTCTACATGTTTTAAGTGATTTCCAATCCCCCCCCAAAAAAAAAAAAAATTGTTAGAGAATTTTTTTTTTTTGCATTTCTACATGTTTTAAGTGATTTCCAACCCCCCCAAAAAGAATTGTTACCCCCCACCAAAAAATAGAGATTTTTTTTTTTTGCATTTCTCCATGTTTTAAGTGATTTCCAACCCCCCCCAAAAAAATTGTTACCCTCCCCAAAGAAAATTGTTAGAGAAAAAAATTTTTTTTTTGCATTTCTACATATTTTAAGTGATTTCCAACCTCCCCACCCCACCAAAAAAATTGTTTGAGAAATTTTTTTTTTCCATTTTTACATGTTTTAAGTGATTTCCACCCCCCCCCAAAAAAGATGGTTACCCCACCCCCAAAAAGAACAACGGGTCGACGCGTCACGGGTCGTCCCATGATGCAGTGCGCTCGAGCAGACGCGTCGTTGAGTTACGTTAAGGTATAATTGCATGGAGAAATGGAGATTTTTGCTTCGGTCGACGTTACGATTTTTGATGTTTTGACACAGAATCATCGTAGAAACTTCTGGTTTGCGTCGCTACCTTCTCTGGAGACAGCTTTTATTAGACAAGGTCAGTGTTCAAGTTGACGATTTTGTAAGTACCAGTCTGTGTCTGCTTGTTTGTTTGTTTGTTTGTTTGTGAACAGTATTACGGAAAAACTCCTCGACGGATTTCGAAGAAACTTGGTGGGGGGGGTTAGGTATGGTCCAAGGATCATGCCATTAGATTTTGGACTGGTCCAAAATCCAATATGGCCGCTATGGTGGCCAATTTGAAAAAATATTTGAGTTTTTTTTTTGCATTTCTATATGTTTTAAGTGATTTCCAACACCCCCCTAATTTTTTTTACCCCCCCCCCCCAAAGAAAATAGAGAGAAAAAAATTTTTTTTTTGCATTTCTACATGTTTTAAGTGATTTCCAACCCCCCCCCCCCCCAAAAAAAAATGTTGGAGAAAAGAACTATAACTCTGTCAGCACTGTTGACATCATATTTAATGAATAAGATATGATGAATGAATGAATAAGTTCACTTGAGTGACCCAGCAGTATTGGCGGCGGAGGTTTTGCACTCTCCCGAGTGCTCCCCCTCTAGTTTTTTACTCTGGCAGTCAAACAAAATTGAAAATCATTCCAAACAGGAAACTTACCGTTTTTAAGGACACCATAAAGGACTCGAGCAACAAGCACGAAGAACTAATGTAACGTGTTAAATACGCTGGTGTAATAAACTTTGCATCAATGGTGGCAAACTTCCAAATACTTATTCTTTTTTTTTTTTCTATAACCTGTAAAATCTACATTCTTTTTAAATTGAATTCTGTCGTTGAACTCTTTCAAACACAAATCACCATATTGGCACTTTCAAAAAACGTTCTGTTTCGCAGTTCTTGGACAAAATATTAGAGCATTTTATGTCATCACGACGAATAAAATTTGCCGCTCGCAGACCCCATCTCCCCCCCTCTCTTCCCCCCATGTTTCTCAAGACTCCACAGGGTAAGGTGTACAATGAACTGTGGTTCATGATGTCATGTAATATTGTTACGGATTTGGAAGCCTTTTGCACACAGACAGACAGCAGTCCTCGCAGTTCAGTTATTTCGATAAGTATGTGTTTATAGATAGAATCCATCCCCTGTGTCTAACGGGAATTTCGTGTGTGCGCTACGAGTTATTTTTTAGTCAGGGTTTTTTTTACAACAACAACAACAGCAACAGCACCGTCGCCTCGCTTCACCGACACCATAGCGCACGTGTTTCTGGCTGCGGACGTGGGTGGGACCCCTCGCTCCAGAGCCGACTCCGCCCACGAGGGAAAGGGTGTGCCCTTCGTTCAATCAGGAGGCTCATCGCCTCAGATTGGGACTCCACCCAGAAGGGTGGGAGTTGCCCCGCCTACCGTGGGCCTGTCCAATGAGGGACGGTCAGCGAATCGCGCGACGCAACCGTCCAATCAGGAGGCGAGTGGCCAGGAAAGAAATCCCTCCCACCTCAAGAGAAGTTGAACGATCGGAGCATTCATTCTGGCTGTCTGGGTCTGCCTCGCCGTGTGTCGTCTGATCCGTGGAAGCTTTTTTCGGCCTTGATTGCCTATTGCCTCGTCGTCTCTCGCCTCGTCCGCCTTCGTGCTGGCTGGCGTCCGTCACTCTATCCCTCGTCCTTGGTGCTTGGTGCTGCATTGAGGCGGTGGGTTTGAGTCCTGCCACCGGACAAGCTCGACCAAGCTCGCACGAGGCGGACAGGTGAAAGTGCAGACTCTTGCCCTCAGCTCGCCTTCCCTCCCGAGCTGAAGGGCCAAATAAAGGCCGCGGCCACCATTTATTTTGGGTGTGTGCGTGTGTGTCTGTGGGCCCAGTCTATAAGTAGCAATTGTTTAAGTGCCTTGTACATTGTAAATTGCATTTCTGATAGTCGGTTTAACTCTTCTCTTTTCGTGCTCCCCTGCCCCATTATAAATAAACCCCCAATTGTTCAATGTACCAGCTCGTTGTTGTGCTTTCTACGATTGACCCAGCACGGTTCGTGCTTGAGAACCAGTAAGCCGATTGGTCTGTAAGTTGTCGTTTGGACCGATGGACTTTGGTAATTCTGCTCGGTTACACCGACCGAGGTCGCTAGAGCGACCCGGTTCGACAGAGTCCGTTGAGGGTGTGACTTCCCCGGTAATTTGACGACGTGGGTACTTAGGTATATTGAAATTTGGCTATTAACCCTACCCCACGCCGTCAGAGAATTGGCGAGCACGGTCCTTAAGTGACCCGTGACCTTCGGAGTTGTCCGAAGGTTACGACCTGCAATTCCAGGTGTTCGGTGGGAGACGGCTCTACTGCTCCACCTGGCGGCCGTTCCTCGCCACCAACCCCCGGCCCACAACAATATGTGCTGTGATTACTCGTCATTCTGAAATTCAAAACAATTTGAGCTTTCCACAATTTTGTGATATCCTAAATTGTTGAGACAGCAAAAAAAAAAAAAAACAGTAGGATATCGTTTCCTTCTTTGACGTCATTCACAGCTTTGAAAAAAAAAATAACCAGTTCTTTCCGAATGTCTGTGCAACATCTCCTTATCGCTGTCAACAGTTTTGATATACTTGTTGAAACACCTCGTACTTAAACCTGACCATTCGTAAATAGTAGAGGGATTACATGAGAATTTAACTTCTCCCTCAACTTGAATCAATGAGGTGTCCAAATTTCAGCTTTGCAAGACTTCAAGTTACCATGCAGACAGACGAACAGATACAACCGAGCAACCTGCTGAGTCTTCTGTATTAAAAAAGATCGTTTATGCATTGACCGGTGAGGCCACACGTCCATACCATGCATCTTTCTCATGAGGCTCTCATGTTTATCAGACAAAACAGGCATCTGAGAGATGGCTTCGGCAATCGGGTGGTACATCTGGCGCCATTTCTGTTGCAAGCTCCCTTTCCAAAAAGGCAAGGGCTCACCACTGGAGGCTGGGGGTGGGAAGAACAAAAAAGTGTGTTTACAATGTGAGCACCCGGAGTGTGTTCAGTTACCAAGCAGCCAGATAGCAATTACCAAGCCAGCCGTACCTTATCAACTCTTTCAAATGCAGTGCTTGCTCGAGTGCTTAAGCCACTTGGTGAGCGCTCTACAAGAAACTTGGTAAGCTGAACACACCCCTGACGTGCATCATTTGCTTTGCGTGCACGTTCAACCTGCTGCTCCAGAATTACACAAGCGGTACACCTTCCTCGAGAACGAGGTCCATTGCAATATCCTTATTGCATCGACTTCAATGTTACCAGCCTCGGTGGTGTCATGGTTCGAGTCTGCTCAGAATCTGGGATGTTGGTGGTTCGAACGCCAGCTAAATCATAGTATAAACTTTCAAAGTTGGGGGAATCTCCTTGCTTCATGTTCAGAATTTTTAAAGGATTGAGTGCAGACAAAGAATCACAAGATGGTAATTATAGCACAAGCCTTGATGGACCCCAAGTTCCTGATAAGGGAACTCATTCATAGCTGTGTACAATTGGCAAAGAAGAAACAATACAACGAGCAATGGTCTGACCCCTGGGAGGGTCTTGGCTGTTATCAGGAACGAGAACACCATGGCATTTTATTTATTTATTTATTCATATGCAGCCTGTGGCTGCTCGGTTTAATCATTTTCTAGGGGTGTAGCTGTGCCGCTGATGCAGTGCCTTTTGCCACGAGCACGTTGGAACTCGTTTTTAGATCCTCATGGAGGATCTCCAAGTCTCACTCACGTTGTTCTTCTTCATCTTCTTCTTGTGGACTTTTTTGTTTCACAGCCTACAGTTTTCATCGAAACTTCCTGAAACTTGGCATATACACGTTAAAATTCCCTGCACAGACAGTAACCATCTCTGATTTTGAAAATTCCTCCAAGAAAAAAAGTTATGACGTCAAAATATCTCCGCTAATGGAAATCGCCGAAAAAAATTATCTCCGAAACTAGGCAAGCTTTTTGAATTCTGTTTGCGGGAATCGAACAGGGCATGAGCAGAGATGAATTACCGCACATTTGATACATCACTATGACGTCATATCAATTTTTATGATGTCATTCCTATTTTTTGACATTTTTTTGTTTCACAACCCAGAGTTTTCATCGGATCTTCGTGAAACTTGCCATGTATATGCAGAAAGCCCACGCGCAGGCAGTAACCATGTCCGATTTTGGAAATTCTTCCGAGAAAAAAAAAGTTGACGTCATAATATCGCCGCTAATGGAAATCGCCTGTACCATTATCTCCGAAACTAGGCAAGCTGCTTGAATTTTGTTTGCGGGAATCAAGCCGGCCATTAGCGCAGATAATTTATCGCAAACCTGATACATCACAATGACGTCATATTCGTTTTTTATGACGTCATCATCAAGAGGACGAGGATCTCAGCTCATTTGAGCTTGTTGTTAACCTCGGAAGGATGATGGGCTGAAACAACCCACCCGGTGTTAATTCAACGGTGAAAAAACGGGGGCTTGAACTCGATGCTTTGACATCTCAAGCCAGCCACCTTAACCGTTAAACCAACACCAGGCGTACCATTACCTTTGCATTACTGAACACCTTTCTTGCGTTCTTGGTCAAGTGTTCTTGGTCAAGTGCTGCCAAAGCAACCCCCACAAGGATTTCAACTGGGTGGTTTGCTTTAGGCAGGAGCTCAGTCATTTGTTCATGGTGCCGGAGATGGCTCGCCTACTCTTCGCGAGTGACACCGTGGGATCATTAACCTCCACAAACTGACGGAAGGCAGACGGAATGCTCAGTTTGACGCCGTCTGAGGAACGGCAGTGATGTATCATCCTTCATGCGGAACACCAGGGTGCCGATTCCAACCAAGGGGAAGAGTTCGGGGCGTGAGTTTCACGACTGCATCGATGGGGGCAGTGATTAACGGAGAAACACCGAGGCAGTGACTCCCCCTGTACTGCAGGTTAAAATCGAAGCCCATTCACGGCCCTGGTATTTGATTTCGTTCCTCACGCCGACGCCAATTTATACTTGATGGAACAACACGAATTACTTACATTTCTCGCGTGGCTCCATTGTCGGCTCGAGTTTTACGGACAGCTGTGATTATAAGGATCCGAACACGCAGGAACTTTTCCAACCGTTTTCACTAAAATGAGAAAGTATTAGAACACGACGGTTAAAAAAAAAACAAAAAAAAAACTTCCTGTTCAAATCGGGTCCCGCGGCAGTTTCAACCAATCAGGAAGCGAGCAGGAAAAAAAAACTGACGTCGACGCTTTCATGTCGAACCAATGTTTGCAAATCCCTGAGAATATGTTTCTCTCCGTAGAGATGATTTTAAAACGACAGTTAATTTCTTTTATATCATCAGTACAAAAATAAAACACCTTCACACACCAACGTAAGTTCGATCGACTCTGTCGCTTACTATACCGCTGAGGCTTCCAAAACTGTACAGTGTACAAAGTACTATTCGTTTTGTTTTTTTCCCACCTTTACATTACCATGGTAATTGTTAAATTATAATGCAATATAAACAGCACAAAAAGGTGTACATATTTTTAATTGTTCTGTGAATTATCTGTTAATTAACAATTAAAGGAAATAAATATTGGTTCGCATTCGGATCACCAAGACCAAGTGCAACGTTTTTGACTGGATGCCCTGGCAGCACTTGTTGATGTATCTGTACCAGGATACAGTGGAGCTGTCATCAGGACATGAAATCAGGACTGGCAGTCAAACAAAATGGAAAAATCATTCCAAACAGGAAATTTACTGTTTTTAAGGACGTCATAAAGGACACAAATGACAAGCACAAAGACCTTTTTGCATATGACATATTGTTGCGAATTTGGAAGCTTACTGCACACAACAGCCAGGTCCTATAGATCAGCTATGTCGGTAAGTATGTGTTTCTAGTTGGGGTCCCGTCCTATGTTTAATGGGTGATTAATTGTACTTGTGCTGTGAATTATTTTGATAGTTAGGATTTAAATTACCAACAACAACAACAACAACGACACCTGCTCTCATTTCCTTCCACCATCATCCACCGGCACCATTGCACGCGTGTGTGTCAGCACGTACATGGGTGGAGTCCAGTGTGCTAGGCAGGGTTTCTCTGGACGTTGGTGTGCTGGCTTCGCCCCAAATATGGGCACAAGCGGTTCGTTCTGGGTGGGCTCCAAATATGGGCATAGAGCGTTCCCTCTCTGCCCAATGAGGGAGTGCGAGCGTGGGATAAGAGAAGCGCACGTGGGCCAAACGTGGGAGAGTTGAGTGGTTGTCTTCTGGTCTTTCGTCTTCGGACGACTGGTGGTCTTCTGAAGCCAGTCGTCACCTTCCTGGGGTCCTGCCAACAGGGCGTCTTCTCTTGTGGCCTGTGTGCCTGTGAGCCTGTCCCGCGAGGATTGCCTGCCTGTGCCTGGAGCGGCATTGTATGGCGGGTTTGAGTCCTGCCACACCGGATCATCGAAGACCGCACGAGGCGGAAAGGTCCGAGAAGAGGCTCTGACCTCCAGCTGGCCTTTCCTCGAGCTGGAGGCCTCCAATAAAGACCTGACGGGTCCATTTCTTTTTGGGTGTACGTGTGTGTGTGTTTGTGGCGCCAGTCTATTAAGGAAAACTGCATAAGTGCTTGTACATAAATTGCTATTCCTTCATTATTCGGTTAACTGTTTTCTTGCGTGCTCCCCTGCCCCATTATAAATAAATATCCCTTTTGTTAAACGTTGCAGCTCGTTTCTGTGTTTCCTTCATTGGCCTAGCATGGTGCGTATTGTGAATTAGTAAGGCCGTTCGGGCCGTAAATTGTTCATTTTGTCCGACATGCCTTGGTAATGTCCGCTTGGGTTACACACGGTTCGGGCTCGGTAACGCCTCGTTCCGCTCGAGGTCCGGCGAGGGTGTGAATTCCCCGATAGCTTTGTCGGCGTGGGAAATTAGGTATATTGAAGTTTGGCAATTGACCCTACCCCACACGGTCGAATTATTGGCGATTCATGGTCCAATAAGGGACCCGTGCCTTTCGGACTTATCCAAAAGGCACGACCTCAATTCCGGTGTGTTCGGTGGAGCCGACTCTAATGTTCCCTCTAGCGGTCGAGCTCGCCACCGATACCCGGCCCCGTAACAATATTGGCTGCCAGGTAGATTTCATTTTTTGGGGGTGCAGCTGTGCCACCGATGCTGTGCCCCTATACTAGTACACTGGGACTCATTTCACCAACCTCAGAAGGATGACAGGCTGAGACCCTTGAAGACCCTCACGATACTTAAGACCCCAAACACCCCGAAATCCCATTACGACCCAGAGGACCCGAAAGTAACACTGATGATAACATTGTAACAAATCAGATGTTAATTAATACTTACAATATTAATAACAATCATAATTGTTGTATCATATGGCAAGAATAATAACGAACGTTTAATCCCCGCCCTGGCCCCAGGACATCAGAGCTTGATGAAAAGGCAAGGTGATGCTCGAGCAATGCAGCAGGCAAGTATACAACAAGGTCGTGAAGAACAATGAAAATTTGATCCAATTGACCAATGGGCCCCCTATAGTCATTATAAATCGAGGGCCTGTGGATTGATTTCTGTGTCCATCCTGTGGTTATAAGTGTGATAGTTCGGGACTGATCAAGGTGAATTAATAATCTCAAGTAGAGTTGTCACACACACAAATGACCATGAGCCAGATGCAGTTGGTTGCCAGAGGGGATGTAATGAACAGTACCCCAGAAGATGGAGTACTTGAAGTCATGAGTACAATAAACTGATCCAACACACAGAATTATATGATTGAATTATATATGAGTTATCATACAGAATTAATGGGAATACCAAAGAGCCATTAATAATTCAGTGGTTGACAGTAAGGTAAGAAGCACTGAGCTCTATAATATGGAGGAACTACTGGCTGACGAGAGTGTGTTTTGCCAATGAGCCCATTGATGAGAGTGCGGTCGCCATGTTAGGACTCACCTACTGACTGAAGATTCCTTAGTAAACAATGTGGACAAAAAAATTGAGGATTAGCTGGTTTTTAAATAAACTGAGAGGTTTTTATGTATTTTTAAATAGGGTTTTTTCACGTTGTGGTGAGTACCAAAAGCAGGTTTTTAAACATACGGAGTTTGTTTTATTATTTTTAATTGGGCTTTTTCATGTTGTGGTGAATGCCAAGATGGTGGCTGGTGACCAGGTTTTTTCAGTAAACCAGTGATCCATTTGTATTTGGCTGCTTCTGGATGGGTTTGATCGAGGGTAGATGAGTGAGTAGCAGCTGAAACCCGAATCCTATCCAAGTTCCTCCTGATGACTCCATTTTTCCTCTATTTGGGTTCCTCCTGATGACTCCATCTTTATTCTATTTGGGATCCTCCTGATGACTCCATCTTTCCTCTATTTGGGTTCCTCCTGATGACTCCATCTTTCCTCTATTTGGGTTCCTCCTGATGACTCCATCTTTATTCTATTTGGGTTCCTCCTGATGTCTCCATCTTTCCTCTATTTGGGTTCCTCCTGATGTCTCCATCTTTCCTCTATTTGGGTTCCTCCTGATGACTCCATCTTTCCTCTATTTGGGTTCCTCCTGATGACTCCATCTTTATTCTATTTGGGATCCTCCTGATGACTCCATATTTATTCTATTTGGGTTCCTCCTGATGACTCCATCTTTCCTCTATTTGGGTTCCTCCTGATGACTCCATCTTTATTCTATTTGGGTTCCTCCTGATGACTCCGTCTTTATTCTATTTGGGTTCCTCCTGATGAGTCCATCTTTATTCTATTTGGGTTCCTCCTGATGACTCCATCTTTCCTCTATTTGGGTTCCTCCTGATGACTCCATCTTTCCTCTATTTGGGTTCCTCCTGATGACTCCATCTTTATTCTATTTGGGTTCATCCTGATGACTCCGTCTTTATTCTATTTGGGTTCCTCCTGATGAGTCCATCTTTATTCTATTTGGGTTCCTCCTGATGACTCCATCTTTCCTCTATTTGGGTTCCTCCTGATGACTCCATCTTTCCTCTATTTGGGTTCCTCCTGATGACTCCATCTTTATTCTATTTGGGTTCCTCCTGATGTCTCCATCTTTCCTCCATTTGGGTTCCTCCTGATGACTCCATCTTTCCTCTATTTGGGTTCCTCCTGATGACTCCATCTTTCCTCTATTTGGGTTCCTCCTGATGACTCCATCTTTCCTCTATTTGGGTTCCTCCTGATGACTCCATCTTTCCTCTACTTGGGTTCCTCCTGATGACTCCATCTTTCCTCTATTTGGGTTCCTCCTGATGACTCCATCTTTATTCTATTTGGGTTCCTCCTGATGACTCTATCTTTCCTCTATTTGGGTTCCTCCTGATGACTCCATCTTTCCTCTATTTGGGTTCCTCCTGATGACTCCATCTTTCCTCTATTTGGGTTCCTCCTGATGACTCCATCTTTCCTCTATTTGGGTTCCTCCTGATGACTCCATTTATCCTCTATTTGGGTTCCTCCTGATGACTCCATCTTTCCTCTATTTGGGTTCCTCCTGATGACTCCATCTTTCCTCTATTTGGGTCCTCCTGATGACTCCATCTTTCCTCTATTTGGGTTCCTCCTGATGACTCCATCTTTCCTCTATTTGGGTTCCTCCTGATGACTCCATCTTTCCTCTATTTGGGTTCCTCCTGATGACTCCATCTTTCCACTATTTGGGTTCCTCCTGATACTCCAATGCTACATTTGGTCAGTTATTTGAATATACATGTCACGGGATGTGACATGACATGGAGGAGGAGTACGGCGCACTGGGGTTGGAATCCATATACATTTTTATTCTTCTATGACATCCACTTAACGTGATGACGAGATTTGTTTTTTTTTTACAGTGTTCCTGATTGGACATAATGTTGAGCTAAATCAACGCCGCATGATCATTACGTAGATAAAATTTAAACTGAGAAAAAGAAGAGGTGGCTGAAGGAAAGAAAAAGGAGAATTGGGGAATGTGGGAGGAATGCTTTAATGAAAGAAATAAAGATAGTTTACTTGGATATTTGAAGGGATGTCCTCCTCCCTGGAGGAGAGTTGAAGGGATGTGCATAAAAAAATGTGGGGAGAGGGAAGGGGGAGAGTTCAAAATTTAGACATTTGCGTAGGTAATAAATAATGCCCCATAATTATCTTGTCAAACACAGCAAAACCTTGCATAATGAGAGTTGTCGGTGCTGCAGCTACTTAATAATTCTCCATAAGATGTCACATCATTGGGGAGACCAACATCGATTTTATAATGCCCACAGCAGCTTGCATTTTGATGGATGGAAACGTCATCGTAATTAAATTGGCATGAAAAAACAATTTGATTATATAAAATAAAGAATCAGGCAAAAATTTTCAATGACAAAATATCAGTCCAGAGGGTGTTAAAATTACTACCAGCATGTTTCATTATTTATATGCAGCCTGCGGCTGCTTGGCTACATCATTTTCTGGGGGCACAGCTGTACCACTAAAGTAATAGCTCATTTTACCGACCTCAGAAGGACGACAGGTTGAGTCAAACCTACCTGGTGTTAATTCAACAGCCTGACAGGGGCTTGAACTCATAGACCCGAGGATATTGGGCCAACCACCTTCACTGACCTTAACTAAATACCTGACCTGATAAAAGATATACCCGACTTTTACTGTTAAGCCAACACCAGGCCAACCAGCATGGGTTGTCAATAGTTCTCAACTTCTGACAATAGCTCCCGACTCCTTTCACTGGCAGGTTTACCTTCAGTTGGGCATGCTCCACATTGGAGTCAGTAATGGCGAAGTGTCAGCAAAACAATCCAATACTTATTACGTGTCAGGGAGGAAGAATCCATAGATAGATTGTGATAAGACTTTAGTATGGGCTGTGATTAGGTAGCTTAGGTTTATGCCCTGTGTTAGCTATTTGTCCAGAAGCAAGTCGTATTGTACATTGTTCAATGAGGAGGCAGCGATTGTAACCTTCAAAGCAGATAGGGTAATATTGTATCATAGAAAACCTCCTCTTTCAAGTGAGGCCAGGTGAGCACTTGTGGGGACAAAAGGCACAGAAATCGATATGCACTTTCAATTGACTGCTTGGCCAGCGTGCTGCAAGTCATGGGGGTGAGGTTGGCAGAGGAGCCCTGGAGGAGAGTGAGCGGGACACCTTTGTACAGGGCCGCCCAACAGGGCGGGGAAGCCCGAAAGATTGATACCACTCACAAGCAGCAGGTGGTCAATCAAGGGACCCACCGTCTGTTAAGCAGTCTCAGAGTTTAAGAAGGCCATAGCCGCACTTAATTGCCAGGTGGAGTTGGATCTCACCAGAGTCAACATCTCTCTTGCTCTCTGCTGTGTCGTGTTTAATGTTTTGTCATGTTTAACGTCCTTATTTAATTGTATTATTTATCAGACAATCATTGGCCACCTCACAGTCTGGGGTCTTAAGGCATATCCTGGGTTACCTCACTGGGGTCTGAAGCCGCCATGTTGTTTGGCCTGCTCAACCACGCCTTGACTTGGAACAGGCTGCAACAATTTCTTAATGATAAAGTTTTTATTTTCACTCTCACTCATATTATCGATACCTACCAATAGCTGGATACATTGCAATGTTTATAAACACACGAAGATGCTTGCGTTTGTGGCTTTATTTCATTTCCGCCAATGCTGTAATCTCGAGAGTCTCTCAATCTAAGCCAAATCACAAAATGTAAGCCCCAGAATTGAACTTAGCAGCAGTTCCTACTGCTGAATAAAGGTGTTCATTTGTCCAATCTGGAAATTGCTTGGGCGTTTATGGGTGCATGGGTTTATCGACAGCAATTGGTAAATTGCTTGCCAAACCAGGCGTTCGTTGGAGTGATGGCTTGAGTGCGTAAGCCACTTGCCGAGCACCCGACAGTTGATAGCGGTACAGTTTATGTCCCTATCAGGGTGTACAGTCTGTATTTGCTATACAAGGTAGAGGTACGTTTACAGCACATGCGGACATGGTAAATTAGGTAGATTTGGATCTGTACGGACTCTCTGTGGGTGTGTGGGCATGCCATGCCTGTTACGGGCACAATGGTGGCAAACTTTCATCTCGTATCTTATGAAGGTTTTATCAGGTTTTCCTTTGTCCTCATGACTGTTTCAAAAGCAATTGGTTTAGGGTGTACTTTACAAAGGTTATATAGTTTCTCTTTGTGACTTTCAAAGCAAAATGTATTTGATAACACCCGATTTCTAAGTGTTTTTCCGTATAAATGTGTTTTCTAAATTACCAAGAAAAATTTTTTCCATCCGTCACACACAGCTCTTTATAAAGATTAGTGTTTATGCACATATCTTGAAACGTCAATATACAGTAAATGCAACATTGTTTATAATTTGTCTATTGAAATTCCCCCAAAACAACTATTAAAGCTACTCAACGTTATTGGGTTGTATACAGTAAGTACTGTAGTCGGTAATGACACTGGCTCCAATCTGCTGATTCCTGAAATATTGCTGATATCAGCCAAGCACGTGTGTGTGTGTGTGTGTGTGTGTGTGTGTGTGTGTGTGTGTGTGTGTGTGTGTGTGTGTGTGTGTGTGTGTGTGTGTGTGTGTGTGTGTGTGTGTGTGTGTGTGTGTGTGTGTGTTGTTCATATGCATAACCTTTTCTCTCTGCTAACTCCCCTCGCCCCCAGCCCCACCCCACCCCTCTCTTTCTCTTTCTCTGTCCCATGCTCACTCCGCTCCCCTTCTAATACAGTGCAGAACCCTCCCACACATATATCTCTCTCTCTCTCTCTCTCTCTCTCTCTCTCTCTCTCTCTCTCTCTCTCTCTCTCTCTCTCTCCCCAGATGCGTTCAGGCAGTGATTATGTCCGAACAGTGTTTGCCTCCAGATGTGTCCGCATCCCAGTATTTATCTCTAGGTGGTGTTTGTTTCCAGAAAGTGTTTGTCTCCGGACCTGTGCAGGCTGTGTCTGTTTGTCTCCGTACCTATCCGGGCAATGTCTCTTTGCCTTCAGACGTGTCTGGGCGGTGTTTGGCTTCGGACGGTATTTGTCTCCAGACGCGTCCGGCGGGTTTTGTCTCCAGATGTGTCTGGGCAGTGTTTGTCGCCGGGCGGTGTTTTTTTCAAGGCCGTGTTTGTGTCCGGGTGGTGTTTGTTTCGTGACTGTGTTTATGTCCAGGCGGTGTTTGTCTCCAGGTGGTATTTATTGTATGACCAATAGAAAATGGATTTCAGACATTATTTTGTTTCCATCTTCATTGTAATTCTGTCGAATCATTTTGATGAGACAGTATGAATCATAATTAATGCTCTACCGCATGTCTGCCTTCCCTTCCTCTCACCTCATGCTGCCTTCCCTTCCTCCACCCCTCCTCACTCTCTCTCCCTCCCTCACTACCACACCCCTCCTCGCTCCCCCTCCCTCCCCTCTCTCTTTTCCCCTACACAGCCTCACTCTCCCCTCTCACTGTCTCCCTCACCCCTCTTGCCCACCCCCCCTCTTATTCTCCTTCCCTCCCTCCCCTTTCAGTATTCCCGTCAGCGAAGTGACGGGTGATATTTGCTGGTAGTAAATAACTGAAAGCAGCAACAAGTAACACCACCTTTCAGTCATTTGCGGGGGTCTTGTACCCCCGGCTCAGTTTGTGCTTGTTAACGGCCCGCCTGACGCGACAATATTTTATTTTTTCATCATTTGCAATCAGTACATAACTTCCCCCCCCCCCCCCATCTTTTGTCACTGTTCCCCACAAACTTTGAGGTATTACAAGCAAGTTAAAAAAAAACAATCTAAAGCTGGTCGTGTAAGAGACACACACACACACACACACACACACACACACACACACACACACACACACACACACACACACACACACACGAGAAATACCTCTTAATTACAACTTCTTACGACTGATCTAAATACAAATGGATCACTGGTCTGCTGAAAAAACTGGTCACCAGCCACCATCTTGGCATTCACCACAACATGAAAAAGCCCAATTAAAAATAATAAAACTCCGTATGTTTAAAAACCTGCTTTTGGTACTCACCACAACATGAAAAGCCCTATTTAAATTTTTTTTTTAACTCAGTTTATTTTAAAACCAGCTAATCCTCAATTTTTTTGTCCACATTGTTTACTAAGGAACCTTCAGTCAGTAGGTGAGTCCTAACATGGCGACCGCACTCTCATCAATGGGCTCATTGGCAAAACACACTCTCGGCGGCCAGTAGTTCCTCCATATTATAGAGCTCAGTGCTTCTTACCTTACTGTCAACCACTGAATTATTAATGGCTCTTTGGTGTCACCAATAATTCTGTATGATAATAACTCATATATAATTCAATCATATAATTCTGTGCTTTGGATCAGTTTATTGTACTCATGACTTCAGGTACTTCATCTTCTGGGGTACTTACTGTTCATTACATCCCCTCTGGCAACCAACTGCATCTGGCTCATGGTTATTTGTGTGCGCGCGCTCTACTCGTGATTATTAATTCACCTTGATCAGTCCCGAACTATCACACTTATAACCACAGGATGGACACAGAAATCCACCAGCACACAAATCAATCCACAGGCCCTCGATTTTATAATGACTATAAGGGGCCCATTGGTCAATTGGATCAAATTTTCATTGTTCTTCACGACCTTGGAGCACATACCTGCCTGCTGCATTGCTCGAGCATTAGCTCGTGGATCGTGCAGCACGGCCTCCAGGTGGGGGTCTCCAGTATCCAGGTGGGGGAGGGTATTACAAGTCTCCACCATTTACAGGACAGTATTCCTGTTCTCACGTTTTCCAGTGCAGTGAGGCGTTTTGAATTATAAGCAGTAGGTATGTTTTTGCTTCATGCACATAACCCGGGTTTTTTGTGTTTTTTTTTTTGTTGTTTTGCCTATGCGGAGCTGCCAGTTGCCTGTACACCACCCAAATAAAAGTATGCATCAGAAGAACGTGTTGCATGGTTGGAACAAGATCGTCCGGAGGGTGGGTACTCTGCAGGTGCAGAGGAATACACTGGCACGTCTGCAGAAATTTCAATATCCCAGTTCCACAAAAATCATGGAAACATGAACCAAAAGCAGTCAATGAAAACAAGGACATAGTGCTCACGTACGACCCATCCACCGTGAACAGAGAAAACAAAGCACCGCGACTGTACATAGTACTTAGATACAAAAAGGAATAGTAGGCATTGCTAATTGAGGTTTCAGTACCCAGTGATTTGAGTCTAAATAACGTAAATGAAGCACGATCCTTCACCGAAGTGAAGGTGGATACTTGGAGTCCTGGGACGACTCCATTCCACATTCTGAAATCTGAATTGTGGAGATAACAATCAACGACACACGACTGTTACATGAGACAAACTTGGGGGAAGTGCCTTCACTTCCCAGGGCACTCTGGGAACCAGCGACGTCACAATAATGGCTCTGAACCACCGACCTCCCAGACTCGGAGCAGATGCTGTTATACATCCTTGGATACCAGAGCGGGGGAGGGTGATTGCTCCCCATGCCTTTTGCCAGGAGGGTAGGGGGGGGGACGACAGAAAGTAGTGCCTTATCATGCGGACGCCCAAAAAATTCTGGCAACATTGCAAAACTGCCTTGGTGTAAGAGATTTCTAAAATGCATCATACCCTATGACTGCCCATAATTTTGTCCTCACAAGTCTTTAGGAGCCTTTAGGGGGCAGACCTCGAAATTTCCACAAAATATTTCGCTGATTCCAATTTGTATTTCGTGAATTGAGGCTATCTTTAATAGCCAGATCACCACCACAGGTAGCACTGTTCACTTGGAAAATATTGTTATGTTTGTGGGGTAGATGGAGGAATTTTATAGCAAAGGTCAGATTGTATAGGGCAGCATGGTCCGTGGATGAGCAGGAGAAATCTCGATGTAATTTAAGTGGGGAAAACTGTCAGCTTAAGTTGTTACGTGTCACTGCACTGGGGGGGGGGGGGCAGTGCTGTGTTAATGAGGTGGGGTTTAAGGCCAATTTCTCCCAGTATGTGATTGCCCCCTGTGACCTTTTCTCACATTTTTGCATTTACAAAACTGGAAATAAAAGAACCACCCTTTCAACAACAACAATAACAACAGGGCCGAACATTTCCGAGCAGGCAAGAAACCCTGCCTTCTTGGCTTCAGGCCAACAGACCACGCCCCAAGGCTTATGATTGATCAGTGTGATGTGGGAGAAGAGGAGATGATCGGAGAGGAGATAGTTGGAATGAGGAGTCAGTGGTCAGAACACAGAGGACCTCTCTGGCTTCTCCTCGATGCGACAACGAAATATAGCAGCGCAATTGTCGTTGTTCATGCTGATGTGAATTTGCCCATGTGCTGGAGCAAGACGCGAGCCGTTGTCTGTTCGGCTGAGTCGTAAAACATGTACATTTCTGACGAGAGGGGAAGAGGAGAAGAGCATGCCTCATGGCCTTATCTCGGGGCCTCAGAAATCATCCCGTTGTATCGTCAAGGAGAAAGGCGGCAACCATTTATGGCGAGCGGACCTGGTGTAAGAGAGGAGTAGGGTCGGCACATTCGTTTGTGAGAATAAACTGTATGAAGGTTTGTGGGCCTTTAACGAAGGAAGACCACCCGAGTAAATTTCCACATGTTTCCCGCACAGAGCGGCCTGGCGGCATTTTGGGTGCGGTTTCCCACGCAGGACGACGCAGTTCAATCATCAAGCTCGGAAAAGATAATCTCTGGACACCAAGCTAAGTGCCAGAATAAAGGAAGGGATTTTCTTTTATTTTTATCTTTCCCTTTGTCTGTTTCTGTATCTGTGGAGGTGTCTCGAAATTTGCTCGAGTTTCCTTCATGTTACATTGCCTCATGCTTTGATTTATTTCCATTATAAACATTTGATTTGTGTTCATTAAACCCTATTTATGAAGATTGCTTGTGTCTGTCTTCGTTGTGGGTTCGAGTATAAACCCTCGTGCTTCCGTCCTGGTACATGCCTTTGCCACCCTCTATGCCCCGCGCGCTATAATCTCCAGGGATTACGTGCTCGCCTCCAAGGTAGAACCGTTCGGCTATCCGTCCAGGTCGGTCTTCACCGGCGTGGATATGACAACAAAATCGGGGATTTTTTGTTTGTTTTGTCAAATGTACTTCCAGTGGAATTGTCTGCTCTACCGTAGCTTTCTCCTTGTGTTTACATATTGGATCATTGCCAAGAGTTTGTTTGTGCTAGTTATGTCATGTACGCGAAGCGAAAAGCAGGGTGAAGCAATTGGTTCGTGTTCATCCGTCTGTCTGTCTGTCTGTCTGTTTGTCTGCAAACATCAGTTTATCATTGAGGAGCAACTTATTTGAATTGATTGTTGTATTTTGAATACTAATGGGAACATGAATCAAAAAACGAACCTGTAGTTCTACTATACAGTACTTTGTCTCTGAATTCCTCTGTCGGCCTGCTTTGCAGTCAAAAATCATCTCACATGTGCACAGAGATATGAGAGAGAATTTTTTTACTCCATCTATCTACTTGGCAGTGAAACAAAATTGAAAATCATTCCAAAAAAGAAATTTACTGTTTATAAGGACGTCATAAAGGACACAAAAAGCAGGCACGAATAACTAATATAATGTATTTGATAAGGTGGTGTATTAGATACTGCAGCAACGGTGGTAAAATGGCGGCAAATTCCGGAATTAATTTTGAGGGCATTGGTAAAGAGGTGGTAAACAGACAAACATGTGTGTTTGTCTGTTTGTTACTTGCGGAAATCGAAGATTTTTCAAGTATATTGGTTGGTTGCGCGTGTTATTCTGTCTGTTTGACACTTTCAAAACCGAAAACTTTTCAAGTACATATTGGTCAGTCGATTTTGTTATTCTGTCTTTGGTTTGTTTGTCAATCGCTTTCAGGTCACAATTCTAAAACGATCATCATGAAACTTTACCAAGTTGTAAGGGCAGTCTCAACTGAGAAGCTTATTGATTTTGAGGTCAAAGGTCAAATTTCTGAAATCCTCATTTTTCATCAGATTGACTTGAAGGTTGAACAGGATTTGCATATTATATCAGTGAATTTGGAAACCAACAATTTTTGCGGTCAAAAGGTCAAAGGTCATCTGAAAATCAATTTTCATCCGATTGACCTGAGCTTTGATTGAGATTGTCAATCTTAATCATAATGAAATAGGCAATTTGATGTCTCCATGGCAACCTTTGGAGAAGGGGGTGGATTTTGCAAGTATCATGCTCTGCACGACGACTATTTCTTGTTTGTTACTTGCAAAATCGCAAATTTTTCAAGTATATTGGTCAGTCGATTTTGTTATTCTGTCTTGGTACTTGGCGAAATCTTCGATTTTGTCAAGTATGTTGGTCTGTTCCGTTTGTTGGTTTGTTTGTTTGTCCGGTCGTCTACAGCCCAAATGGCTGGACCAGTCGTTCTTAATTTTTTACACCTGATAGGCAATCCACCTGAGACGGTCCGCGTCCAAACCCCGTCTTAATCGGACTAAACGTCACGACGTGACATCACACAACGTGAAAACACATTTATGGACATAACTCAGTGACCGGAAGTCATAGCGACTTCCTGTTGACGCCAAAACAAACTTCAATGGAATATCAAAATGTTTTAAAATGCATGTTAGTACAAATTCTGCACAGTTTTTGCAAGCGTATGACGTCAAAGTTTTTAGGTATTGGCGTGATTTAAAAAAAATTCTATTCGTTCTACAGGTCACAATTCTTAACCGATTTGGATGAAATTTTAACAGCTGATATAAATCCACAGTGCAAAAAGATATGTGACTTTTGGTGATGTTCAAGATCAGGATCTGGATTCTGCATCACTTTATATTATCGCCCATTATAAACCAATGGGGAATTTTGTGAATTACACATGACTATTTCTCAAACAGTTTTGCACTTATTGTATTGAAACTTATACTGTCTATTTATGCATGTAATATTAACATGTGTACAAAGTTTGATCGAAATTGACCCAAGGTCAAGGTCAGGGTCACCCAAAACATGAAAAACACACATATAAAATATACATTTTTTTGGTTTCAACATATTTCAAACCTGATAACAGGATCGTAAAGCTGGTTGAAAAGCAATGTTCCTAGGTACTTTCAAATATTTTCTACGATCAGAATGAAGGAAACAAGCACCGATGATAAGTTGTTGAATGTCACATGGTGGCTTTAAATGAGTTGTGAAAATTTTCAATCTGCTGCCGTTACCATGACAACGCGCGCCTGATAATTGTTATTTGTGACGTCGCGTCATTTTATTAATGTACGAACAAATAAACACCACACATTCCATGACATTACAGCTTGGACCACCACACGGAAAGGTCAACTAATTCGCCAAGTGTCGTGCGAAGGAAGATTTTTCATTTGTCTGTCTGTCTGCCTGTCAATCGCCTGCAGGTCACAAATATAAACCGATCTTCACAAAACTTCACCACATGGTAGAGTTTGGCACAAGCAAGAAGGCTATTGTTTTTGAGGTCATAAGGTTTTTGAGGTCAGAGGCCAAAGGTCAACAAATTTGTCAAATTTCTAAAATCCTCAATGTTCATCTGAAATTTGACTAGAAACTAGAAACTTTTTTGAAACGAGAAATTTGAACAGGATTTTCATCTCAGTTCACTGAATTTCAACCACCAGTTATTTTAAAAGTCAAAATTGGCCAAAAAGTCAACATAGGCCAAAGGTCAGCAACTGAGGTGAGATTTTTTTAATTCCTCATTTTTCATCCGATTGACTTGAAATTTGAAGAGTATTTATATTTCAGGACACTGAATTCAGCCAGCTCATTATAATTTTTGAGGTCAACATGGACCAAAATGTCAACATCGGCCCAAGGTCAGCAACTAAGGAGGTCTTTCTAAAATCCTCAATTTTCATCCGATTGACTTGAAATTTGGAGACCATTTGCATGGTTTTTTTGGCATAGATGGCATAGAATTTAAGCACCAATTATTTTTGAGATCGTCGGAAGTCAACAGGCCAATTTGGGTCAAATTGGGCAAAATTTTCTAAAATCCTCAATTTTCATCCTATTGACTTGAAATTTGAAGACCATTTGCATATGAGATCGCTGGACCCAATCGCCTATTAATTTTGAGGTCGACAGAGACCAAAAGGTCAAAGGCCAATTTTGACCAAATTATCTAAAACCCTCAATTTTCATCCTATTGACTTGAAATTTGAACAGGATTTGCATATCAGGTCAATGAATTCAACCACCTATTATTTTTGACGTCAATATAGACCAAAAGGTCAACATAGGCCAAAAAGTCAACATAGGGCAAATTTCTGAAGTGTCAGTTTTCATCCGATTGACTTGAAATTTGAAGAGGATTTGCCTATTTCGTCATTGAATTCAACCACTAAGTATTGCAAGCATCGTGCTGTGCACAACATCTTTCTTGTTTATTTGTTTTTCTGTTTGTCCACAGAGAATGTACTAATGTAGGCTACCAAAGCCACCTGGTGGTAGCCAGTCGTACACGTTCTTTTTTAACTGAGTACCTTTTTGAAGTATACGCAATTGTAATGTGAGTACGTCTATAATGTATGTTCAGAGTGGCCACAAAGTCCCTATGAACACAAATAGAATTTAGTTGGAATTTATCTGTATGATTCCCTCCATTCTCCACACAATTTTGAATTTTTCTCCATGTTCTTCTCGACATATTCTTACATGTTGAGGGTTGGACGTCATAAAAGCAGGCCCTGACAGCTATTTTGAGGTCCGTTACTCACCCGTTACATGGTTTACACGAATTTTTGCAGTCGACAAATAGGATACAGTATTGGTTTACGAAAAAATATTTTCACGACAAAAATAATTGGTTCACGAAAAAATATTTTCACAACAAAAATAAGTGACCACTATATTCGTTATTGTTGTCTGTCTGTCTGTCTGTCTGTCTGTCCCGAGCATAGCTCTGTGGGTTTTGATCCGATCCTGACAATTTTGGTGGGAGGTTTATATCATGATCTAGTTGTGTTTTCCTGAGAATGGGCGTGGTGCGCCCATTATGGGTGGAGCCACGCCCAAAGAACATGTGTTTTTAGGGGGTAGCCGATTTCAATTTGCATCTTCTCCTTGGGGGTTTGTCGAATCTGACAGGGGTTTCGGTATTTGGTTCGCCCAATGGCACCTGCATAGCTCCATGGAGCTCGATTTTTCATTTTCGTCCCAAGGTCAAGGTCACAAGGTCACGAACTTCGAAAATTTCGAATTTTGACATAAAAATCAGACGACCGCCCAAACTTTGAGAGCTAGGGTGACAATATTTTTTATGCATAATCTTGAGGTCATTCCCCACCTAAAGTCTTGAAACCATTTTGCTCTATCTCGAACACCTTGCCCGTGGCGCCCCCTTCAAGTTTGTTTTTATGCTGATGTCATCAAAGTATGGATAATCCGATGAGTGCGAAATGTCATATAGCCTATATGACGTTATATTGTTCCTAGAATGTTCCAGAGGAGGTTTTGCACCAAAGGTCATAATCCTTGACCTTTGACCTTTAAAGGTCACAAAGGTCAAATTTTCAAAGTTGTGGGAATCGAACCGGGTTTTTGACCTTCATCGACGAACTAACTCCAATAAGCTATAGCACATATCCTGTTTCCTTATTTTAATGTCCACAACATTGTTTGGTGACCTTTAAAGGTTATGCAAAGGTAAAATTTCGAAAATTGTTGAACGAAACCGGGTTTTCGACATTTTGCAGCTAATAACCTGTCACTCATACCACATCATGTTGATCATTTTTATAACTTGGTCAAAAATTATCACATTGTCTCATCCTTGACTTCTGAAACAATCTACATCATCAAATACCGCTCGTGCACCATCGTCGTCTTCAGACTTGTAAAACTTAAAATATCTATTTCCAACTTTTAGTTGCAGTCTGTGAAAGACATAACTGCCTTCTGCAAACAAGCAGTGCGTCAGCTGCTACACTGCTACCCACAGTGTGAGCCAGTCAAATTTCTTTAGTCATGCTAACCCTCCCTTTTTATTTTTTTTTGTATACCTTGTCGAGGCTCAGATGAGAGATAACACACAACACACAGCAAGGGGACATGAGACAAGAGGGGCGGGAGTGGGAAGGACAATTACAGTGGGGAACAGAGACATTCAAAGGACCACTTTGGGAAAAGTAGGCATCGTTTAACGTCCACCAACATGTAGTCTTGTGCTTAGATTTGGGTCCTCTGGCTTCATGCCCATCTAATGATCGACACACGCGTTGATGAAAAATACATGAAGGTATGTATAGTGGGGTACCATAGTGAAAATATCGTTACACGGTGGACAAAAGCACAATTTTTTCACCAAAGCATCTCCATGGTATACCTTCTATAAGAAAGTAAGCTCCAAAAAAATGATGATGGGAAATATAATATCTGACGTCATTATGACGTCATCAGCATACCAGTTGTAAACTTTTGGTCCTCTGCTTTTTCTGTGAATTACTACTTTCGTGATCACGGTTATTGGCAACGAATTGAAGACTAAGATATGTACCGTACGGAAGAATGAGCCCACTATAAGATCATGAAAAATGCTCAATTTGAATAACTCGACTAAGATTGCGTATATTCCAGGGAATGTATTGTTTGAACATGGTCTTAAATGACATTTGAGACCAGGCACCCTTGCATTTATCCAATAAATGTTGTTTTGTTTTCATTTTATTTTATTTTATTTATTTATTTATTTATTTTTACACATTTGAGTAACTCGTACGTGCCCGTAAATTTTTTTAATTAATTAATATTCAAATCGCGAGCAACAAACAACAACCACATCGGCCATTTCTTCGCTCTCAAGTGCCCGCACGTGTGTGGCCCGGAAGTTCGCATATTATTCGCAGTTACGATTATTCGCAATTTAGTTTTAATACCCAAATATTCAATTAGCACCAACGTATTTTACCTTTTCGCAATGTCGTGGCAAGGAAAAACAAAAAGAGAAGAGAAGAGAGAGAAAAAAATTTACTTCCTGGTTTGGAGCAAACCAGCACTCTGATGTTACCGAAATTTATACACCGTCTAATATGAAAACGATCATAACTTGGGGCATTGTGTTTATCTATAAATGCGCATAAGAAATCGAGAAATTATTAGAATACATGAAGTCATCATTATCCGGAAGCCCGTACGTTGTAACCCGTAATGGGGAACGTGGCTGAGCTTCCCTTCCCCATCGGCCACGCCCACGCAACAACGTGTCTTGTCATTGGTTTGGTAAATAAATGGCCATAACTTGGGAAGCACTTGTCCGATTAATATCAAACCTTGAAAAGGCACATCCTCAGGTCCCCAGCAATATATCTGGCAAGTTTCAATTATATCGGACCAGTGGTTGTCGAGAAGCAGCGGTCACAGACACAGACACAGACACAGACACACACACACACACACACACACACACACACACACACACACACACACACACACACACACACACAGCTGGAATTATAGATAGATGACATCATTGCAACATCGTTAGTCAGCTTAAAAATGCTTATACTGTATATCAATTACCTGTTTCTTGAAATATTAAATTAATGACTCAAAATCTCGGCACAGTACTTCACAACCTTATTTTATCCATTAATTTGCTCTAATATCTTGTTAGACCATTGTGACGTCATTATGACGTCATGAAATACACTACCTGTCATCAGATTTTTTGGAGCTCACCCTCTTTTTGATCGTTATACATGGACAAAGCTTTGGTTAAAAAAAAAATTGTGCTTTTGTCCACCGTGTAACGGTCCTTGGCATTTTTGTTAATGAGGTACCTCACTCGTCGGCCTATCTGCAGATGCTCGATAAAATGAAAACTCGGAAAAGCTCGCTTTCTTCACCAAGACAGTGCTCTTCACCAAGACAGCAAGAAACGTACACATAAGGAATGAAAGCTTCAGAAAGGCCACATAATGACAGGCTCTCATGTTGTGCAATGGAATTAAGAACTAGTCCAGCTCGTGAAGGGGAGTGTCGAACTGCTTTGGTTGACTGGTGCAAGAGAGGCTCTTTTGCTCTGACGAAGGGTTAACATCTGAAATATCGGCTGTTTTATTCCCACGGCGGTTAGCATACCTTGAACAACGTTCGGTTGATTTCATCCATTCTCATATGTGTACTTTTTTCCCCACTCGTGAAGAGTAGGCGAGCTATCGCCGGCACCATGGCCTAATTCCAGATTCCTGCCAAAACCTTAGTCGAATGTCGGACCTAGCCAGCTGGTTCGTCAAAGACTTTGGCCAAGCTGGCTTCCTCCATCCAACTTTTCAAATGAAAAATCTCTATTGGTAAAACCAACATTTTGAGATGATCAGGGGCATCAGAGCCTAAAGACGTCGAGGTCCAACACTCCAACCTAAATGGGCTAAACGACTTCAGCAACTGCTGTCATGTTAAGATTATCTGTGTTATTTCTGCGGGCTAGCAATTACAGGACTATATTCGTTATATACTGGCACTCCCGCTCGAATCACTCGAGTAAATTGTCACGGAGCAGTTCGTGGTGCTATAATCACGAAGTGCAGATATATGTATTCTTGAAAGAAGAGCAAAGAGGTTCCACCTGATGAGCAATCATCGGCTGAAACGTAATACAAGCTTGTCAAACAATGATAACAGAATATCGACCGAGTGCATCAATTCTCAATACGGAGGAATTGAAATTTAAAAAAATCCCCCCTAATGAGTACAGATTTTTTGTACTTCGTTAGGCAACAGATCTGAAGTTTGTGGCCAAGTTTCACCAAAATCGTTTGTTCAGTTTAAGTGATAATGACTGAAGTGTTAACTTACTGACGCACTGAACTCCCCCACGGACGCTGCTGATCGCATAAGCTCACCTTACTGAAGTCCAGGTGAGCTGAAAACGAACTTCTTTTGCTGGAATTATCAACGTTTTGGTGAATTCAAAAGTGATGGTGTAAACATATTCTTGAATTAGAACGGAACTGGGTAGAGCGCGTACCTCCGCCAGGCTGAACAGTTTACGGTTTGTATCCCACTGATAGGCCGGATCTGAATCCGGACCTGAACCAAAATCTAATCGGGTTCTTCTTGGCATTTACCCAACTCATCCACCTAGTTTTATCATAACTCGTCCACAACGTTTTGAAATATCGTGCTACATATCGTTTTTTGGCCCGATGTCTCAATGGTGAAGAATCACTTACAAAATAAAAACATTCTCGTTTCTGGATCTGGATCTTCACCAAAATCGAATCACCTTGGCCTTGTCACACCCAAATGGGCCACCAAGTTTCGTCAGAATCTGTCCATAATTTTTTTTTAAGATATCCTGCTCACAGACAAACAAACAGGGGTGAAAACATCACCTTCACAAAAATGTAAGGAATTCGTCATTGGCGGACACCCACCTGTCCACCAAGTTTCCATCGAATCCGTCCATAATTTTTTGAGATATTGTGCGATATAGTATATCGTTTTTGGTCCTAGCACTCAACGGTGAAGGAATCGCTTAAAAATGGTTGTATCCGGATTAGTTTCTGGATCTTTGCCAACATCTAACCAATTCGTCCTTGTCACACACGACACACCAAACCTGTCCACCAAATTTCGGCCAAATCTGTCCAGAACTTTTTGAAATATGCGGCTCACAGACAGACAGATAAACAAACAAGAAAGATGTCTTGCATGGCACGATACTTGTGAAATCCAAATAAACAATAGTTGCCATGGAAACAGCAATTTGGTAATTTGGAAAGTTTGACCTGTCAATTGTTTTACACTACTACATGCTCGTACGTGCACGTGGGATTTTCTCTTTTTCTCTTTTTTCTTTTTCTTTGCACGTGGGAATTTTCTCTTTGCCACGTGGGACTTTTCTCTTTGCCACGTGGGAATTTTCTCTTTGCACGTGGGAATTTTCTCTTTGCCACGTGGGACTTTTCTCCTTGCCACGTGGGACTTTTCTCTTTGCCACGTGGGAATTTTCTCTTTGCACGTGGGAATTTTCTCTTTGCCACGTGGGAATTTTCTCTTTGCACGTGGGAATTTTCTCTTTGTCACGTGGGACTTTTCTCTTTGCCATGTGGGACTTTTCTCTTTGCCACGTGCGACTTTTCTGTTTGCCACGTGGGATATTTCTGTTTGCCACGTGGGACTTTTCTGTTTGCCACGTGGGACTTTTCTCTTTGCCACGAACCAAGATGAGCAGAACCTGGAAAAAAGGGAAGTAAAAATTAATCAATTAATTCTATTTTGCATTCTCTTATCATAGTACTGAGATGGTTTATTCATGGGGGGCCTTTTGATGATGATTGGTGAGTGGGGTGTTGAGGGAGGGAGCCAGGGGGGTCACTGCCTCGGGGTCCAATGTCCGTTGAGGATCCAGAGCTTCTCCTGTAATTTTTTTTTCTACAGTACAGTGAATCCCCTTATCGGCTGATCCTCATTTCCTCATCGTTACATTTTAACCCAGAAGCTGATTTTGCTTTCTTGCAGGAAACAAAGCAACTTTTACCGCTGTTAATGGTAGTTTCAAACTTTACAGAAAACGGTTATTAACCAGAAATGTGCATTACAAAGAAATGGGTTTGTATCCTCTTTGTCCCAAAAAAAGTTATTAATCATCTTCTCACGTATTTTTTTGCCAATTTTATGGAGAAATAGTGTTCAAAAGTCGAGGTTGCAAATTAACTCGATCGGTCCAAACGTCCCGCTATCTCCCTTATTTTCGATCATATGGTTAAATAAAAGTGACCATTTGTTTTTCTCGGTAAAATATTCTCATAAATGACACGGATAAATCATAATTTTGTCCTCATGTGAATTTTAATACCTCCGCCACCGAAGGTGAAGGAGTTTATGTTTTCACCCCTTTCTGTCTGTCTGTCTGTTTGTTTGTGTACAGGATATCTCAAAAAGTTGTGGACGGATTTGGATGAAACTTGGTGGACATGTTGGGTGTGTGACAAGGAAGAATTGATTAAATTTTGGTGGCGATCCGGATCCGATAATTTTTTAAGTGCTGCTTCACCATTGAGAGATAGTGCTAAACCGATATATAGCACGACGGGTTGGGTGTGTGACACGGACTAACTGATTCAATTTTGGTGAAGATCTGAATCCGGATCTGATAATTTTTAAAGTGATTCTTCACCATTGAGAGATATTTGATATTAAGAAAAGTATAAGTTAATCTAATAAATAAGATTCATCGGACGTCTGTCTGTCTGTTTGATCACGTCCTTTGCAAGGACCGCTTGACCGACAACCACCAAATTTGGCACACAAACCAAGTCCGACCTCTTTTTTGTTTTTTAACATGTTTGAGAGATTAGAATTTATGCTTGAGAGAAGACTTTCCACATACTTGGGAGATAGGACCCCTTAAGACCCAGAAGACCCTTAAGACCATTGAAGTCCGCGAACACAATTAAGACACTTTAAAACCCCGAATACCACAAAGACCCTTTGGACCCCAAAGACAGTTATGATCCCAAAGACTATTGAAGACCCTGAAGACCCTTAAGTCTTTTGAAGTCCTATAAGACCCATTAAAGCCATAAGATCCCAAACACCCTTTATACTTTGAAGACCCTTAAGAATTGTAAGACCCCAGAGACCCTCTAAGACCTCAAAGACACTTAAGACCCTTGAATACTCTTAAGACCCCTTTACCCACTGGTGTTCTGGCTCTCCTGCCCATGCACAGTTTCCTCCCCCCCCCCACCCACCCTCACCCTGTAGGTTCTCCTGCCCCCGATCCGCCTGCCACATTCTCAGCCCTGCCAGCTCTCCTGCTTCTCCCACTTCTCAGTATCTCCCCCTCCCCCTACCTGAGCAACGCCGAGTAATCCTGCTCGTCTTTCAATACAAAGGATTTCATGGAGTATTAAAAAGGTTAATTATGTTGCACTCTTGGTTTCACTCAGAGCCAAAGCTTCAGGAACCAAAAGCCAATGGAGCCAAAGAAGTAAAAGGAGTCAAAGCTCTGAACTACTTATGATACCCACCATGTAATGGTGGTGCTACATCAGGTTGCGGACATTAAATTTGTCTTAAAAAAAGGGAAAAATACAAATAAAATTTTACATCAACATTATTCATGCATGTTCTCGTCTTTTTCCAAAGTAAATGCCGAGCTTTTCAAATGCAGCATGTGAAGCGGCCGCCGGAAACGGAGACAGCCGATGCACGGACAGACACCGTGACTTCAACTTGTATAACAGATTTGTTAATAATTTATTTATTTACTTTTAACTCTTGTACTGTGAGCTAAAAAGGCTGCTGCTGTGATTTTACTTTATTTATGAGCTTGTTGCTACTCTAATTTAGGATCTTCATAAAAGAAAGTTCCTTAAAAAGTTATAAAAGAGAGAAAGGGTGGGGGTGCGCCCCCCCCCCAAGGTTGTTTGCCTCAGGGACTGTACTGGCTCTCGACGCCCCTGTGGTTTCCCTCAAGTGTAATTGCAGACGGCCCTCAGACAGAAGGTCTAATGTGGTCTACAGGGTCTTAGTGTCCTAAATGATCTTAAGGTTATAAAAGGTTTAAAGCACCTTAAAGGGTCAAAAAGGTGATAGGGGTCTGACACTTTCCTGCTTTGCGGCTCGCAATTTACATCGTTGTGGAAATGACTCACAGACTTGACCTTCATTAGAGTTAAACTAAAGTTTGCTGGAGTTCACTCGATTTAAACTAACTAATGCATGCCTGTACGTGCGTGCCCGTAGGTGTGTGGCCGTACGTGCGTGGCCTGCCAAGCGAGCAGTTCGTTCTTCATCCGTTTCAGCTGCACGACACCTTGTCACGTGAGTAGCGTCGCGTGTCAAGCGAGCAGCTCGTGATTCGTTAGATTCCATTGCGCGTGCATGATGCGCAGCTTCGTTCATTCGCTGTCGTAAACGACGACTGGATTGGGGCATTGTGTTTAAGAAAATCGAGAAAGTACAGAAATCGAGAAAGAAAGAATACAGTAAGTCAATAAATCGAGAAAAAATCGAGAAATAATACAGTAAGTCATCACTGTCCGGAAGTTCGCATATCGCAGTTACGATTATTCGCAATTTAGTTTTAATGGCCAATTATTCAATTAGCGCCAACGTATTTTGCCTTTTCGCAATGTCATCGCAAGGAAAAACACAAAGAGAAGAGAAGAGAAAAAAAAAGAAAAAAAAAGTATGTGTATAAAAAACCCCTCCCCCCTCCAAAAAAACGTTCAAACAACCACACAGGCTGTTCCTTCACTCCCGTAAACGACGACTGGATTGGGGCATTGTGTTTAAGAAAATCGAGAAAGAAATCGAGAAAGAAAGAATACAGTAAGTCGTCACTATCCAGAAGTCAAGTCCTCACTGTCCGGAAGTTCCCATATCGCACTTACGATTATTCGCAATTTCATTTTAATGGCCAATTATTCAATTAGCGCCAACGTATTTTGCCTTTTCGCAATGTCATCGCAAGGAAAAACACAAAGAGAAGAGAAGAGAAAAAAAAGAAAAAAAAAAGTACGTGTATAAAAAAAACCCCTCCCCCCCCCAAAAAAAAACTTTCAAACAACCACACAGCCATTCCTTCACTCCTGTAAACGACGACTGAATTGGGGCATTGTGTTTAAGAAAATCGAGAAAGAAATCGAGAAATAAAGAATACAGTCAGTCGTCACTATCCGGCAGTCGTCCTCACTGTCCGGAAGTTCGCATATCGCACTTACGATTATTCGCAATTTAGTTTTAATGGCCAATTATTCAATTAGCACCAACGTATTTGGCCTTTTCGCAATGTCATCGCAAGTAAAAACACAAAGAGAAGAGAGAGAGAAAAAAAAAATAAAACGTACGAGTAAAAAAAAAAAAAAAAAAAAAAAACGTACGTGTAAAAATAAAAATACATTAAAAAAATATATTTCAAACAACCACACAGGCCATTCCTTCGTTCTTTTAAATGACAACTGGATTGTGGCATTGTGTTTATCTATAAATGCGCATAAGAAATCGAGAAATTATTAGAATACATTGTCATCACTATCCGGAAGTCCAGACATTGTAACCCATAATCGGGAACGTATCTGAGGTTCTCTTCCTCATCGGCCGCGCCTATGCAGCAACGTGTCTTGTAATTGGTTTGGTAAATAAATGGCCATAACTTGGGAATCACTTGTCCGATAAATATCAAACCTTGAAAAGGCACATCCACAGGGCCCCAGCAATATACCTGGCAAGTTTCAATTAGATCGGACCAGTGGTTGTCGAGAAACAGCGGTCACTCACACACACACACACACACACACACACACACACACACACACACACACACACACACACACACACACACACACACACACACACACACACACACACACACACACACACACACACATTGCTGGAATTATAGAGAGATGTTCATGGCCCTATCTTCAGCAGCACATTGCTCTCTGCACCTGTGGAAGCTTTGCACTATGTGTCGTATTCGCTGCCCTATCTTCAGTGCGTCTTCGCGCCTTTCAACCGCTGGACTACTATCATTAAACCCTTTTTCGTGAGCAGCTTATTTGCATGGACACTGGTCATGTATGACATCTGAGTCAATCATATTATTTCGTGGACACGACTCCAAATTGGACCACTGGCGATACACCATTTCTTGGACAAAGTCATCAATCTTTAGTGGTGAGTACAAGTCGATAACTCGATTTTCTATATTGCTGACCCTGACGTGATCTCTTGTTTTCATGTCTGTCAAAACTATGTCCTCCAAGGTGCATCGGCTGAGGTATCCCTGTCACCGGTAGGGACTGTTAGTTTAATACTCCCTCCCTTCTGGCCCAACGACCCTACATTGTGGTTTGTGCAAGTTGAAGCGCAGTTCCTGACCAGACATGTCACCACCCAGGATCCATGCTTCACCTATGTTGTTGAATCCCTCCAGACAGAAATAGTGCAAGAAGTGAGGAACCTCCTAATTGCTCCTCCAGCCTCGGAATGTTATACCAAACTCAAGGCTGAGCTCATCAGGCATACTTCAGCTT
Organism: Eptatretus burgeri; assembly: GCF_056783735.1. Classification (NCBI taxonomy): domain Eukaryota; kingdom Metazoa; phylum Chordata; class Myxini; order Myxiniformes; family Myxinidae; genus Eptatretus; species Eptatretus burgeri. Next base: position 54,452,770 of record NC_140963.1, on the reverse strand, counting down.
CAAAGCAAAAGAGACTACACCAACTACTCATTTCTGAAGAGCTTGGTGACAGAAAATACTCTCAGCTTTTGTGAAGGATGAGACAGTTGCTTGCAGACAATACATTGGAAAATACCATCTTAAAGCAGTTGTTTCTCCAGAGACTTCCCAGCAACGTCCAACTGATATTGGCCTCAACTAAAGAAGCTGTCGACATCGAACAACTGGTGGACCTCGATGACAAGATCATGGAAATCTCTTCTTTGTTCTCCACTACACACATTGAAACTGTTTCAAAACCTCATCAGCAACTTGCACCTCAACCAGACCAAGTCTGTGCCTTGTCCACCCAGTTTGAGAACTTGACCAGACAGGTACAAGCTCTCACGACACAACCACAGTTAGGAAGAGAGAGGAGTGGAAGCTGTCGAATTGGGCGTGGTCAATCGAGAAGTCGATCAAGAGGACACGATCCCAGCTCAAGCACCGGCCAACACGCCAAACAGATGTTCTGCTACCTTTGAAAACATGGAGTGTAAAGGCTCATAAATGCATCAGGGCATGCTCATTCCAGTCCCACCATTAAAAGCAGGGAAATTCCAATGCCAACTACTAGCGGCGACAGGTCAGCCTGGCAGTGACGCATCTAGTCGCATATTCTACATGACCGACAAGGCAACAGATACCAGGTTTTTCGTGGATACTGGTGCTGAAGTGAGTGTTTTACCATCTTTTCACAAAAGCAAAGGCCAGCCTACATCACTCCAGCTGCAGGCAGTGAATCACTCACTCATTCCCACATATGAAGACAGATCTTTAACCCAGGATCATTGACTGCGACAAGTATTTTGATGGGTGTTTGTTGTTGCTGAGTTGCCTCCACCCATAATCGGGACTGCTTTTTTTTTCGCCAATTTGGCCTGCTTGTGGATGTCAAATATCACAAGCTCATTCACACCACAACCAGCCTTACTGTGCGAGGAATCATCAATCATACACCCTCTATCAGCCCCATTTTCATGAAAGCTGCATCTCTTTCACGTGATGACACCCTCCTTTGTGAATTCCCAGAGATTGCTCGTCCGATATACAGGGATTGTGAGATCAAGCACTCGACCACTCACCACATAGTAATGCATGTACCTCCAGTTGCAGCATGACCACGTCGCCTTGCCCCAGATCGTCTAAATATTACCAAGTCAGAGTTCCAGCCCATGCTTGAATTCAGCATCATACGACAATCTGACAGCAACTGGTCTTCGCCTTTGCATATGATACCCAATAAGTTAGCGGGTAACTGGCGGCCATGTGGTGACTACATTGCACTCAACAGATGCACCATTCCTAATCACTATCCCATTCCCTATTTGCAGGATTTTTCACCCCCTCAAAGGTGCACGTGTTTTCTCCAAGATAGACCTCATCAGAGCATATCACCAGATACCAGTAGAGCTGACTGACATATAAAGAACAGCTACCCCAACAACATCTGGGCTCTACGAGTTTGTTTGCATGCCATTCAGCTTATGTAATCATGCACAGATGTTTCAGAGGTTTATTGATGATGTTATCCATGGTCTCCCTTTCGTCTGCGCTAATCTTGAAGATCTGCTCGTAGCAAGCCCTACAGAGTAAGAACATGAGGCACACCTCCGATTACTTTTTGAGCGCCTTGCTAACTATGGCATTGTCATCAATGCAAGCAAGTGCCAGTTTGGGGTGCCGTCACTGACTTTTCTCAGCCATGTCGTAGACGAACACGGTATCTGCCCACTGGAGGAGAAAGTCAAGACCATATATAAGTAGTCTGGTTGGTCGTTGGACCCCCCCCCCCCCGTGCTCCCCCCGGAAAATGTAGTGACATATTTTTATACTCCTAAGGGTGTCTACTAACCAATTTCATCTGTTCCCATCGAAACAAACTACACCATGGGAGTAGTATAGTGGCCATCATGGATTTTGTTGTGCGCAAATGGCTAAAGCTAAGGATTTCCATAACTTTTGAACTAGACATCATGGAAAGACAAATAAGCCCACTTTTCCATCCAATTTTAACATGTGAAAATGTTTGGAAGCAACATTTTTGAGATTAAAAGTTGTTTAATGGGGCAAAATAGAAAAAAAAATCATTAATTTATTTGGTCAAATCAAAGAAAAAGACTCGTTCTCATCATCTAGGTCATCCACCAAATCATCATAATCATTGAGTCCATCGTCATCATCTTCACAGATAATGAAGTAGATATCCGTGTCTGGTGTTTGAACAACAGCAGATTTGTATCCAGTCTCAACGGCATAGTTCAGATAGTGGATAACGTGAGTGTCTGTCTCCTTCTGCTTGGACATGAGGCTGTGGATCTCAGACACCTCGACTTCATCATTTGGTGCAGACAGCTGGTGAGCCTTGCCCTCCACGATATTAATGCATCATTTGGAGAAATTGTTTCCCCACTTTCTTCTGTTCGGTTCTGTCCGAGATCTTCCACGAGCTTCGACTGTCTGTACCCACCCTCCCTCCTCTAACATCCCCTCTTCAACACCCTCCTGGAATGCTCCATCACAGTAGTCCAACCACCCACCACCCTTTGCTTTGGGTGAGTAATATGTACACCACCTCCAACTAAAAATTGTAAAATACTCTTTATTAAAGAGGCAGTTCATGTCGATGTTCCCATTTGTGAAATAAAAAAAAATTATAATCTTTAAGTATTCAATTAGCACCTCATTCATTTCTTAAGAAACACATTAAGCAATCACACACCCAACCTATCCACCAAGTTTCGTCCGAATCCATCCACAACTGTTTTGAAATATCATGCTATGTATCGTTTTTGGCCGTATCTCTCAATGGTGAAGAACCACTTAAAATATTTTCAATTCTCGGATCCGGAGCTGGATCTTCACCAAAATATAATCAATTCGTTCTTGTCACATACCCATCCTGTCCACCAAATTTCGTCCGAATCCTTCCACAAGGTTTTGAGATATCCTGCTCACAGACAAACAGACATGGGTGAAAACATACCCCCATCCACCTTTGGTGGCAGAGGTAATCTACCTATATAAAACACAATATGTATTTGTGTATTTGTCTGTCCCCCTTCATCAGGATGAATTGAGGAGGGGTTTTAAAAGCCAATCTTCTAACATGACCGTGCTCACTGTGGTCTATTTTTCAGGATTAAAAAACAATAAACTCGAAAAACATTTCTCATAAAAGAGTAATTACGTCTCTTCCATTAGAAATGGAGACAGTGACTTGCAACCGGGCCTCAAGGGCGGTGCACAGAAGCGTTTAAAAAAATAACAATAAATACAAGGAGCATGGAGGTGAAATTTGCTGCACATGATGTGCAACACACGCAGAGTAAAACGAGTGTTCATTTACATCCGAAGGATGACTCATAAATAAAGAAGATATTAACACACTTGACACTAGGCCGAGGCTTCAGACTTTGGCATGCTCACGAGGCTGTACTGTCGAAATGAAACGTCCCAGAAGATAAAGAAAATATGATCACATTTGTACATGTTGTGTTTTAAAAGAATGCTTCTTGCTACCGAAGATCATATCTTCCACTCTCTTGGAATATTTTAAATGAAATAATTCCAACCCGTCATTTTTGACGGGCTTTTACACGAGTAAACAGGAATAAGTATTGATTGCAAGTAGGGGTACCCGGCGTCGAATTTTTACTTTTTCTCAAACGACGTGTGAATGGGGCGACTCTCATTGTTTCAAACTTAGACATTACGCCACGTCCGTCATTCACCCGTCCCGATTCCCTCCGATTGAATCATGGATGCGACCACGATTTTGTCACGGTTGTAAGTAGGCTATTTCAATATCTAAACCCATTGTAAGTAGGTTGTAAGTAGGCTTTAATAAGAATAACTAAACCCATCCAAAGTTTGAGGTAGTTACCCTAACCCTACCCCTATTGAATCATGGATGCGACCACAATTTTGTCATGGTTGTAAGCAAGCCAAACTTCAGTTTTTTCAGCAAACCAATGATTGTTATATTTAGATCAGTGGTTTGAACCAATGAGAGGCACCTTATTCACAGCTTGGAGAGCACTCACCAAGTGCCATAAGCACTCAAGCAAACACTCCAATGAAGCGGTTGATAAGGAATGGAAGGCTAGGCAAGCGATAGCAAGCTGCTTGGTATTGGAACACACCCCAGTTGGCATTTAGAAGAAACCATATTTTGGTTTTTTTTCAATTTTTTTTTTATAGGGACCGAAAACACTTCCCCACACCCATTAAGGAATGTGGTCGGGGAATCATTTAATATTACCTTTCACATAGCTACAAAGGCTTTGGCATATAGAGCAATTAAAACAAACAAATAAAATGCATCTTAAAAAAAAATTGGGGAGCTAAATCATTCCCCAGCACTCACTGATGAATCTCTGTAAGTCTGACGAAGATCCATTTGGCCATCTCTGAGGAAAATGGACACGCACACCGCAGCCTCGGGCTGCTGGCTGCATCATTTTCTGGGGGCAGAGCTGTACTGCTGATGCAATGCCCCCCATTACCAGTAAGCTGGAACTCATTTTGCTGACCTCGGAAGAATGACAGGCTGAGTCAACACACCTGGTGTTAGTTGAAACGGTTGGTTGGGGCTTCAACTTAAGACCCTATAATTGCTTAAGACAGCCACCTTAACCATGAAGCCAATACCAGGCTTACCATTACATATGGTCGAATAATACCAGAGATATTGATTATAACCAGCCTCCATGGAATAATGGTAAGAGCATTGTCTCTGAGTCTAGGTTTGTGAGGTTGGTGGTTTGAACTCTGGGAACTCTGGCCAAGTCACACCAAGCACTAAAAATGGCATGTGCTACTTCCTTGCTTGATGTTCAGCATTGAATAGGATAGAACATGGACAAACGACCATAACTTGGTAATAATAGTGCTTTCATGGCCTTCTCCTGTGTCAAAGTTCCTTGAAAGGGAACATCATTATCATCATTAATAAAAACTGCAGCAAGAATAGGTTTCCAGGCACAGGGGCCTCCTGCCTTGAGGGCCCATGCCCGAATAGGTATCTATATAATTGTCTGCGGTCGCTTGTACGTGGTATTTTCTAATTCATCGGACTGAAAAGGAGGCTCGAAGGTTTCTCGCTCCACTGTGGTCGGAGCCGAGCAGTTCGGGATGAAAAGAAACAATACAAGTTTCCAACACGGTGCCACGTGGTTGGTGGAGCATAGGGTGGGCATGTGCATGATGATCTCGCGCAGTCAAGCTGACAGCGTACACGCAGTCAGAGTCTCGACGCCTCCCACCATACAGCAGCCCCAATAAGCCATTTGTTGGAGTAAACAAGCGATGAATACCAGTCTGGGAAACGGCTCCCTGTTCTGGGAGGTGCCGAATAACAACCGCGGTGATGTTTTGGAACACGTCTCTCGTTGTTGCGTGGAAGCGGCGAACCGCTCTGCGGGTCTCTTTGTGACGCCCGCGGGGAGCTCTTTGGACGACGAGCGCAAGCTGTACATAACGCGAGCCGTACAGATCACTGTCATGTGTGTCCTGTCACTCACCGTGATCTTCAGCATCATCTTCCTTGGGTGCAACCTGCTCATCAAGTCTGAAAGCATGCTCAACCTGCTCGTGAAAGAGCGGAGACCATCCAGGGAGGTTGAAGCCATCATGATCGGTTCCCCATAAGCGGAGCAGATGCCGACGTGCAAATGCGGAGATGAGAGATGAGATGGTTCGTGAACCCAAGTGGAGGATCACTGAATGCAACCCACCTACCTACGTGCGACAACGCATCAATCCACTGGGAAGTGTTGCCTGTGTTCCGTGGTTGACCAGAATTTTTGAATGCACTCACCCGATGCGATTCACGGGGGCGTGCTGAGAATGTGCTGCGACGGAGAATTTGAGTCGCCTCAATGGAGGGATAATTATGGTCACTGGAATCTGCTCGGGTTGATGCTCAACCACCATCTCCAACGGGCATCCGCATGAACAATGCGGCATTACCGAACCATCATGGCAATCTTTTTTTGGTCGCTTCCTCTAAACATGTTGTTAATTGCGCACTTTTCCTGCCTTTCATGTACATGCATTACCAAAGTGAGCCGTGCGTTGCCCGTGCACGAGTAAACGCTATGATGAATCACCATTCTTCATTAGGCAGTACTTGAGGCACATTCTTATAATTAGAAACTTGTTAAGCCGACAAGTGGCCCTCTCCATCTGTTGAACTGCAAATGCCATGCTGTCTAAAGACACCTCAACCTTTCCGTAAGGTGTACAATATACTGTATAAATACTGATCCATATTTATAAAATATCAGATCGAATGTTTTATGTGTATATACTGTATGCTTTTATATAGTACTCAGATGCATTTTGCATGATACGTGCATGCTTCCTTCGGAACTTACACAATGCAGACCAATCGTACTTTAATTATACAGTACCGCGTGTTCAACTATGAGCAAGGTACAAAATAAATGTACGAATTTAAACTTGTAGCTATAGTGGAGGTTTACTTATACATTGCAACTTTGTTTTCCTTTCCCTTCCAACGGCAGTGAACACTCAGGAGGCAAAATTTGAAGTATGGTCAAAGTAGCAAGGAATAAGGAAATCAGGTAAACCTTTTAGAGCCGTTGGAGCCCATTGCACAGCCAATGTGCTGTATCCTTACATGCACTATTGCTTCATCTCTCCATGTACTCATCATCATCATTTCATGCGCAGCATGTAAGCTGCTTGTTTTCATCATTGTTGGGAGTGAGCCACAACCTCCTGTCGGTTGGAGCACAATTAGGTAATTTGTTCAGGGTGTCGATGATATCTCGCTCACTTTTAACAAAATATGTCGTAGGGGCTTTGACAATGACCAAATAATGGCAGCAGATTGGATACCAAGTTTAACATCCAACCGAGGGACAGGGACGATACCTTGCCTTGCATGCATACCACGAGGGTGATAGTTTATATCTGGGCAGATATTCGAGCCCAAGCGAGATAACTTACAAATGAGTCTGTGTACCTCTGGACTATCCTGCCAGCCCATGACCATCTAACACATATATATATATATATATATATATATATATATATATATATATATATATATATATATATATATATATATATATATATATATATATATATCTCGAAGAGTTCATGTCTATTTAAAAAAAAAACGAAAAACAAATCAAACAACTAAAACAACCAAA
>NC_140963.1:54415568-54438068 GCF_056783735.1 Eptatretus burgeri | reverse complement strand
AACCAAGTAAGATGTAACTTTCTACGATTTCCACATGATCGTCTCCCAATCTGAACACATCGATCTTCTCAGTTGATAAGATTTTGTATTTTTTTAGGTTTTAAAATAAAGACTCAGCTTTTTCACTTCTCTTCTTCACTGCCTGCAGCAGTTTCATCAAGTCCTCTTAAATTTCTCCTAACAGAGTAGTAGATGATAAATGGGGTTTCTGGGACGCCCATTCAAATGAATGGGGGAAAAGGGGAAAACTTTTTGACCCAAGCCCCAAAAGCTCAAAATAGGAGACTCATTTTCTCCCCACCTATCCCCTTCCTTCTCATACAAGCAAATGTAAAATGGAGACGATGAAAAATTGAGACTACCTGATTAAAGCACTTCTTCCCTTTCATATTTTTATTCCACTCAAAGACTCAACCAACGAATATTTGCCCATGTTCTACTTTAGGGAATAACTTAATTTTCTTATAACATTCATTTCCATCGTGTATATTCACAAATAATAACTTGGAAGTTGGTTCTTGGTTTAAGTGTCTTTGTTGAGCAGAAATGAAATGATAAACTTCTCTTAATGCTCTTATTTGGCCACCTCCTGAGCCACATATCAATTTTAGATTGTAGTAAATTGTTTTTCCATTGTTCAATTGATAACCATCAAAGTTTTCAGTCTATTCAAGGATATTTTTTTTTCTTAACATCCTCCAACTTGTTTGTAATTAAATTTATCCACTTACTTGTTTTATCTACTTTTACCCCGGTTATTTCTTCAACAAGACTTATTTGATATTTCTCACATTCTTTATGTTTCCCATTTAAATACCAAGGCTGATTACATCTCCACTCTTTGGTTTGGTTATTGCTTGGTTCTATCATTTATAAATCAGTAAAAAGACGGCGGTAGCCTGTTAAAATTCCCAACCCAATATCTTAACACTTATACTTGTAACCATAAGGGAGATTATTGATTCCATTCTCTAAAATATATCTTTTATCATCAAAAGCTCCTAATGCTTTCTTATTTATCTTTCTGTATATAATTGATGTTTATAACTTCTTATTGTATTCATTTTTCTGTACTCTTCCTTCTTTAAGGTTAAACAGTTGTAATAATGTTTAAAGTTTATTTTTCATCGATTATATTGGTTCACGAAAAAATATTTTCACGAAAAAAATAAGTGACCACTATATTCGTTAAAGTCATGTGTCTGTCTGTCTGTCTGTCTGTCTGTCTGGATGTCTGTGTGTCTGTGTGTCTGTCTGTCTGTCTATCTGTCTATCTGTCTGTCCCGAGCATAGCTCCGTGGGTTTTGATCCGATCCTGATAAAATTTTGGTGAGAGGTTTATATCATGATCTAGTTGTGTTTTCCTGAGAATGGGCATTGTGCGCCCATTATGGGTGGAGCCACGCCCAAAAAACATGTTTTTAGGGGGTAGCCGATTTCAATTTGCATCTTCTCCTAGGGGGTTTGTCGAATGTGGCAGGGGTTTCGGTATTTGGTTAGCCCAATGGCACCTGCATAGCCCCACGGAGCTCGATTTTTTTTCATTTTCATCCCAAGCTCAAGGTCACAAGGTCACAAGCTTAGAAAATTGCGAATTTTGACATAAAAATCCATCTTCTCCAAGGGGTTTGTCGAATCTGGCAGGGGTTTCAGTATTTGGTTAGCCCAATGGCATCTGCATAGCCCCACAGAGCTCAATTTTTCATTTTCATCCCAAGGTCAAGGTCACAAGGTCACAAACTTAGAAAATTTCAAATTTTGACATAAAAATCATACAACCGCCCAAACTTTGAGAGCTGGGATGACAATATTTTTTATGCATAATCTTGAGGTCATTCCCCACCTTGAAACCATTTTTTGACTTTTTATGATTGTCATAAAAATCATATGATTCATATGATTGTCATATGATTGTCATAAAAAATATGATTGTCATAAAAAAGTCCATTTCAAATGAACTGCACAGGGAGCTTCATTCTCAAGAAGACCTTGAGGTCTTGAAACCATTTTGCTCTATCTCGAACACCTTGCCCGTGGCACCCCCTTCAAGTTTGTTTTTACGTTGATTTCATTAAATTATGGATAATCCGATGAGTGCGAAATGCCATATAGCCTATATGACGTTATATTGTTCCTGGAATGTTCCAGAGGAAGTTTTGCACCAAAGGTCATAATCCTTGACCTTTGACCTTTAAAGTTCACAAAGGTCAAATTTTCAAAGTTGTGGGAATCAAACCGGGTTTTCGACCTTCATTGACGAACTAACTCCATTAAGCTATAGCACGTATCCTGTTTCCTTATTTTAATGTCCACAACATTGTGTTGTAACCTTTAAAGGTTATGCAAAGGTCAAATTTTGAAAGTTGTTGAACGAAACCGGGTTTTCGACATTTTGCAGCTAATAACCTGTCACTCGTACCACATCATGTTGATCATTTTTATAACTTGGTCAAACATTATCACATTGTCTCATCCTTGACTTCTGAAACAATCTACATCGTCAAATACCGCTCATGAACCATCGTCGTCTTCACACTTGTTTGTCTTTATTTCCTTTAGCTTCTTATCACACCTTTCAATGTTATTATTATCAATATACGTGAAAGCATAAGACCTTGGTCTCAATCCTATAAATTCACTCATGACCTTCCCACCCAATTCTTCTTTAAACTTACCAATAACCATTGTATTCTTTGATGAAAACAACACATCACCTGACTTATAATTACTTGTATCATATAAATCAATATTATCAATCATATTGTCACATAAATCAGTTGTCTTAATTTCGAATATAAAACTATCTGTATCCATATATAACAATGACACATTATCCTTATACTTTGATTTTAAATTATTCTAGTAATAGTCATACATTAACGACTTTGACAAGTCAAGAATTGATGTTCCCATATAAATAGGTTGATCCATTTCAAATGAATAGCACAAAAGTTCTCTGAAAACACCTCTGCTCGTTCAAAACTTGGTCTATTAATTAACTTTGAAGCCTGTTTCCAAGATGCAGCAAGTCTTCTGTTTTGTCGATTCCTAACATTTTCCATAGTCTTTCCAAATACAGCATTATTCTTTAATTTATAAAAGTCCTCCTCAAAATCTGTTTTTGCTGCTGTTCTCCTTTTTGTATTAAAATCAATATACTTCTTTAACCAATGACTTTAAATTTCAAAATCCTATGAATTTTCCTCACTCTCAACCCAGCAGATAAAGATCGTCTCAAGTTCCTTTGATACAAAACATAATAGTTCGAGAGCTGGCTGAGCTTCATTCTCAAATTTGCGCCCAAAAGGTTTGTTGATCTCATTGGCCAGTGAAGACCATCCGATTTATAAAAAGTGATTTCTTAAGTGCGGCTTTCATGGGGTTAAGGATTATTTGATCCTTCAAGTAGACCCTTCTTGCCCTTCCAATCTAAACATCGTGCCCAAACTGCCCCTTCGGTATTTGGACACATAGTGTGAGATGTGTTTTAATTGCATTTGTTAAGAAGTTTGAATCCCTGGGGTTAACGGATAAGAAAGGGCTAATTAAGGGTTCATTAAGAGTTCAATCTCAATTTGGCGCCCAACACCCGTTCTGATCTCATAAGATTGCTTTACCCATCCACCGACTAAATTCATCACTTAAGAACGATTTTTGTCTGGGGTTTACGGATAAGAAGGGTCTTAAGGGCGCAAGGGTCTTCACATAGCCCTTGGAAAAATAATTTGATTGAGCTGACGCCCATTCATTTACATGACGGGGGTCTATAGATAGTTAAAAAAACACAAATTACAACCATTTAAGAAACCATAGTGCCTGGGGTTAATGAATAAGAAAGGGCTAATTCAGGGTTCATTAAGGGTTCAATCTCAATTTGGCGCCCAACACTCGTTCTGATCTCATAAGATTGCTTTACCCACCCACTAACTAAATTCATCACTTAAGAACGATTTTTGTCTGGGGTTTACGGATAAGAAGGGTCTTAAGGGCGCAAGGGTCTTCACATAGCATCTGGAATACAAATTACAACCACATTCCGAATGCCTGGTTCCATTGCGTTGTCTTTATCGACAACCGTTTAATGAACGTAGAATACGCTCCGGAGGCGTAGATATGAATTCGGAAAGAGATGAGAAAATATAAATTTGTGGGACAGGGTTAAAATTTTTCACTTTTTCGAGATCCACTTCTACCAGTACAGGTCGCATTTTCTAGGCCGACCTTGACAATGAGATGATTCACAAACTGAGAAATCCTCTACTCATCCGGTATATGCTTAAAGTTTATATGAACTTCGCTGGTGTATCACCGTTTCGTTATGTCTATAGGGCATATGATGAATATACGAACCAAACTCTTGAGGGCACTCAGGGACCAACACCTCAGTTCTAGATGATGTATGTGAAGCTCGTCGAACTCGACCGTATCGTTGACCACGCATGCCGTGAAAATGACGTTGAGCTATTCACCATGGCACTCACTGAGCTGACTGATTTGTTTTTCGCCATGAACCGGCAGAACTACGTGAGATGGATGGCCAAATACCGTTTGGATCTCTCGAATATAGAAATTACGCATCCAGGATTGAGGAACATACTGAACGCTGGAGCGTTCTCGGTTAGAAGGACCAATAACGAGTTTGCACACCTTCCAGTTGACCTCACATTAGAGCAGACAGTCAATGCAGATTCAGCATCGAGGATGACTGGATTCACATCGGCGACAAACAACTACACTGCGCACGTTCGTTGGAGTGTCATGAAGGGCAGTCGTGCAGCAATTGCAAGTGAGGCCTTAGCTATGGCCGGACTGGTACATCATAGCGACACTCAAATGGAACTCAGTCCATCGAGAATCAAACGCGACAACAAGGATCTCAAGCGAATCACCTCAAGCATTGTCTCGTCGGTAAATCCATTCGCCATCGATACCGATGCGCCGCTAATCAATATCAGCACAGGGAAGAGTGTCCCCATTGCCGTCAATAATTCTCTGCTCAGTGTACCGCAGGAAGGTCGCAGGATGCACGAGAAATTCGTTCGCGAATGTCTTGATGATCCGACATGCTTTGAGCGACCTATTACCCACAACAAACTTTTGACATTCGTGAAACAGTGCGTAACCAACCGACGTGCCCCACAGAACTCAAAGGAGGCAGAACTGAAATGTACAAGCCAGTTGCTCGGAAGACTATCCTTCATCGCGGCCAAGGCCGAAGTGGACCTCGAATTCCTCTTCACATTTCCACTCACACCTGTGCCGCTGTCTATGTGTAAGCGCGATGGTTCAATGGTGCATACAGCAAAGAGCGCCCTTTTCGACAAGCTGGAGAAAACAGTACCTGATCACGGCCATCCGACTGATGTGAAGGTACATCTGTTAGATGGAAATTTTCTCCTTCACTGCTGACCACCAAACCTACCCCCGACTTAAGGTGGTCTGTCACGGGGTATCCTCGTTGCAGCCTCATCCCACCAGTCAAAATGCATAGACATAGCGTTTGACACTTATGAGGAACCTTCTATTAAGGACTGCGAACGGGAAAGATGAGGAGCCGAAGAGCAACGTTATGTTATCAGTGGCCCGGACCAGAAAGGACCGAAGAACATTGAGAAAGCTCTGAAATCGAGTTCCTTCAAGAGAGGTCTACCGGAATTCATGATGGATGACTGGGCTGGGGAGCAGTACCGACACATTCTGGAATGAAGAATCGTTTTCCTCGGTGTCAACGGTAAATGTGCCAAGTATTCTGTTGTGAATGGTGGAGTGCAGAAAGAATTAATTCAAGATCTGTTCTGTAATCACCCAGAGGCAGACACGAGATTGTGCTTCCATTTGACAGTGGCTGACCTTGATTGTCAAGATGGCGACATTGTAGTACGTGCCTCGGACACCAACATACTGGTGATTCTCCTTCATCATGTTCATCGATTTACATGTACAATTTGGATGGAAGTTGGGACGTCCAGTAAGGATAATCGACGCTACATGAACATTACAAATGTAGCGGTGCAAATCGGTCCAGATGTGTGCACAGCTCTGCCTGGCCTGCATGCATTCACGGGATGTGACGACACATCAGCATTCGCAAGGAAAGGGAAGAAACGGCCGTATGATATAATGTGTGCCCACGACAAGTTCATTCGGGGTTTTTCATCCCTCAGCTGCAAAGAGCCAGACGATGAAATGTTTGCCGTCCTCGAGGAGTTCATCTGCCTCATGTACGGTGTGAAAAAGACCATGACGCTGAACAACTACCGATTCGATGTTGTCAATCGCACATATAACCGCAAATCGAATTCCATGCGACCGTTCGACAAACTGAAGAGCATCAAAGGCGGCAGCATCCCGCCTTGCTCAGCTGAGTTGTGGCCACATAGTGTAAGGACTGGTTTTGTGGCTACATTGTGGGGCAGTTCCCACCTGGCTACCATACCAAAATCTCCAACTGTAGGATGGGAAATCGTTGATGGTCACTATCGAGTCATCTGGTTTGATGGACATCAACTGCCCCAGGTGCTTGTTCCAGAAATACCAGTTGAAATGGACGCTGACAGTGATACGTCCAGAATGGATGATCTGATGATAGATTCATCATCTGAAGGTGAAGCAAGAAGTGATGATGATGACGATGAAGATGATGATGACGATGATGATGAATGATCATGACAGTGATAATTCTGAAGGGTGAATGAGCCAAAATACCTGAAATGTCAAGCCTGTTTAGGTGGGCCGAGATCCTCAAAGTTATTTTTACTTTGTAATGGTCAGTAATTTTTATTCGTTGTCGTCTCTGATATGTACCACGTTTAGTTTTTGATAACCTATCATATTATTCGTATGGCTGGCTCTGATTCAGAGAACAGTTCAGAAGTGGAGTCGAGACATGCATCTGGAGTTTGTTAAAAAAAATGCATCTGTTCGTGTACCAGACGTAGACCCATCTTCGAGCACATTCCACAGATTTCTTATATCATTCTGTGTTTACGGCATTGTCATGTCATCTCCCTCTGACTGTTAGCACAGGGACGATATTTTGTAGTAACCTAGTAAAACTCATAATGACAGTGACAGTGCATCGTATAGTCATCCTCTTCACTTTCAATTTCCTTATGCTATGTTCATTTTTCGACCCCCGATGTGTTGAATTGTCCCCCGGTTATCACAACATGGCCCATCAGTGTATATCAAATCGATTTCACTGAGAATGTTGTGTGTTCATCTTGCCTTTATATCACTTGCGTTTGATGATCATCGTGCCACATATATTACAATACACATTAGAATCAACATAGACTACACCCACGTCATCGCTTTTATTTCATTATCTCAATGTGCCCTCTGCCTCTCGTGTTTCCTTCTCCATCTATGTAAAGACCCTTGTGCCCTAAAGACCCTTCTTATCCGTAAACCCCAGACAAAAATCGTTCTTAAGTGATGAATTTAGTTGGTGGGTGGGTGAAGCAATCTTATGAGATCAGAACGGGTGTTGGGCGCCAAATTGAGATTGAACTCTTAATGAACCCTTAATTAGCCCTTTCTTATCCGTCAACCCCAGGGATTAAAACTTCTTAACAAATGTAATTAAAACACATCTCACACTATGTGTCCAAATACCGAAGGGGCAGTTTGGGCACGATGTTTAGATTGGAAGGGCTAGAAGGGTCTACTTGAAGGATCAAATAATCCTTAACCCTGAGAAAGCCGCACTGAAATCACTTTTTATAAATCGGATGGTCTTCACTGGCCAATGAGATCAACAAACCTTTTGGGCGGAAATTTGAGAATGAAGCTCAGCCAGCTCTCCTACGATAACTTTCTTTATCATTTAATGTAGTAAGTAGTTTTTCTGGAGATTTACCTTTTATATTAAATGACTGTTGGTAGTCACTTAACCATTCTTTTCTTGGACTTTCTTTATCAGGGGCATAAGGTAGGTCTTTATGTTTGTTATGAAGTTCTTCTGGATATTTTAAATCAATCTCAAAATAATATCCAACTTCAGCTTCATCCAATTATTTTTGAGAGGAGACAACAATGTCTTGTAAAACTTTTTCATAATGTTTTTCTTTAACCCATTTAAGTTTTCCAGAAGGTAAAGATTGAGACGTGGCCCACCCATACAAATTGTTAGCATCATAATACATCAGGTAAGAGTTGTCCTCATTCTTATTATAATCAGGAAGATATTTGTTATTTGCTTTAGCATATCTCTTGGAACATACTTGAGATATTTCTCCTCGTTTTGCCTTCTCTATTATTAAAAGCATATCTATATCACTGATTAATTCCAAATTTTGTTTTGTCATTTTTAACATAGAACTCCAAGCCAAAGCCGAGGCCGTGTAATAGTGAACGGGGTCTAACCCATAAGAATTTTTATTTTGACAGACTGTTCTAAAACAGACAGACTAAAACAGACTGTTCTGTCAGGTCAGGTTTGATCTGTGACCTGCTACAGGTACCATGTAAACCTGGACTAACCTGTTCCATGGTCGGGTTGTCGGCGACTAAACCGTCTACCCCACCAGGTTTTCTGGTGAGGAGGGTGTTTGGATATGGACACCCAGCAGGATTAAAAACAAAACCTGTCAAAGGGCGGAGGAGCTCCTTGTGAGCCAACGGCCATCCATATCTAGTGCCTAAATGTGTCTGCGGACGTCCTCCTGCAGTTGGGTCACTTCTTATTAGGAGGTTGGTGGCAGGATTTGCACTCCGGCCACCGTAAAACCCTTCATTCCACAAAACGCAAAAACGCAAAAAAATCTGAAAACCCACTCCGTGGGAGTACCTCCTGTGCAGCTTCCCTTCGCAGGGCAGCTCACCGGATGACGGGATTGGGGCAAAGCCTTCGGGACCCCCAATCTTTGATAGGAGGGAAACCACGGGGTAACATCCCTGGGTCAGATTGCGGGAGAGTGTGTCGGAGTGGTGGTGAGGTGTCGTCCATCAGACGGCGGTCTCCTTGGGTTAACCTGAGGCAGTCCCTTCGGGTGGGTGCCTGGAATGTCCTATCCCTAAGAGAGGATGATCACCTGTCTCTGTTATCATCTGAGCTCAAGCGTTTGGACATCGGGATTGCAGCTCTCTCTGAGGTTCGGAGACCGGATTGCGGCGAGATAATGGTGGGTGGTTACACCTACTATTGGTCTGGTCGCTCTGATGGTTACCATACCCAAGGAGTTGCTGTAGCTGTGTCCAATAAGCTGACCCCAATGATAATTGAGGTAACACCGGTCAACGAGCGTATTATGAGATTAAGGATTCGTCACTCCTTAGGTGTCATTTCCCTGGTCTCTGTTTATGCTCCGACTGAGGCGAGTGATCTCACCGTGAAGGATGCATTCTACGCCACACTCGAGTCTGTGGTTGATCAGTGCCCAGACGAGATACACTTCTAGTCTTGGGGGATTTCAATGCATCGACTGGAACTGATAGGGATGGTTATGAGGTGTGTGTTGGTCCCCATGGGTCAGGAACTATGAACCAGAATAGCACTAAGTTCCTTGACTTTGCAAGAAGTCATGGACTTAGGGTGGCTGGTTCATGGTTTCAGCGCCCACAAGCTCATCGCTGGACTTGGTATTCCAACGCTGTTGGCAAAGGAGATTGACCATGTCCTCATTGACGGTCGTTGGAGGATGATCCAGAACTGCAGGGTCTACCGGAGTGCTCAGTTCCTCAATACTGACCACAGGCTTGTTGTAGCAACTCTAAAGCTGCACCTTAAATCCTGGAGAATGGTACCATCCCAGCCGAGGCTGGATGTTGCCAAGCTCAGGGATGAGAGAGTAGCTGAGGAGTTTGCGAACAGGCTGAGTGGACACTTGGGGGGTCTGGGTGCTTTGGGGGGTCCTGAAGAGTTGTGGAGCGCCTTCAAGACCACCGTCCTTGATGTTGCCGGTGGATGCCTTGGAGCTCACCGCAGGGCAAAGAAGAATTTTGTCTCTCAAGGGACACTGGATACCATTGACCAGAGTCGCAGGGCCAGGCTGAATGGCAGAGCTGAGCTGTTCAGGGAGCTGAGGCGTAAAACTGTACATGCACTGAGGGTGGACAAGGAGGCCGATGTGCGAGGAATCTGTGAGAGGGTAGAGCATCACCTGTGGACAGGTGATTCTCGTCCCGCTTACAGGGGAATTCGCGCATTACGTTCATCCAAGCCCATCCCTCGGAGCACTACAGTTCGAGCAGAGAGTGGTAGGCTCTTGACAGAGGAGTCTGAAGTGAAGGCCCGCTGGGCCGGTTACTTTGAGCGGTTGTACCAGGCTAATCCCCCAACTGTCGAGTTGGACGTCAAGGGTGTTACAATCCCTGTTGCTGACCCTCGAATCAACTGTGGTCCACCTACGCTTGTGGAAACACGGGCTGCGGTGAACCAGTTGAAACGGGGCAAAGCTCCAGGGATCTGTGGCATCCATGCCGAACTTCTCAAGGCTGGTGGAAATGCTGCACTCGTGTCGTTGCATGCAGTTTTGTGCTCTGCCTGGAACACAGGCATCATCCCAACTGACTGGAAGAGGGGCCTTGTTGTCCCTCTCTGGAAAGGGAAGGGTGATCGCCAAGACTGCAACAACTACCGAGGGGTGACGCTGCTCTCAGTGCCGGGCAAGGTCTTTGCTCGGATAATTCTCGATAGGGTTCGCCACCATCTGCTTGAGCACCAGCGTCCAGTCCAGTCAGGCTTTACACCAAAGAGGTCAACGATTGACCGTATCCTTGCACTTCGTGTCCTCACCGAACGCAGATGAGAGTTTCGACAGGGGCTGCTTGCAGCCTATGTTGATCTCTGTAAAGCGTTCGATTCAGTGAATCGGGATGTCCTCTGGAGGATTCTTGGTCTTCGTGGGGTGCCACCAAAACTGATCGATCTGATGTCTGAACTCTACTCTGGTACTGAGAGTGCTGTGAAGTGTGGTGGTGCCACCTCTGACTTATTTCCAGTTGTTACTGGAGTTCGTCAGGGATGTGTACTTGCCCCCACACTTTTCAGCACTTGTATGGACTGGATTCTAGGGAGGATGTC
Organism: Eptatretus burgeri; assembly: GCF_056783735.1. Classification (NCBI taxonomy): domain Eukaryota; kingdom Metazoa; phylum Chordata; class Myxini; order Myxiniformes; family Myxinidae; genus Eptatretus; species Eptatretus burgeri. Next base: position 54,427,042 of record NC_140963.1, on the reverse strand, counting down.
GGAGAGATCAAGTTGCGGTGCGTCAGTTGGGAATGTCAAGATCTCGGACCTTGACTTTGCAGATGATGCAGTCATCTTTGCGGAGACTTTAGACATCCTCTTGGGGGCCCTCGAGGTGCTGAATGAGGAGTCGGAGCCGTTGCGATTACGGGTTTCTTGGGTCAAAACTAAGATCCAGGCTTTCGGTGACATCTTGGATGCTGCTGTCCTGTCTGTGTCTGTTTGTGGTGAGGATGTTGAGGTCGTGGAGAGATTCACTTACCTTGGCAGTGATATTCATGTCTCTGCTGGCTGCGAGTCAGAGGTCAGAGACGTCTGGGTCGGGCCTGGGGAGTCATGGATTCACTGGATCATGGGGTGTGGCGCTGCCGGTACCTGTGCGGGAGGACGAAAGTCCGAGTCTTCAGGTCCTTGGTACTTCCAGTCTTGCTCTATGGGTGCGAGACTTGGACTCTGACCAAGGATCTGAGACGGAGACTTAATTCCTTTGGTACCAGGTCTCTTCGGAGAATCCTTGGCTATTGCTGGTCGGATTTTGTGTCCAACGAGCGGTTGCTGAGAGAGACTCGGATGAGATTTGTTACCTGCATAGTCCGTGAGCGTCAGTTGCGGCTGTATGGACATGTGGCTCGTTTTCCTGACTCTGATCCTGCTCACCAGATTCTCTCAGCGAGGGAGTCTCATGAGTGGAGGAGGCCAGTGGGTCGACCACGTGCCTCATGGTTGCAACAGGTTGACCATCATCTCGAGGAGATGGGGATGGGCCTGGCATCTGCCTGGGGGATGGCCAGACGGAGGCCCCTGGAGTACCGGCGGAAAGTGGACGCAGCGACGTGCTGTTCTGGCACATGCTCCCATACCTGACCTGACCTTCTAAAAGTTTCAAACACATCAGCCAATAACAATACATCAGTTTTAAGATACAAATCATGATATTCTCCAAGATTCTTTGTGTTAAACTTCTTCCAAACCTTTTTCGCTTGTGTATAATCTCTATTGGAAATATGAGTTTTATTCAACTTGCTATAGAAACTTTCCCTTGAAGGAAGTTGTGTTTCTTCAAACTTCTCAAATGAATCCATGTTGTCATACGGATATCTTCCCTTTTGTGAAAAGAGATCAATCTCTTCTTGATTTGAGAAATGTTATTTAAGATTCGGTAAGTTTTTAATATTTGACGCTAATTTAGATAATGGACTTGCTATAAACTTGTATGTGTCAAGAAATCTGATATGGGTTATGGGGGATTGTATGAATTGTTTTTGTGAATGAGATGTATTTTTGATCTGTGTTAGGAATGGCAGAAATATCTCCAGATGTCTTTGAAAGTTCATTTATAAATAGATGTGTGTCATAGTGAGCGTTGTTGTGAAGAAAGGCAGGAATAAAGTTTGGGGGCTTGTAATTAAGATTACAACGGGAATGAGCTGAACCTCTATATTTTCCAGTAAGATGATAATGATCCCTAACTTTGACCTGTCCCTCAAATTTCTCCTCACAAATATGACAGATACTGTTGGTTCACGAAAAAATATTTTCACAAAAAAAATAAGTGATCACTATATTCGTTATTGTTGTGTGTCTGTCTGTCTGTCTGTCTGTCTGTCTGTCTGTTTGTCCCGAGCATAGCTCATTGGGTTTTGATCCGATCCTGATAAAATTTTGGTGGGAGGTTTATATCATGATCTAGTTGTGTTTTCCTGAAAATGGGCGTGGTGCGCCCATTATGGGCAGAGCCACGCCCAAAAAACATGTTTTATGGGGTAGCCGATTTCAATTTGCATCTTCTCCTAGGGGGTTTGTCGAATCTGCCAGGGGTTTCAGTATTTGGTTAGCCTAATGGCACCTGCATAGCCCCACGGAGCTAGATTTTTCATTTTCTTCCCAAGGTCAAGGTCACAAGGTCATGAACTTAGAAAATTGCGAATTTTTTAAAACCAATTTTCGAAAATTGCGAAAACCAAACGTTGTATAAATCATTGACATCTCAATGGTAAAGGAACACTGAAAAAAATCCATAATCCAGAATCGGAGTTGGATCTTTACCAAAAATCGAATCAATTGGTCCTTGCTCCATAAGCTATACACCCAGCAAGTTTAGTACAAATCCGTCCTCAACTTTTTGAGATATCCTGCTAACAAACAAACACAAATAAATAAAAAACCAATGTCACCCGCAGGGTGACCCGTATCTTGCCAAAAGGTGACCACGTGTGACTTCTTTAAGGTCACACTGAGGTGAACAGAGCTGCTATCCACCAGGAGTGACTCCTTGAGGAATATCTGCCAACGAGAGATTCCGATGAGAATCGTTCTACAGAGTAACCATGAAAAATATGTGTTTGCCTCATAACGTCACCAAATGACGTCATAATGTCTCAAGCTTGACATATCTAGAAAGCACTCATCAAGGTGTTCAATTTGAGGTACTTCACGATATGGTTCCTAAATCTTGAAAATTTGACCTTGGGGTCAAATATGTTTGACATCAGGCGCTAACCATGAAGGTCAAGGCCAATCGCCACCAAAAATTAATCAGCTGAACGCCAGACCATGAACTATATTCCCATGAAGTTTGAAGACGATCCGATCAAAATTACTCAAAAATAAGGGTTTCGTCGACTCCCCTGATTTGCAACAAAGTGACCTTGACCTTTGACCTTGACCTTCAAAATTTTGTGCACTGAAAGGGACCTCTATAGGCCTCTGATATGCGAAGTTACAAAAATTTCCAATGATAACTGTGCTCTGCAGAATTTTTTATATGTGATTACAGACAAACAAACAAACAAAAAAAACAAACAAAAAAAAAAACATCCAAGCTGACTAACATATCTTGCAAAAACTTTGTTTTGGCAAGATAAAAACAAAAACAGATGAAGGTCAAGGCCAATCGCCACCAAAAATTAATCAGCTGAGCACCAGACCATGAACTATATTCCCATGAAGTTTGAAGACGATCCGATCAAAATTACTCAAAAAATAAGGGTTTCATCGACTCCCCTGATTTGCGACAAAGTGACCTTGACCTTTGACCTTGACCTTCAAAATTTTATGTCCTGAAAGGGACCTCTATAGGCCTCTGATATGCGAAGTTACAAAATTTCCAATGATAACTGTGCTCTGCAGAATTTTTTATACGTGATTACAGACAAAAAAAGACAAAAAAAAACATACAAGCTGACTAACATATCTTGCAAAACTTCGTTTTGGCAAGATAACTAGAAATCACTCATAGAGTGACACTTGGTGAAACAGAATGAATCAAACACTGTTGTGGCACATTCTCCACTGTCAGGGCTGGGAAATAAATAAATGAACAAACACACAAACAAATAAGAAATTCGTATGGGGGATAGAACTTAAATTCTTCACTTTTAATTCACCCTTTCTTCCAATGAATGTTAAAGGATCATTAAAAAAAATTCCATGATCTGGATCCTAACCAAAAATGTGTGTTGCTATCCTTGGCCAGTCACCTATGCATACACAAAAAATTTCTGAATGGTTGTTTCAAAATTGGTTTCATGACAAAAATCATGTGACAGACATACAGATGCTACAGACCAACATACTTGGCGAAATACTTTTGCAAAGTAACAAATGGAGAGCTGGACAGACATGGGTGAAAACATAACTTCCTTCCACCTTTGATGATGGAGGTAAAAATAGAAGTTTATTATAGATTCGAATATAGAAACTGGGTAATGGTCAGATATATCACTGACTCACAAATTCGGACCGGAGTTATCCAGACTGACTGTGAGCGCAACAATAAGTGTGTGTGTGACTTCATGGTTAGGGTGGTGGGCTTGGGATCTTTGGGTCCTGATTTCAAATCCCACTCAACCGTTGAATTAATACTAGATGAGGTTGACTCAGCCTGTCACCCTTCCGAGGTTGGCAAAATGAGTACCAGCTTGCTGCAATGATTGAGCCATTCGAGTACCTGTGCCAGAGTGGTGACCTGTCCAGGATTGTGCCCAACAGTGCAGGTGACTGCATTGGCAGCACCAACACTCTGTACAGAGTATTGTCCAAATGGATGGATGTTAAAAACGCTTGGATTTGGCAAATAATTCCATTTTTGCATGAATAAGGTTTCTTGTGTAAAATGTGTTGTTTTGCTTACTACAAGCTAAAATTTGATGAAAACACGCATTGAATAGTGATTTGGAACAAAAATAGTGTCAGAACAAGCTAATGTGTTAAAAAAAACAAAAAACCTGTGTTTGAGAAGTCAGATCATTTTGCATGAATAAGGTTTCTTCTGTAAATTGTGTTCTTTTGCTTACTACAAGCTAAATTACACACTATTTGATGTAAAACACAACTTCCTGTATAAGAATAGTGATTTTGGAACAAAAAAACAAAACGGTGTGAAAACAAGCTAATCTGTTAAAAATGCTTGTATTCGGCAAATAAGACCATTTTTGCATGAACAAGGTTTTTTGGTTTAAAATGTGTTGTTTTGCTCACTGCAAGCTAAAATTAGATGAAAAAAACACGATTCTGCATGAGAATAGTGATTTGGAACAAAAAACGGTGTCAGAACAAGTTAATCTGTGAAAAAACAAACAAACTTTTATTCGGCAAATAAGACTATTTTTGCAGTGTAAAAGTGAAATCCAACTTTTGGATCTATCAATGTATTTATTAATGTATTATTGTATTAAATGTATTATTAATTATGTATTAGTATTATTAATTATGTATTAGTAAATGTATTAAATGGACAATGTATTAAATGGATCTTTGTTAATGATAGCACATTAAATATACACTGTTCTGAGCATTTACTGAACTTCGAAGCTAAATGCTTCTTTGCAGAATAAAACAACTTGCTGATACACAGAGCCACAGTAAAAGAGCCTTGCAAAACTTTTTGGCTGATCAGAAAAGCAGAGCGAAGTAAACACGTCTTGCATTTCACAATAGTCAAGTTGCCAGAACGTGCATTACTATATTATTTAACTGAGCTTTATAAAGGCAAATAAATATACACTTTAAGTTTATATACAATTGATTATATACACTTTGCAGTCACAATAATTATAAGAAATATATTCCGTTAAGGTTGATTATAATTCATCACAGGAATTTAGATTCATACACATGTATCGATTATATACAGTATACTCCATTAAGCTTTTAATTATTTGATAATTGGATGGAAATTGTATTGGATGGACAATGTATTAAATGGAGAATGTGTCGTTATAATAATGGCTTTTATTACAATGTGTTACTTGAATAATGACTGCGAAATTGCGAGTCTTGCAGATGTGTACGGCAATGGTGACATCTAGTGCCAAGCCTCATGCATTACATTGAGATCGCCCAAACCACACGTCTCAACCTTTTCTTACCATTTGAGATTTGTTTGTGGAATTATAAATGCTTTATAATATGAATATAAGTCTCTAATAATCTGCTAAAAAAAAAGGTTTAGAGTGTTCATTGTACAAGCAGGCCTCTTTACATGAATGAGGTTTCTTGCAAATAAGACCATTTTTGCATGAATAACGTTTTCGATGAAAACCATGCAATTCTGCATGAAAATCCTGAGAATAATTTTGTTTAAGCCCTGTGTAACAATCAAAATTTTGCAAAATCATTGTAAGGTTTGAAAAACAACTGTTTCAATGACAAAGATGTTGAAAAATATTTATACATACATTTCTGATGAAACATGTTGACAACATATCACTTCAAAACATATAAATATAGATTCTATGTGGCTGAAAAAGTTTTTCTTGGTGAAGGATAATTCAATACAAGATAATTCTGTCTATGTTTTGCCTTTGCTATCCTCACAATAAATGATCTGAATTCCGAACCTGAGGAGTATATTCGTAGATGACAAATGGGATTTCTGGGACGCCCATTCAAATGAATGGGGGGAAAGGGAAAAACTTTCTGACCCAAGGCCCAAAAGCTCAAAATAGGAGACTCATTTTCTCCCCACCTATCCCCTTCCCTCCCATATAAGCAAATGTAAAATTGAGACGATGAAAGATTGAGACTTACCGATTAAAGAACTTCTTCCCTTTCATGTTTTCATTCCACTCAAAGAGCGAACCAACGAATATTTGTCCATGTTCTACTTTAGGGAATAACTTAACTTTCTAAGAACATTCATTTCCATCGAGTATATTCACAAAGAATAACTTTGAACTTGGTTTTTGGTTTAAGTGTCTTTGTTGAACAGAAATAAAATGATAAACTTCTCTCAATGCTCTTGTTTGACCACCTCCTGATCCACATATCATTTTGAGATTATAGTAAATTGTTTTTCCATTGTTCAATTGATAACCATCAAAGTTTTCAGTCCCTTCAAGGATATCAATTTTTTTTCTTTACATCCTCCAACTTATTTGCAATTAAATTTATCCGCTTATTTGTTTTATCTACTTTTACCCCGGTTATGTCTTCAATAAGACTTATTTGATATTTCTCACATTCTTTATGTTTCCCATTTAAATACCAAGGCTGATTACATCTCCATTCTTTGGTTTGGTTATTGTTTGGTTCTATCATTTATAAATCTGTAAAAAGATGGTGGAAGCCTGTTAAAATTCCCAACCCAATATCTTAACACTTATACTTATAACCATAAGGGAGACTATTGATTCCATTCTCTAAAATATATATTTTATCATCAAAGATCCTAATGCTTTCTTATTTATCTCTTCTGTATATAATTGATGTTTATAACTTCTTATTGTATTCATTTTTCTGTATTCTTGTTTCTTTAAGGTTAAACAGTTGAAACAATGATTAAGGTTTATTGTTTCCTTGATTATATTTTTCTTTATTCTCTTTAGCTTCTTATCACACCTTTCAATGTTATTATTATCAATATACGTGTAAGCATAAGACCTTGATCTCAATCCTCTAAATTCACTCATGACCTTCCCCACCCAATTCATATTTAAACTTACCAATAACCTTTTTATTCTTTGATGAAAACAACACATCACCTGACTTATGAGTGCAGCATCACCTGACTTATAACTGCAGACATTGAGGTCTTTCCCCGTTTGTCTGCAGATGGGGAAGGAGGCTTTTGGCTGCTTTTGACTGCAGACGTTGAGGCCTTTGCTGGTTTGTCTACAAATGGGGAGGGGGGCTCTTTGATGCTCTCAACTGCAGATGTCGAGGCCTTTGCATGTTTGTCTGCCAATGGAGAATGAGGCTTTTTGCTGCTTTTGAATGCAGATAAAAACTTCTTTGTACTCTTGCACAAGAACACAAAACACACAAAAAAACTTCTTCGTACTAAAACACAAAAACTTCTTTGTACTACTCTTGCTGCACTTCGCAAATGTCAGTTTCCTCAATGTACCTTCAAAAATAATTACATACTCAAAAATACATCATCCCGTCTGTAGCCCACCAGATGAACAGATTCTAGTCAGATCCCATCTTGGCTGAGACCAAACTCAGACCTGACAGCTCATATGCTCATATGCAAGTACGCTACCTTTAAGCTAAATTTTCAGTCCTTCAAACTCATAATCCAATGAACACACCCATCTTACATAACCAGGGAGTATAAATTGAGAGATTACGACTTAAAAAAGTTTCTGAGGAAGTTATGAAATTGAGGATGTGGAGTCACAATGCAGAGTTAAATATTAGAATAACTTATGGTCATGGTCTGGGAATTAAATAACGATAAAAATTACACTTTGGATTACTTCGCTTCGAGAAAGAGGTTTGAGAGTGTCAAGTTGTAGTTTTGATCCAGTGCATTGGTGAGTTGCCCAAGTGAGTCTAACATGAGCAGGCGGCATCTTTGGAGACCCAAAGACCTCCAGTGACCACAATATTAATTCGAAAATATATTTCACTTTTTCCCCCCTCATACTCATCGAACTCTCAATGTGTTTGACAGGAAAGACATTCTTGAAGGAATTAAACCCCCATAACCCATCTGGATCAGGTGGAGAGATGACCTTTGCCTTTGCCCAGATTATGTTTGCTCTTTGGGGCAAAAAACAGATCTGTATTGGAATGAGGAGCCTCAAAGTGTACTCTTATAAAAACCATCTCGCAATCAAGCCGGAAAAGCTGAAGGTAAGCAAACGTTGAGAGAAAGCCGGAGCATTCTTTCATGGTTCATTCTGTAAACAGGTGCATGTTTCATGGGCCAACATTCCAAGCTTTGTGAATGGGATTTTATAATTATTTATATTGGGTTAAATGTGGTCAAGATCACTCTTGTTTTTGCAATTACACATTCAAAGTATGAATGGAAGTTCCATTTTACATGTTCGTCATCACCTGTGATATATAGCAGGTAATACAAGGAAAGGTTCTCACATCACACCAAAGAAAGAAAGTTGTTTTACTGTGAGACTACTTTGTCATCTTCTTTATTATTATTCAGCAAATGGCTGCAGGAAGCATCATTTGCTGTGAGTGCTGCTGTGCCTTCTGAAGGTGAGATGGAGAAGGAATTTGTGATTCGTTCAGGATGCTGGCGATAACTTGCCTACTTTTTAGGAATGGCACTGTAGGATATTTAAGTTCCACCAACGAATGATGGCAAATGGAAACGAGACGATTCTTGATCACTTTTTACTTTAATTTGTCAAACAGCAAAAAAAAGAACACAAATTATAAGGGCACTCTTCGACATCACAACGTTGCCAGATATGAGCGCTCCGCCCACATTATTACATCATAACACATACTTGTCCAAAATTTGATTTAAATCCTTGAACCCAGATTCAAAATATTAAATAATTCTGGCTGCCAAATCATGCATCCAATCAGGTTGAAATGACAAACATTTTTCTCAGGGAAGAAGATTTTTGAAGGCTTTTATATAATAAAATATGTCCGCTAAACCACATAGCCAATGCCATCAGATGTATCATGGAAACATTCCGCATGAGCATTCGCAATTTAGGTGAAAATTTGGTTCAATCGGATAAGTGGTTGAAGAGAAGACAGAGAGAACTAGAGCGGGAGCACTCGGTAGAGTGCAAAACCTCCGCCGCCAATACTGCAAGGTCACTCAAGTGAACCTGATATCCTATTCATTCAATTTGACGTCAACAGTGCTTACAGAGTTATAGTTTGCAACTTTCCCTTTTACATACTCAATTCATTCGTCATACGTGGATTCCTTGAGACAGAAATTGATTTTACGTGGGTATATCCACCTGAAGTTCCAAAATCAGCCGCAATTATAATTTTCGCATGTTTTTTGTTGGAAATCACTTAAAACATGTAGAAATGCAAAAAAAAAAAATTAAAATATTTTTTCAAAATGGCCGCCATCGTGGTCATATTAGATTTTGGACCAAGTCCAAAATCTAATGGCTTGATCCTTGGACCATACCTAATCCCCCTACCAAGTTTCGTCGAAATCCGTCTAGGAGTTTTTCCGTAATACTGTTCACAAACAAACAAACAAACAAACAAACAAACAGAAAGGGGTGAAAACAGTAACCGCTGATCTTCGATGGCGGAGGTTAATTAGCATGGACGTTCGGACGGACGGAGAACGCGATAAACATCATGCCTCGATCGGACGACTTCGTCAGTGGAGGCATTAAAAATAATCTGATTGTACAATCTACATCAGTCATGGTCGTCATGTGTTTGCAGTTCAATTCTTTTTAAATTTCTTGTCAGATATTGAATTCCATTGTATCATCCGCTGGACTTGTGGAAACTGACTTTTCACCCTTTCTCTTCATCGATCTACCTCCACCTTGCCAGAAGTTGGTGGATAAGTATTTTCGCCAGTTTACAGCCTTTCAGCAGCAAGATGCTCAGGAGTTTTTGGACTGTTTTCTCAACTGCCTTCACGAAGAGCTGAACTGTGTGTGTGATGACATCTCCATCGACCTTCCAGGCGCTGACGGTCATCCCAACAGAGTGAGTTCAATCACATCAAGACCTCCACAGATAGATTTTTGTTCCTTTACCGGTTTTGAACATCGAGAACAAAAACTAATAACACCAAAAAATTGTGAAAAAAAACTTTTTAAACCGAAAATTACAAAGTATTCGATAATTTTCAAATGACATTCAGTTCAACATATGACAAACACAAAAATAACCAAAATTTTTTCATATACCTCTTCCCACCCCACAAACCCCTTTTATTAACCTTATCTTTGGTGAACCACCTTTTCTTCCTCTTTCCCTGCCCTTTTCATGTCCAAAATTGAGACAGGCCCTGACAGCAATAATTTCATTCGTACTAGAATTCCAAACATCCATTGGGATCACACTCTGTGCAGAGCATTGGTGCTGTCTCAGCAATCTCCGAGGCTATTGGACACAAGCCTGAACGGATCGCCACTCCGACACAGTATACCAGCATGTTGGCACTTATTTTGCTGACAGGCAGAGTCAACCCCCCTGGTATTAATTCAACAGCTGAAAATGATTTGAACTCGGCATCCTCAGATCCCAAGTCCCCACCCTAACCATTAAGCCAACACCAGACAATAATTTGTTTTTAGATTTGTAGTCAAACATCACACACTTTGTCTGCACATTGAATAGGACATCTCTAACACTAATGCATGTGTTTCGTTCTTCCAACAGGAGATCGTGGAGGAGAGCTGGTTAATTCACAAGTAGAAAGAGAACTCAATCATTGATGATATATTCCAGGGCCAGTTGGTATGGAAGATTACCTGCACAGAATGTGGGAAGGTATGCGAGAAACTCCTTTATCTTTGTCCATTTCTGCTGTTATATTTTCACAACATCAACTAGAACGGGCACTCGGTAGAGCGCATACCTTCGCCGCCGCAACTTTTTTTCCGGGCACATTTGAAAAACGTCATTTTAAAACGTCCATGACGTCACAACCGTCAGTCCGATTGACGTCAAATTTGGTGTGTAACCTCCTTGAAGGCAGTCCAACAAAATGGAATGATAAACACTGAAAAATTAAAAAGTTGAAAAATGACGTCATCTTTTGACGTCATTTTGACGCACTTCAGGGGACGTCACGTCCAATCGGGGACTACCATTCTGAAAGCTCGTAGTTCACTGAACGTTTTAACGTTGGTTTCATGTCAATAGCTCTATTATATCTGAAGCTATGCCTACAAGTATATTTTGACCTTGAGTGCGACCTTGACCTTGACTACAGAGTTAATTGGCAAAACCTGTACATCAATAAACAGATATTTTGGTACTGATCCTAATGCCTGGATTTGGGAGACTTTGCTTTATAAATTATATAGATATTTGAATGTAAAATATCAGGACATTTTAGCCACAATTGAAAAACGTCATGTTCAAACGTCAATGACGTCATAACGGTCAGTTCGATTGAAGTCAAATTTGGTGTGTGACATACTTAAGGTAAGTCCTACAAAACGGTATGATCAAAACTGATGAGATCGAAAATTGAAAATTTACGTCATCTTGTGACGTCATTTAGATGCACTTCCGATGACGTTACGTCAAATCCGACACTAGATATCAGAAAG
>NC_140963.1:54340068-54412568 GCF_056783735.1 Eptatretus burgeri | reverse complement strand
AACAAGATGTGATGTTGCACCACACTGTGAAATGGACATTGGCTGCAGGTGTGGTCTTTGTGAGACCAGCAGTTGGGTAAAGTTCTTGAAGCCATTGAAGAAGTGGCTGAAGATTGTGTAAGATTTGGACCTGATTTTAACTTAAGAAGGCAAAGGAGAGAATAGTAAATCATATGTGAGTAACTTCATGACTCTCATGAAGTATATACCAGATAAAAAGGAGCCCAGAAAAGTTTTGCTTCAATTTCTTTGAAAACATATTTTCACGCAAAATGGCATTATCATGTTCAGCACCTCAATCTGGCTCATCGAGCCTTGGATCCCAGATTCAAACACCTCATCCTGTGCTGTTTTGTCTCTTATCTATGATTGATAATCTACGATTATCTCCGAAATGCAATATCTGTACAATATCCACCATGAGGCTGAGACAATGACGAAAAAACTTAACTTTTGTGTCAGTGATATTCTAAGAGGTTCCTTTACCTGTACCTGCCTTGCTGTGTTATGGCTGGGTAGCAGATGTTTGGCAGTATAGGTAGAACAGCACATACGCCTCATTTGTGCAAACGTCATTTTCATTGATCTCCTTCACTTTGTGGTCGTCAAACATCCTCCATCCTGTCCAACACACAAACATGTTAAGGCTCAGCAAGTTCGACGTTTCAGCAATAGAGTGGTGTTCAGTGGTTGAAGGATAAAGTCGAGGGAGACTTTGGCAAATGAGGGATGTGAGGAGGAATGAGGGGTAGGGGAGGATGCACAGGGTGGACAAGATGGATACAGAAGCACACTCTCAAGCTGAAGAAACTGGAAAAAAATTGGGAGGCGGTGGTGTTGGAAGTTGGAGGGTGGAGTGAATGAGTTGGTAAAGATAGTTTGAAAGCTTATGTTCACAGCAAAATAACCGAGCAGTGAAGAAATGGGAAGTGAGTTTTGGGGGACGGAGTAAGAGTAGCAAATTTAATGAGCACAACGGACATACTCAAATAAATGAAGACACCCAATTGGCCTTCCTGACATACCGGTGTGGTTCCCCTTTGTGGTGGTTCTTTGAGGTAGCTGCGCCATACTCGTATAATGGTTGAAGGGATAGGACTCATGATGATTGATAACAGCATATAGATCATAGGTCGTGTCCGTGCTGCTCTGTTGACTATCCAGACAATTTGCGGTGAGGTCAAGGTCACTTCGGGAGGTTGGGGGAAGGAGGGGAGTGGATGGGGTGAATGTTAATTTATATTGCATGTCAATTAAATCAAAATTGAAACCTGAAACATGAATTTATGCATATTTATGCAAAACGAAATTATAGGCGATGTAAGTTGAGAGAATTTCAATGAAAACAGTATTGTGATGAGAGCAGTTACAAAATTAAGCCAACAGCTCATTGCACAGTGTTGGTGAAGAGGTATTCATGGTTTGGATGTGGCATGTTTCTGTGTGTTATCAGTTCTCGCAGGGGTGCAGCACTGTGGCTGATGCCGTGTCCCCTATATGTGAGAACAGGAATTTGTAACATGTTTGGGGTGCCTGCAATGAGGGTCAGCGTTCGTCCTTTGGGGGCCCCATGCAAAACGCAATAATGACCCAGTGAGGTCCCCGTGAGCTATGTCAATCTGTCATCACATTAAATTATGCATTTAGCATCTGTCTGTCTGACGTTGATTTATTCACTTGTTACTTATGTAATCTCAACCAAGTAAACTTGCCAAGTGAATGACGGGTCATAAAGAAAGGTTGGAACAACTTCATGTGCCCTCATCACCAGGAGTTGGGCGATGCAAGTTATCTTTGTGAATGTGCACCATGTCGTGCCGTTCCCATTGATGGTGGGAGAGGGTATTATGGGTGCCGTTTCAGAAGCCTCAATTATATCACGAGTAAGAGGACTCCATGTTATTTTCACACTCGCTTAGCCCATGTTGCTTTCGACACGATTGTAAAAAAATTGGAGGAATTCCCATGTTTTGTTCCCTTTTTCCACATTGGAAAGGTGTATATATATATATATATATATATATATATATATATATATATATATATATATATATATATATATATATATATATATATATATATATATATATATATATATATATATATATATATACAGCAGCTTGAGCGTCTTTCCACCTTAACATTACTGAATTGCAAAATAATAATATTAATAACAACAACAACAACAACAACAGTGCAATAATTGGCAGTCATAAAAAGGATAATAGGATCCCTAAAGCTGCTCCTGTAAATATATTTCTCATTATTTTTTGTGATTATAACAACTGTAACCCCTCATCTCACCGGCAGCCATAAACTCAAACTCACCAAAAAGCCGATCGATGGGAGAGTTCCATGACCAATCAGCTTGCCTCGCCAGCCGTTCATTAACTCCCGTTCCTTTTATTAGAGTGCTTGCTTGAGTGCTCTACAACCTGATTGGTAACTGAACACACCCCAGCACATGTGCTCGACCGAGAACCCTTCTTCTGGTTCTGTTGATTGTGTGATGTAAAAAGTTAATTTTGGGTGATTTGTTCCCTTTTCCCCTTCTGTTGAGCTATTTTTCGCTTTGCAGCACCGCTGTGATCGTTTTGTTTCATCCTTGGGACAGCTGCTCTGATTTTAAAAACCACAACATTCTGTCATGCTCATGTGCCCATTTCCTCATGAGGGGGTGTTTTGTGATCGTACAGTAAATTGTCGTGTGGATTTGCTCAACAATATCGACATGTATTAATATGAGGAATTGCAGAAATTTTATTGTGGTTATTGTTGCATTTGTAAACATTAAACGTCGTTTTTATTCCATTTAACCTGCCTTCTCTACGACTACTACTAACCCTACACCCCAATTTTGTCATCATCCTATTTCATTAAACATCAGGGAAAATTTTTTTATCGATTCATGATGTGACTGCTTTCTTTCGTTGAGATGGACTGATGCGGCATTCTCTTTGCACTGTTTATTACCACTCACAAGTTGACATGTTTTGTGGGCAAAGTGAGATCCCACCCAGGTGGACCCCATACAATTCCATGCGTTGCACACCCCGAACGCCGCTTCTGCTGGAAATAGCTCACTTACTCTTCACTAAGGACACCATGGGATTTTTAACATCCACCAACAAATGCCAGGGACGGGACACCCGGTTTAACATCTGTCCGAGGGACGACACACACCCTGATAAATCGCTCTGCCTGTGAAACAACACGATGACAATTTATAGCTTGGTCCAGATTCGAACCCAGGCAAGACAACTCAGAGGCAAGTGTATGTGCCTGTTGGCTATCCTGCCAGCCCTGAAGATGAGGTGCTCACCTTATGGGAAAGTCCACATGATTTTCAAGTTTCGTTCCATCATACAGAAACCGTTTAAACTGAATGATCAGCACTTCGGGTAGATGGCTGATCGAGACTTGCATAAACGCCACTCTATTCATCTTGCACTGTGGGCAAAACCTGGTCGGTAGAAGGAGTGAAGGTTCACAAAAGGAAAAATTCACGAAAAATCAAACAAGGGGAAGAGGTAAACAGAAACATGATATTTCACGTGTTATGATGCTGTGTCAAACTGAAACACTGAGAGAGAATGATGATCATGTGGTAATTAAACATTTGACCAGAGCGTTCTGTTCTTTTCCTGCCTTACCACATTGCATCTTCATCGAGCTTTTCTGGTGCGGTGAATTTGAAAAGGCATTCCGATAGGGTCGTGCTGGTGTTGGGGTCTAATGGCATTGCCAATTGCAGGTACTTGAATGGTTCGCAGTTGATCGACACCTGAAATATATCGCATTCACAAAATGAGATCACTGATGCAACAAAGGCTTCGAGAAAGATGATTGAGGAGAAGACAACAGGGGTGAAAAGAGAAAGAAAAAGGAGGGGTTGCCCTTTTGATGTCACAACGTAAATACTTGGCTCATGGGGTGTGAAACCCTGGTTCAAATCCCATCTACCATATCAAGGGATAATGAGGAAACTGTCGCATGAGGAGACCATTCGGCCCATCATGGCTGCAACACATCAACACCACACCAAATATATCCATCAAAACGAGGTAATTTAATTGGGAGAATGAGAGGAGTGTGAGATGGGGGTGTGGGTGGGGTGGGAGCAATTTGGCACAATCAGGGATATTCCAAGGGTGCTAAAATAAAAAAAAATATGGGCAATACCCCTGGGTGTTCACTTGGTTGAATAATGATAATGAGGAGGAAGTCAACATGGGATGGAATTAGCAAAATGAAAAAAACAAAGTGATTTCAAATACCTATTTCAGGGAGCAATCCCCACCCCAACCCAACCCTCAGGTCGTTCTGTGGACCCCCTGAGACCCAAAATATATTTTTCATGCCATGAACAATCTTTGGTACATCACAGTGATGAAGGCTGTTGTCGAGTTTCATCGGCATTGCATGTCGAGTTTCTCAGAAGAAAGCAAATACCTATTTTGGGGTATAACCCCCCCCCCCACACCCTCCGGAGACTACCTTCTGGCCTGATTTTTTTTTGTTATTATTAATTTTTTTAATGCTGTGAACAAATTTTGGTTCATACCGGGTGATGAAGTTTGTGGTGAAGTTTCATAAAAATCATCTGTGTAGTTTCAGAGAAGTTGTAAGTGTTTATGGATGGACGGACGATGTGCCATCCCATAAGCTCCCTGGAACTCCGTTCCGGGTGAGCTAAAAACGGGGATTTTTTTATTTAAATAAAATTGTATTTTAATTTTTATAATTCTTTTTTAATTTTATCTTCAAAAACCTGACTTGGAAGAGGACAACTTGAGGTCATTTTGCAAGGCTCACAACAAGAATGTGTCCAATCTTTGGCAAGCCAGAATATATCACCTGGGAAACCTGAAGGTCAAACTGTCCAACCTGTCTCCTTTTTGACAGCTCAAGTGGTATCCCGTTAAGTCTGTCTCTGGTGGGTACTCCCACTCCTGGTGAGTAATATCCTTTCTATTTTCAAGCAGCATTGTCTGTGATCATCAGTTTGAATTTCATCCTGACCACCTGACGTTGGATTTACTGCTGTTTCTTGAAACGTTGGATGGAGACCCTGACTCAAGCAAGAGTTCAAACAAACCTGTGTCTGGACATATCACAGAAGTTTGACACTCAGAATGTCATGATAAGCTTGCCACACCTTTTCTTGTTGAATACAAGGCCAACGTTCCTGGCTTTCTAAATTTCTTCACTCACACCATCAGCACACAACTTTGAACCGAACACTTCCTTTTATCATCCAGTGGATGGACTGCACCAAAGCAGAATTTTGAGCCCAGTCCTGATACTCATATATAAATTACCTCTCTGATTTTCTGGTAAAAATCCCATTTTCCTCTTTCTGACTGTGACTCTAAATTCTGCTGTGCAATTCCAACAACACCAATGGGATGATAGTAGTAACTTCCCTTTCTTCTATGCCTGGTGTTGGCTTAATGGTTGGGGTGGCGGGCTTTGGATTCGAGGGTCCTGAGTTCAAATCCTGCTCAGCTGTTGAATTAATACCAGGTGGGGTTAACTCGACCGGTCATCCTTCCAAGGTCGGCAAAATGAGTGCCAGCATGCTGGTATAGTGTCGGAGTGGTGACCCATCCAGGATTGTGCCCAATAACCAAGGAGACTGCTTAAGCAGCACCAATGCTCTGCACAGAGTATGGTCCCAATCTTCTCCACCTCCTCCTCCTCCTTTCTTCTGATCTTGAAAGGGTCAGATGCTGGTCTCACCCTCAAAATATCCCTTTCAATCGATTCAAATCTCACACTTTCAACCTGTTACTCTGGAAGTCTCGTCAACTGAACACACCCATTTCCATGGTAAACCACTGGAAGTTGTTCAGGCTCGAGCTTTCCAGCTCAATCATCATCCATGATGTTATCATCTCCTGGACGACCACCTGCACCTTTGTCAGCTTTTCTCAAAAACTTGATGAAAGGTGAAATCACAGTGAGGGCTCATGCTTAATTACAGTTTGGGAATTAGTGAAAGGAATTTTATTCTGCAAACTTAGTGGTGGCTAAGAAGTTAAGTTGGTTGGCTTTGGCTGAAGACTTTAAGGTCCTGAGTTAAAGCCATGACAAGATATTTTGTCCTGACAATAATCATGTGATAAGCCCTTTGTTTCAGTAATTTCACTGTGTGGAATTAAATGGCTAGCCCATATTTATTTACAACTAAAATGGCCACCAGTCGGTCATCTTGGATGTGATCTCTGAAAAAATATTGACATGCAAATGAAAGCCACCATTCCTTCTCTGCTTGCCAAGTTTGAAAAAGATCGGTAAATGCATGTTGGAGAAATGGTTGAGGATGTGTTTGATACCAGGTTGTTTTTTTCAACTAGAATGGCCACCAGTCCATCAGTCGGCCATCTTTGACCACATCACAAAATAAAATGAGGTGCGTGTGTATGCCATCATGTGCTCTGCTTGTGCCAAGTTTAAGAAAATTGGACCATGCATGCCTGAGAAATGGTTGGGGACACATTTAAGGAACAAACGCCAGTCGGCCATCTTGAATATTATCTCGAAAAAAAAATGATGTGCATATACAAGCCGTCATTCGTTTTCTGCTTGCCAGGTTTGAACAACATCGGTAAATGCATGTCCGAGAAATGATTGAGGACGTGTTCAACATCGGGTTTTTACAACTAAAATGGCCAACAGTTCTTTCCATCTTTGATCGCATCACATTACAAAATCATGTGCTTCTGCAAAACATCATGTGTTGTCTTTCTGCCAAGTACGAATAAAATTGTTTGATACATGTCCGAGATATGGTTGCGGACACATACACATGCAGGGACATGAAAATTGACCCAAATTCAGAAGCCACCATTTCAGACAAAGTCCAACGGGAGCGAATAACACTTGACAGGTTGACTCAGCCGGTCATTCTTTTGAGGTCGGCAACATGAGTACCAACTTGCACCGAAAAGGGAGCCAATGGAGTGTCCTGCAATAAAAGTGGTGACACATCCAGGGTTGTGCACCCCAGCCAATGAAACTACCCCGGCAGCGTTATGCACCTGATGGTGTGAGGAGTATTGATTGTCCATCCATTGTATTCTGTATTTCAGTAACATACTGTATGTGCAACGTTCAAACTCTTTGCTGAAGTCCATTTCTTTGTCCCTGGTTTTCTCCACCAATGGCCGATCTAATCACATTATGCCTTCCAAGGCTTCCACATTGTGGCTTTTCGATATCATGATGTCTCGCTCAAATACTTCTCTGCACTCTTTTACTCTCAATTCACCTCTTCTCTCTTCGTACTTTCAGTTCCGATTAGTCACGTCCTTTTCTCATTTGTTATTTGGTGTGAATGTTAAAATTAACATTGTCCAGAGAAATATAATCATTATTATTGAAGTTGTAAAAATATAACAGCAGAAATGGACAAAGACAAAGGAGTTTCTCGCATACCTTCCCACATTCTGTGCAGGTAATCTTCGATACCAACTGGCCCTGGAATATGTCATTTATGATGGAGTTCTCTTTCTGCTTGTGAATTAACCAGCTCTCCTCCACGATATCCTGATGGAAGAACGAAACAAATGCATTAGTGTTTGAGATGTCCTCTTCAATGTGCAGACAAAGTGTGTGATGTTTGAGTACAAATCTAAAAACAAATTATTGTCTGGTGTTGGCTTAATGGTTAGGGTGGGGACTTGGGATCTGAGGATGCCGAGTTCATTTCCTTTTCAGCTATTGAATTAAAACCAAGTGGGTTGACTCTGCCTGTCATCCTTCTGAGATCAGCAAAATGAGTGCCAACATGCTGGTGTACTGTGTCGGAGTGGCGACCCGTCCAGGATTGCGTCCAATAGCCTCGGAGATTGCTTAGACAGCACCAGTGCTCTGCACATTGTGGTCCCAATGGATGTTTGGAATTCTAGTACTAATTAAATTATAGCTGTCAGGGACTGTCTCAATTTTGGACATGAAAATGTCAGGGAAAGAGGAAGAAAAGGTGATTCACCAAAGATAAGGTTAATAAAAGGGGTTTGTGGGGTGGGAGGAGGTATATGAAAAAAATTGGCTATTTTTGTGTTTGTCATATGTTGAACTGAATGTCATTTCAAAATTATCAAATACTTTGCAATTTTGGGTTTGAAAAGTTTTTTTCACAATTTCTTGGTGCGATTATTTATTCTTCTCAATGTTCAAGAGCGGTAAAGTAACAAAAATCTATCTGTGGAGGTCTTGATGTGATTGAACTCACTCTGTTGGGATGACCATCAGTGCCTGGAAGGTCGATGGAGATGTCATCACACACACAGTTCAGCTCTTCGTGAAGGCAGTTGAGAAGACAGTCCAAAAACTCCTGAGCATCTTGCTGCTGAAAGGCTGTAAACTGGCGAAAATACTTATCCACCAACTTCTGGCAAGGTGGAGGAAGATTGATGAAGAGAAAGGGTGAAAAGTCAGTTTTCACAAGTCCAGCAGATGATACAATGGAATTCAATATCTGACAAGAAATTTAAAAAGAACTGAACTTTAAACACATGATGACCATGACTGTTGCAGATTGTACAATCAGATTATTTTTTCTGCCTTCACTGACGAAGTCGTCCGATCGAGGGATGATGTTTATCGGGTTCTCCGTCCGTCCGGACGTCCATGTTAATTCTCTCTGTTTTCTCTTCAACCACTTATCCAATCGACCCAAATTTTCACCTAAATTGCGAATCCTCATGCAGAATGTTTCCATGGTACATCTGATGTCATTGGTCATGTGGTTCAGCGGACATATTTTATTATATAAAAGCCTTCAGAAATATTCTTCCCTGAGAAAAATGTTTGTCATTTCAACCTGATTGGATGCATGATTTGGCAGACAGAATTATTTTATATTTTGAATCTGAGTTCAAGGATTTAAATCAAATTTGGGACAAGTATGTGTTATGATGTAATAATGTGGACGGAGCACTCAAATCTGGCAACGTTGTGACGTCAAAGAGTGTCCTTATAATTTGTCTTCTTTTTTTTGCTGTTTTTGCAAATTATCATAAAAGTGGTCAAGAGTCATCTCGTTCACATTTGCCATCATTCGTTGGTGGAGATTAAATATCCTTCAGTGCCCTTCCTTAAAAGTAGGCAAGTTATCGCCAGCATCCTGAACGAATCACAAATTCCTTCTCCATCTCACCTCCAGAAGGCACAGCTGCACTCAGCAAATGATGCTTCCTGCAGCTGTTTGCTGTTTAATAAAAAAGAAGATGACGAAGTAGTCTCACAGCAAAACAACTTTCTTTCTTTGGTGTGATGTGAGAACCTTCCCTTATATTTCCTGCTGTATATCACAGGTGATGACGAACATGTAAAATGGAACTTCCATTCATACATTGAATGTGTAATCGTAAAAACAAGAGTGAATCTTGACCATATTTAACCCAATATAAATAATTATAAAATCCCATTCACAAAGCTTGGAATGTTGTCCCATGAAACCTGCACCTGTTTACATAATGAACCATGAAAGAATGCTCCGGCTTTCTCTCAATGTTTGCTTACCTTCAGCTTTCGCGGCTTGATTGCGAGATGGTTTCCATCAGAGTACACTGTGAGGCTCCTCATTCCAATACAGATCTGTTTTTTGCTCCAAAGAGCAAACATAATCTGGGCAAAGGCAAAGGTCATCTCTCCACCTGACCCAGATGGGTTTTGGGGGTTTAATTCCTTCAAGAATGTCTTTCCTGTCAAACACATTGAGAGTTTGATGAGTATGAGGGGAAAAGCAGTGAAATATATTTTCAAATTGATATTGTGGTCACTGGAGGTCATTGGGTCTCTAAATATGCCGCCTGCTCATGTTCGACTCACTTGGGCAACTCACCAATGCACTGGATCAAAACTACCACTTGACACCCTCAAAACTCTTTCTCGAAGCGAAGTAATCCAAAGTGTAAATTTATCGTTATTTAATTCCCAGACCATGACCATAAGTTATTCTCACATTTAACTCTATATTGTGACTCCACATCCTCAATTTTATAACTTCCTCAGAAACTATTTAAGTAATAATCTCTCAATTTATACTCCCTGAGTATGTAAGATGGGTGTGTTCATTGGATTACGAGTTTGAAGGACTGAAAATTTAGCTCGAAGGTAGCGTACTTGCAGATGAGCAAATGAGCTGTAAGGTTTGAGTTTGATCTCAGTCAAGATGGGATCTGACTGGAATCTGTTCATCTGGTGGGCAACAGACGGGATAATGTGTTTTCGAGTATGTTATTATTTTTGAAGGTACATTGAGGCAACTGACATTTGCGAAGCATTCACTGGTCCAGCACTTCAATGATCCAATTGTGCCTTTCAAAATGGGGTGGCAATGGTGTGCTGAGACCCTGGAAAACTCCGAATCCCTGTCCCGAATAACATCAAACGGTGATGTAAAATCACCTTGTATATCCTTTGGTGGTGTCTCCACTGCTTCAGCAGCATCTTCGATTCTTGGAGGAAGGTTTGTGAGTATTCAGGACAGAGATTTTGTGACGTAATCATTTCAGATTCTATATAATTTGGGGACATCAAATATCCTGTGACTATGTGGTAGCTTTGATGCAGAGCTAAATTTTATACTTTGGGATTAAATAACTTTTGCAGCAATGTAGATCTAAAAACCACTAAAATCATACAACTCCGAGAACGAACTTTTCAAAAAGCCATTGTCGGACCAAGTTACGAACCGTGGAAGTACTCCAGTAGACCAGGAGTGTTTGCCAAACACTGCAGGACACAGTTCATAAAGCAAGTAAGGCCGAGGTTCATGAGGCCAATGAATCCATCTTGGGTATCGGTCTTCATCGCTTTGATCTAATGTTGGGTTTGGGAAGAGAAAAACAATTAATGGATCGTTGAACTGACATTGAGTGAAACAATCCATTGACAGACAATGTGTTTACTTCACTTGTTTTCCTGTTTCCTTCCTTCGTCTGTTCATCTACAGCCAAGATCTCAGTTCATACCTGTCTCCCTTGTACCTGTGTCTCACCCTTTCAATGCTTTGGGTTCCTCACAGACGGTTCACTCAACCTGATTAATCTCCTGTCTGTGTGTGAGTTGCTTTGGCAACTCGATCACATGGTGCACTCCACAGGACAATCATGAAGGTAAACCATTTGATATTAACAGAGATTGGATGATATGTCCTATTTTTGGGGATGAACAAAATGTCTGAAAAGGTGAGGATGGACACATTGAAGAGAAATAAATGTCGGAATAAAGAAGGAGGAAAGAAACGTGCAGGTCGGACGATGACCTTCATTTGTTTCTTTATTTCTGTACCTTTTTATCCTCGGGACAATCTCCGGCAGCTGGTGGAGATTTGCAGTCAAAACGATTCATTTCTGGAACAGAAAGTTTTTGTTTCAGGAGAGTTCAGTTTTACAAAGATACAGACACTCGTACAAAGGAAAATGTAGATTGTGTTTGGTCTCACCTCTGATGGAAGATGGGCTGAGTGCAGTATTTGGTGGTTTGACTGCACCTGGGCAATGAGCCGTCGTGTTCATTTCGATTGCAGACAAGGATGTCTTTGTAAAATTGTCAGCCAATGGGGAACGAGGCACTGCATTGCCTTTCACTGCAGACGACACCTCACTCGCTGGTTTGTCTGTGGATGGGAAATGGGACTCTTTGCTGCTCTTAGCTGCAGACATTGAGATCTTTCCTCGTTTATCTGCAGATGTGGAAGGAGGCTTTTGGCTGCTTTTAACTGTGGACGTTGAGGCTTTTGCTTGTTTGTCTGGAGATGGGGAAGGAGACTTTTTGCTGCTTTTAATTGTGGACGTTGAGGCTTTTGTTTCTTTGTCTGCAGATATGGAAAGAGAGTTTTTGCTGATTTTTACTGCAGAAGTTGAGGCCTTTGCTGGTTTGTCTGCAGATGTGTAAGGAGGCTTTTGGCTGCTTTTTACCTCAGACGCTGAGGCCTTTGCTTGTTTGTCTGGAGATGGGGAGGGGGGCTCTTTTCTGCTTTTAATTGTGGACGTTGAGGCTTTTGTTTCTTTGTCTGCAGATATGGAAAGAGAGTTTTTGCTGATTTTTACTGCAGATGTTGAGGCCTTTGCTGGTTTGTCTGCAGATGTGTAAGGAGGCTTTTGGCTGCTTTTTACCTCAGATGCTGAGGCCTTTGCTTGTTTGTTTGCAGATGGGGAGGGGGGCTCTTTTCTGCTTTTAATTGTGGACGTTGAGGCTTTTGTTTCTTTGTCTGCAGATATGGAAAGAGACTCTTTGCTTCTTTTAATTGTGGACGTTGAGGCCTTTGTTTCTTTGTCTGCAGATATGGAAAGAGAGTTTTTGCTGCTTTTAACTGCAGGCATTGCGGTCTTTCCTTGTTTGTCTGCAGATATGGAAGAAGGCTTTGTTCTGCTATTATCTGCAGCTGGTGTTGTGTTTACTCGTTTATTTTTCGGCATTGCAGGATCCTGTGCCTCAGCTGATGATGTCAGACATTCACCAGGTTTAAGTCCATCCTGCTGCCGTTCACTCTTCTCATGGGTGTTTGGCTTTCTTCGATGCCAAAAACTCTTTTTTCTTTTCGCACTCTGTGGTGGTTTTGGTGGTTTCTCAACAACACTGGAGCTGCAAGGAATGAAATCACAAGAGGAGGAATTACAACACATTCGATGAGTTCAATTTACACTTCTTTTCAATATCCATGAGTTCAATGAGGGTGAGGACGAAGGAGGTTTGCCTCTTTGTACTCTTGCACAAACATCCTATCATCAAAAACAACGGTATCCCTAGATATTAGCAAATTGTCCAGCAATGGAACAAATTCTCTTTTTCTTTGTCTATCCTTAACAATTGATGACTGCGATCTATTTATTTTGAGGCTCGCAGGATAGACTCAAGGTATGCACACTCGTCTCTGAGCCGTCGAGCCTGGACTCAAATCTCAAACCATTCAGAAAATGCCATCCTCGTTTTTCGGAGGCAGGCAAGGCATCGATGTGTTTGTCCATCCCTCAGATGGACATTAAATTAGGCGTCCCGTCTGTCAACAATTGTTGGAGCACGTTAAAGATCCCATGGTTTCTTCCATGAAGAAGAAGTTTCTATTCAGATTTGTAATTTGTTCAGGTTGATGAGTAATCACCGAAATCACTGACATTGGATCTTGCCAGCCGGTTCGTGAAAGACTTCGGCCAAAATCTTTCCTGGGCCAAACAGACAATAAACTGAGAAAAATAGGTTGTGTTAGTTGCAGTGGAAGTGGTGGTAGTCGTCGTTGTCGGAGTAGTAGTACTAGTCGTAGTAGTAGAAGTGGTAATCTTAGAAGTCGTGGTCATCGTAGTAGTCGTAGTTGTTGAAGTAAACAAGGAACTCGGACACAGGAGGAGGTCATTTGGCCCATCAAGCCTACACTGTATCTAAACCACATGAATCAATGCAACAGTTTATCAAAATAAATTCACGAAGGGAAAGGGTGTGGAGATGCAGGAGTGGGGATGAGGAAAGTGGGGCAAGCACGGACATCACCTGGGTATTTATACACATGGACAATTGTGCAACAAATACATTATATTTCATTGAAATTACAAACTAATTGTTTTAATTTGCTTTTTGGGGGGTTGTAGGGTGAGTGGGGGGGTGGGGGTGGGGGAAGGTGAGGAGGATGATGAGCAATGAACAAGCCCTGACAGTCCGTTTACCTTTTGAAGACATTCAGAGATCTATCAATCATGACACAGACATCCAATCACCGATCCATATCTCAGATACCAGCTCCCGACAATTCCTGTAAATATCCATGTTCTGTCCCACTCCCTCGATCCCCACTGATTCTCGGTACCTATCTCATTCCAATTTAAACGTATCGACTCTTTTTGCTGCCATTACCTTTCCACAGACAACCTTTGCAGTATCATCCACTCTCTGATTGAAAGACCCTTAATTACCATCTTAACTCGACTCTTATTTACTCTCAGGGTGCAGACATTGGTCTTGTCACTTGATCTCCCTTCTGCAAGATACCTCTTCTGCAGTTATTTTGTGTATACCCTTCATTATCTTCATCATCTTGTTGATATCCACTCCCAGCCGCCTTCTCTCCAATGTATGAAATTCTGTCTCTTTCAGCCACTCCACCAAGTCGAGTTAACCGAGACCGGTAATTCATCAATCTCAGTTCTCGATGCTGAACCATCTTCAAGGTGGCTCTGTCCTTCCTCAGATCTGGTCACCCAAGCTGGACACTATTCCAGGTGAGGCCTCATTAAATTCCTTTCCAGTAAATTTCTATAAATCCATGAACATCTCACAAATTTCCATGTTTTTACCTGGACAACAATCAAGGATATCGAATATTTAATAAAACAACATTCGATTTTCCTGCAACAATTTCAATTTATTTGCTCTCATCATCTTTTGTGTTTTCTTTGTTTTTGCTCATTTACTGACTTGATATTAAAAAACAAAATGTCTGACGAGGTGGAGGAAAATGTTTCGTTTCTGATTCGAGATTCATTCACCTGTTGATCACAAACAATGAATAATCGATTAACCACAATCCCCAAACATGAGGAGAGTTTTCACTTACCTTTCTGAATTAAAGCAACAACAGAAAACTGTTCTAATCTTCTTCACAAACTGAGACATTTTCCCAACTCTTCGAGGGCTCGTGAAACGTGAACGAACCGTCAAACCGTCCTCACGAAATGACGTCACAATGTCCTTGTTTCGTGGGTTCCAAACGGACGCACTGTCACCATGGCGACGTGGAGTTTGTGTTATTCAAATTGTTTAATATCATATTTTCATCCTCGTCCACGTCCGTGAAATCAGAAAATCCATAATTTACCTCATCTTGCTGAACATGTGTTGTTTGGATCGTTCTCCCAATGTTACAAACATATCCGGCAACGAAAGAATAAAAATAAATTATTAAAAGGCAAATATTTAAATAAGTTCATTTAATTGGAAATGAGAAAATTATTTTATTGTAAATTGTAAAAGGTTCTTGATCATTTCCTGGATTAGTGTTCACATCTCGCTGTTGGAACATCTTCGTCATTCAAAACACCTCGTTGTGCTGGAAACCATGGCGACAGGAATACTGTGCTGTGATTGGTGGAGACTTGTCATACCCTCCCCCACCTGGAGGCGACGCCACACGATACACATTCACATTGAGAATTTGCAGGACCCCCCAACCCCACTGAAGACTACCCTCAAAGATTAAAACTCCCCTTTCATGAATTGGGGTCACAGTGATGATCTGTAGTAAGTGTGGATGTCATGGGCCCAGAACTGGAGAAGAAGAAGTGCGATAAACAAACATATAAACAAACACAAACATCCGACCGTGAATTGTCATGAGGCTTCAGGAGTTTTTTTTAATTTTTTTTTGCCTCCACTGAGCTGTCGGTTGTCTATACACCGCCCAAGTAAACGTATGCATCAGAACAACATGTTGAATGCTAAGAACAAGTCTCTCATCGGACAGGTACTCTGCGCTTACAAATACAAACAATGATTTATACATAAAATTCAGGTTTATATGTGTGTGGGACTTTTGGGCTTCCATCGATTTAAAATGTTGCCATGGTAACTGTGAGAGACTGTCTTTGATTCCAAACCGAAGTAGTGCTGCGGGTCTCGCGAGATCAACTCGATCCAAAATAATCCGCAGGAACTATTTTACATGGCAGGGTGGTGTCCCGTTGTTATGGTAATTTTAGTCATGGATCCCGACTCTCGATTCACAAATGAGCGTCCTTGGTTACAAGAAATGTCACATGATGTTTTCAAGAGGTTTGTTGTGGTTGGGGTGGTGGATTGGGATCCTGGGGTCCTGAGTTCGAGACCTTTTTTAACTGATGAATTAACACCAGGGGGTTGACTCAGCCTGTCATCCTGAGGTTGGTGAAGTGAGCACCAGTGTGTTGGTGATAGGGGCACTGCATCAGCGGCATTGCAGTGCCCCTAACCAATGATGCAATCAGCAGTCAAAAAGGCTGCACATGAAGGGAATCGGTTTATGAGTCAGAAAAACAGGAAACAGCAAAAAAAACGATTGTATTTATATTATTTATATAAAAATGAACATTTTAACTTTACTCAAAGCCTGGTTTTTTAATGGTGGTGTAAATAGGAGCTGGATGTGTGTTTCCTACTCGCTTCGTGTTTGTACATGACGTCACATCAAGGGGAAAATCTTGCGCTGGAGCAGAAGCCCTCTCCCTCTTCCTCTCCCTCTCCCTCTCCCTCTCCCTCCACCTCTCCCTGTCCCTCTCCCTCTCCATCTTTCTCTCCGTTCCCCTCTCCCTCTCCCTCTCCGCCTCCCTCTCCCTCTCCGTCTCCTTCATCCTCATCCTCTCCCTCTCCTTCTCCGTCTCCCTCTTCGTCTTCATCCTCACCCTCACCCTCTCCCTCTTCCTCTCCCTCTTCCTCTCCCTCTCCCTCTCCTTCTCCGCCTCCCTATCCCTCTCCCTCTCCCTCTTCCTCTCCCTCTCCCTCTCCTTCTCCGCCTCCCTATCCCTCTCCCTCTCCCTCTCCCTCTCCGTCTCCTTCTCCGTCTCGCTATCCCTCTCCCTCTCCCTCTCCGTCTCCGTCTCCTTCTCCCTCTCCTCCGTGTCCCTCTCCGTCTCCGTCTCCCTTTCTCTCTCCGTCTCCTTCTCCCTCTCCTCCGTGTCCCTCTCCGTCTCCGTCTCCCTTTCTCTCTCCGTCTCCGTCTCCCTCTCCGTCTCCCTCTCCGTCTCCCTCTCCGTCTCCCTGTCTCCTTGTATGTGTCTGTGTCTCTCTTGCCCCCCCCCCCACCCCACTGATGGTTTGGTTTCTGGGTGCGTTGTCATGGCCGCCGTCAGCTCCTGCTCTGTTTTGTGGTGAGATCATGGTGCTGTTTTCCTTACCCCTTCTGTCTCCCTTTTCCTCTTTTTCTTCCCGCATGTTTTTGGAAGTTGTCTGTGTCTTCTCTATCCTTTGTATCTTAGAGAGAGAGAGAGAGAGAGAGAGAGAGAGAGAGAGAGAGAGAGAGAGAGAGAGAGAGAGAGAGAGAGAGAGAGAGAGAGAGAGAGAGAGAGAGAGAGAGAGAGAGAGAGAGAGAGAGAGAGAGACAGAGAGACAGAGAGAGAGAGAGAGAGAGAGAGAGAGAGAGAGAGAGAGAGAGAGAGAGAGAGAGAGAGAGAGAGAGAGAGAGAGAGAGAGAGAGAGAGAGAGAGAGAGAGAGAGAGAGAGAGAGAGAGAGAGAGAGATATGGCCTATTTATTTGGGTGTGGCCTACCTGCTTTGATGAGGCCTTGTAAACTTGGTCCTTTTTTTTCTTTGCTTATAATGCACTTTCCTTCGTTTTTAGTGTGATCATTTTTTTGTTTTTTTAGTTTGAACCCCCCTTGCTTTGTCAGACTCGAACAAAAAGGGGGAGAGAAACCGCTGATATGGTGGATCCACGCACTCGGTTTGAGGCGTTTGAAAATTTAACAAGGAAGCATGCATTGGTGTGCGTTCCACCTGAAGGAATTGCCACCGAAGACATTGTTTTATCAGTGGGGAAAATAATAGAGAATCAAAATGTAACAGCAACATCGAAAATAAATAAGAAAATCGTTGTCTTTGTGTCTGATGAAAAATTTGTTCACGATGTTGAAAGTTCAGGACAAACTACAGAGACTGGTCTCTTGATATTGGCTTCATCAATGGATACCCCATCAATGAGAATTGTTATATCAAATGTACCCCCGTTTATAACCAATGACAAACTGATGTGTATTCTGTCACGATACAGAACAGTGTCGAAAATCTCGATGATTCCTTGAAGAGCTCGAGATGAACGGATAAAACATGTAATGAGTTTCCAATGGCAGGTTTATATGATTCTTCTCGATCGAGGTGATGACACCGGTCTAAACATTTCGTTTAAAGTTACTTTGAACAATTATGAGTACCAAATGTATGCGTCTTCAGCCTCATTGACATGTTTTAACTGTGGAGTGTTTGGACATGTGAAAAGGTTTTGTCCAAAAGTATCTTGTGTAAAGTGTGGTGAAGCAGGTCATAACAACACTGACTGTGAAAAAGATATTACTCCGGTTTCAAGAGTAGAGAATTGAGTAACTCCGAATACCCAGACGCTTCGTGTTGTTTCCTCGCACAAGGAGACTCAGGGTTTTACTCCAGTCCCGAATCCAAAAGAAGACAACACCTCAGCTTTAGGAGATAATGAAATCTTCTTCTTCTTCTTTCGGCTGCTCCCTCTCCTTCTCCGTCTGTAGGGGTCGCCACAGCGGATCATCCATATGATCCGCATAGTGATTTGGCACATGTTTTACGCCGGATGCCCTTCCTGACGCAACCCTGGTCGCCTCTTACGACACAGGGATACTAGGAGATAATGAAATGCCCCCTGAAAACCCAAATGGTTTGACTGTTGCTGCATGTAGTGTGGAGATGGAGGAGGATCCTGTTGCCGTGACAAAGAAACGAAGAGCACCCTATATTAGTAGTTCCAACACGACCGTAAAAAAGGTAGTTTTGGACGAAGGATGTAGTTGAGGATGCACCTCAATGTGTTACTCAGGGATCTCCAGGCTGCATTGATACTCGGGAGAATGATTTTGGATTGATTAATGAAGAATATGATTTTGAAGGATTACTGTGCAACACTGGGAATTTGACAACTGAAGCAGGTGGTGAGGCTGATGTTGATGGAAAACTTATTAGCAAGTCGTCACCAGCACTTCCTGTTGAGATCGAGCAGAATGGAGGTGTTTCAGTCCTTGCTACCCCTTCATTGATACAAAATCCCAATCATTATCCTGGTTATTCAACTGAGCCAGTGAATACCAGCCCTCAAGAACAAGAAACCGAGGTTACTGCTCCGGTTGAACATACTCAGTACCAGAGTAAAGTTGAGGAACATTCTGGCAAATCTTCAGAGTTGTCAGGACCTGAAATAGTGACTGCTTAGACTGATTTATATGACCCAGGTGGGGCCGGGTCTGATTTTTCAGAATCAAATGATGAAGCTGAGGTGACTGAGTTGTCTGAATCTTCATCGTATCAGTCATACAGAGCCCCACAACTTATTCTTGCCTTTCTGAAGGAAACATAACGACACCAAAATGTGATCATTAAAGATCATTTTCCTGATTTAAATTCATTTGTTCAAGCTGCAAAAGACATCATTAGTATAGGAAGCCTGTTGAATTCAAGTTCACAAAGTCACAGTTTCATCGTGTTCGAAAGGTTGTTACAAAAGCGGGGATTGAAATTTCTCAGCAACCGCTCAAGCCTTTAGATAAAAATGAAAAAGATTATTTTTGGAACCTTAAATATGAATGGCGGTGGAGCAAGTCACAACCGCCAGGTTCAAGTGAAAAGTTTGTTTGATCGTAAACAAATAGATGTACTTTTACTCCAGGAAACACATAATTGAAGATGTGGAGTATGATTGGGGTCACCTCTTTCAGGGACAGTGCTTTTTTAGTAATTCGTCTTCTTCTGCTGGTGTGGCCTTTTTATTCAGACCTGGGCTCGCACCTGAATCATGCCACTTCCAAGAGGTTATCAAAGGCCGGTTCATCTCTCGAGAACTGGTCATCAATAATTTCCATTTTACACCATTCAATATGTATGTACCCAGTGAGAGTGGAGAACGAAGAGCCTTCTTTTTGTCTTTAATCAGACACTTTCGCTCAATTGATCTCCATGATTGTATTTACATGGGGGTTGATTTTAATTGTACCTTTGAACCTTTTTTGGACAGAAATACAGCAGAACCTCACCCCGAATACTATGCCCATTTGTCTAATTTTTTTTTTTGGAAATAGGTTTGTTAGATGCGTGGAGGCTATGTCACCGCAACGAATCTCAATATATGTGGGGACGCTGTGCTCACGGGAGAGCATCCTTTGCTCGACTTGACCGGTGGTACATAAACTCGCATTTCAGGAATGCTGTTTTCTCTCTCGTTCACTTTCCATCCTTATTTTCCGATCATCATTTCGTTACCCTGCGCCCCTTTTTCCCTGAACCCTCACATAAAAGTACGTACTGGAAATTCAACACCAATCTTCTTGAAGATACTTCGTTTAAAAAAGGCTTCTATACATTTTGGGCAATCCAACTCTCAAAAAAGCCTCTTTTTCTTCATTCGAGTTATGGTGGTACAACACAAAAGCACAGATTAGAGTGTTTTGTCATCATTTTTTTTCAAATGTTACCAATGTTAAAAATACAACAATGGCCCTGTTAGAAGCTGATATCATATATTTGGAGAGTAAAGTGGCCAGATATGGAAATAGGAGAGACCAAAGCATATTAGTTGAAAAGAGGAACCAATTGAGAGAACTGACACAAGAGAAAGCAGCAGGGATGTTAATCAGATTAAGGATAAACAACATAAAGGTTTTAGATACTCCCAGCAAATCCTTTTTCCAAATGGATTTTGTCAACAAATCACAAAAGACCGTTTTTTTCTCTGGTAGACTCGAGGAAACATGGTCGTTAACTCCAGTGATGTACGGTTGTGCATTCGTGATTATTTTTCAAAAATTTATGCAAAACATAAATGAGCAAACTATGGAACTTTGTGAGCAAACTATGGAACTTTTAACTTCTCACTTTCCTTCCATCACTGAGCCCCAGCGCCTGAGCTTAGACTCACCAATCACATTACCTGAGCTAACACAGGCCCTTGCTGGATTGAACTCCGGGAAAGCGCCTGGAATTGACGGCTTACCGGCAGAGTTTTTCTTGGCGTTTTGGAACTTTTTGGGCCCTGAGTTATTGAATGTCCTGGAATCATCTTTGGTAAATGGAGAACTGCCTCTAAGTTTTAGAAGAGTGGTGGTGTCATTTCGACAAAAGACTGGAGACATACGGCAGATGAAGAACTGGTGACCGTCTCGGTGTTATGTATGGACTACAAAATATTGTCAAAAGTGTTGGCCAGTCGGTTGAAGACGTTAATTGGTGATCTCATCCACTCTGATCAGAACTACTGTGTCCCGAACAGATCAATTTATGATAATATTTTTTTGATCAGAGATTTGCTGGAGTGTGATTCCATGGAAAAAGAATTTGGGATAATATTCCTTGACTTAGAA
Organism: Eptatretus burgeri; assembly: GCF_056783735.1. NCBI lineage: Eukaryota > Metazoa > Chordata > Myxini > Myxiniformes > Myxinidae > Eptatretus > Eptatretus burgeri. The sequence continues at coordinate 54,391,503 of NC_140963.1, read as the reverse complement.
AATGCATTTGATGGTGTTGATCATGTGTTTTTGCATCATGTGTTGGAAGCATGTCGTCTTGGTATAAATTTTAGGGACAATGTATCCTTACTGTACAGCAATATATTTAGTATTTTAAAAATTTATAATGAGCTCGTCTCTCCGATACAGGTACAGAGAGGGGTGAGGCAAGGGTGCCCCGTTTCTGGATTATTATTCTCCTTGGTTATAGAGCCACTTCTAATTCTATTCAGGAAAAATCTTTCAGGAGTAACTGTGTCCACCGGGATTCCTTCACTTGTTGTATCAGCTAATGCAGATGATGTCGCTGTGGTCATTAAGAATGACAATGATATCTCTGCATTTGTAAAGTGTTTTAATCTCTTTTGCTTGGCATCTTCGTTGAACTGGAACTGGAACAAGAGTAAAGCCTTATGGGTTCCCAGTCTTAAAGACAATCCGCTGGGGACACGGTTAGTACCACCGGTGCATTTGCCTTCAAAGTTAAAATGGGTGGAAGAGGGAGTCAAATATCTCGGCGTGTTCCTGGGATCCCCACTCTATGTCCTTCAAAATTGGGATGGGATGGTTGAACATGTTAAAAAAAGATTAGGACTCTGGAAGAGAGCCCCACCCCACCTTTCCGACAGAGCTAGGGTTTCAGTTGTAAATAATTTGGTTGCCTCATCTTTGTGACATAAGTTTAACTGCCTCCAACCACCGGAAGTGCTACTGAAGACTGTTCAAAGGCTTCCGGTTGTTTTTTTCTGGAGTGAGTTTCACTGGTTACAGCCAAATGTTATATGCCATCCTTTGGCTGAAGGTGGCTAAGGACTTGTCGACATAAAAAGCCGTATAATCGCTTTTCGGCTATGCTCCACTCAGATGTTGATGCACGAAGAACAGCTGCCTTGCCGACTCCGAGCCCGTCATATCTTGCAGCAAGCAAGTGGGCTCGGTTACAGCCTTGAACTCTTCTTGATCAAAGTCCAGCATGTCGATATATTGTTATGAATTTGGAAGCTTACTGCACTCAGCATTCAGGTCCTTATAGAACAGTTATATCAGTAAGTGTGTGTTTATAGATATATCCCTAGTCTCGTGGGAATTAAATGTTCGTGTGCTGCAGAGTTATTTTGATAGTCAGGGTTTCCTTTTACATTTTTACATCACCAACAATTACAACAACACCTTCGCTCCATCCTGACGCCATAACGCTCGTGGTGGGCGGAGTTCAAGAGGACCTGGCGTCTCTCTCGCCCAATCCGGGGGATGCGAGCGAGGGTGCCGTCGGTCAGCCAATGAGCACAGCCCACGCAGGACAATGTTACTCTCCCTGTTTGAGGGGGGGGGGGGTCTGCCGTGGCGGCCACCACGCCCCCCGGTCCAATCAGCGGACTTGGCAACCCTTTTTGGCCAATCACGGGGGCGAGGAGCGCATTTTGCGCGCCAGAACCATCCAGTGAGCGAGAGCAGGTCCGAGGAGGCGGCTCCTCCCCTCTGGAGAAGGGGTGAATAATAATTTGGCGAGATCCGACAGAAGTCGTCGGAGTTGAGTTGGTTTTTGGTCTGCCGGATCACCTGACCTTGTCTGCTGGCGCTTTCTGCTTCGTTCGTGCTCGCGCTGGTTGGGGTCCGCCCTTCAGCCTCCGTCCCGGGCACTCGGAGTGGCATCGTGGTTGTCGGGTCGAGAGAGAGGAGATTGGTCCGGTGTGCTCGATCGCGTCTTTGGTCTGGTCTGCGTCTGGCTGCACCCCGCGCATTCGAGGTGTCTCGTCTGGCGCAGTACGACAAGCGATTGGCCAACTCAACATGGGAGGTTACCTCGTCTCGCCTCCTCTGGATTCGGCTGCCCCGGTCCGCGAACAGAGCTCCGGGAAGGGGTGGTCGTCCAGCCGCGTGCTTGCGGCCAAGTAGCTAGCCGTCCTGACTCCCAGCCGAACTATCCTTCTCGGCTGGAGAGCCGAATAAAGACAGTTGAGGTCCATCTTCTTTTGGGTATTTGTGTGCATGTGTGTGTCCTTGGGCCCCGTCTGTAAGTAGGAATTGTTAAGTGCTCTTTGCTGTACATAATTTGCATTGCTTAGTCGGTTTAACTCTGCTCTTTGTGTGTTCCCTCCCCATTTTGTTGAATGTACCAGCTCGTCCTTGTCCTTTCTTTCATTGGCTCGCCACAGTGCATGTTGGGGGATTAAAAGGGCCGTTGCTGCCGTAGTTGTGCATTTGGACTGACAGGACCTCGGTAACCATCCGCTTGGGTTACACACGGGTCGAGCACGGTAACGGCTCGTCCCGTTCGAGCTCCTTCAAGGGTGTGATTTCCTCGGTAGCTCGCCACGTGGGCCTCCAGGTATTTTGAAGTTTGGCAAATAACCCTGTCCCACGTGGTTGAATTATATTGACAATTCACGGTCTTGTAAGGGACCCTTACCTTCAGGGTTATCGGAAAGGTACGATCTAGATTCCGGGTGTTCGGTGGAGCCGACTCTACTGCCCCATCTAGCAGTCGTGCTCGCCGCCGATACCCGGCCCACAACAATATCTCATCTTTCAACATTTTATCAGAGTCTTTTGAATGCTTGGCAGAGCCTTTCGGTTAGTTGCCAGCAGGGAACTTATGCCACAAATATGTTTGTGGAAGAACCCCTATTTTACAACCCATTGTTTCCTGCAATTCCGAGAAGCCGTGACCTTTATCAACAGTTTATTGCAGCAGGCACAATCAAAATACTACACCTCTGCCACGATTCCGGGTTGGGGTGGAAAACAGTGCCGGAGATAGCAGATATGACAAGAATATAGCCAAATAGGACGATCGACAAAATCCGAAGAGAAATTGTGAAAAAAAGTTCTCAACTTGAACTAAAATGGACTCAAGAAAGGTTTTTGACAACAAATTACTTCGGGTTTCCTGGGTTAATTGTACAACTGAGTCACAGAGATTTACCCCCCATTAGCTCAGAAAAATATATTTTCAGAAATATAGCAGTAAGGACCAATATAGACTGTATTGGTCCTACTCGAGGACTCTCCATTGAATGGAGGGGCCAGGTGGAAAAGACTAATGCCGGAAGGACTCCTATCTGAGCCTATATGGAACTCATTCCATCATAAGCTTGTCACTAAAAGGACTGGAGACTTACAGTGGCGACTAGCACATTGGGTCTTCATATAGGGTTTATATATAAATTTATAGGAATTTACTGGAAAGGAATTTCATGAAGCTTCTTTATATAGGGTTTATATACAAATTTATAGGAATTTACTGGAAAGGAATTGCATGAGGCCTCTTTATATAGGGTTTATATATAAATTTATAGGAATTTACTGGAAAGTAATTTCATGAGGCCTCTTTATAAAGGGTTTATATATAAATTTATAGGAATTTACTGGAAAGGAATTTCATGAGGCCTCTTTATATAGGGTTTATATATAAATTTATAGGAATTTACTGGAAAGTAATTTTGTGAGGCTTCTTTATTTAGGATTTATATATAACTTTATAGGAATTTACTGGAAAGGAATTTCATGAGGTCTCTTTATGTCAGGTTTATATATAAACTTATAGGAATTTGCTGGAAAGGAATTTCATGAGGCCTCTTTATATCGGGTTTATATATATAAATTTATAGGAATTTACTGGAAAGGAATTTCATGAGGCCTCCTTATATCGGGTTTATATATAAATTTATAGGAATTTACTGGAAAGGAATTTTATGAGGCCTCTTTATATAGGGTTCATATATAAATTTATAGGAATTTACTGGAAAGGAATTTCATGAGGCTTCTTTATAAGGGGTTTATATATAAATTTATCGGAATTTACTGGAAAGGAATTTCATGAGGGCTCTTTATATAGGGTTTATATATAAATTTATAGGAATTTACTGGAAAGGAATTTCATGAGGCCTCTTTATTTTGGGTTTATATATGAATGTATAGGAATTTACTGGAAAGGAATTTCATGAGGCCTCACCTTGAATAGTGTACAGCTTGGGTGACCAATCTGAGGAAGGACAGAGCCACCATGAAGATGGTTCAGCAGAGAGTACTGAAATTGATGAATAATTATCGGTCGAGCTTAACTCGACTTGGTGGAGTGGCTGAAAGAGACAGGACTTCATACATTGGAAAGAAGGCGCTGGGAGTGGATCTCATCGAGATGATGAAGATAATGAAGGGTATACACAAAATAACTGCAGAAGAGGTTTCTTGCAGAAGGGAGATCAAGTGACAAGACCAAGGTCTGCACCCTGAGAGTAAATAAGAGTAGAGTTAAGATGGTAATTAAGGGTCTTTCAATCAGAGAGTGGATGATACTGCAAAGGTTGTCTGTGGAAAGGTAATGGCAGCAAAAAGAGTCGATACATTTAAATTGGAATGAGATAGGTACCGAAAAGTAGTGGGGATCGAGGGAGTGGGACATAACATTGATATTTACAGGAATTGTCGGGAGCTGGTAACTGAGATATGGATCGGTGATTGGATGTATGTGTCATGATTGATAAATCTCTGAGTCTCTTCAAAAGGTGAATGAATTGACTGTCAGGGCTTGTTCATCACTCATCCTCCTCACCCAATTAGTTTGTAATTTCAATGAAATATCATGTATTTGTTGCACAATTGTTCATGTGTATAAATACCCAGGTGATGTCCGTGCTAATTCCACTTTCCTCATCCCCACTCCTGCACCTCCACACCCTCTCCCTCGGTGAATTTGTTTTGATAAACTGTTACATTGATTCATGTGGTTTAGATAAAGTGCAGGCTTGTTGGGCCAAATGTCCTCCTCCTCAGTCCAGTTCCTTGTTTACGACGACAACGACGAGGACGACAACAACTACTACCTCGATTTTCCACGTATCTTCGCTGCTCCTCGAGTTGCTCCAACTATTCATCATTGTAGTCCCACTACTACGGTTCTATTGGTATTTTTGTTTTGTTTTGGTTCTCTAAACCGAGTTGGTTCGTTTGTTTATTTTATTTTCGTGTTTTCGTTCTTTAATGAGACGTTTTGTGTTGAGGCCTAGCTTGACTTGTGGCGTTATCGATAAAATATCGTTTAGAATTCCCTTTGTTTTTTTACTTTATGACCCTTTTCCGTGATAAATAGCACAACATTGTGAATGAGCTGAGTAATGTTTGTTTCGAACGAGTTTGTTTAAAAACCGCGTTTTTCAACGTTTGTTTTCCTTCAGGTTAATCACACTGTCCTTTATTTCGTGAGCAGTTTTGTTTGTAAAAGATATATCTCGGTATTTTAAACATGTCGATGAATCGTGAATGGGATGGCGTTGCCGCGAGCTGTTCTGGCCAAGCAAGTGTGAGCAGCTCCACACATCCATTTAACGTGTTGACAAGGAAACATGGAGTGAGATGTGAGATGGGACAAGCTATCCCAATGGAAGCAAATGTTAAGGAAATGGCGAATGTTGTTGGTTCATCAACAATAGTTGCTGCCTCAAATGTCTGGAAGGGCTGTGTTCTTCCTCAAATCCGAAGCTGAAGCAAATAAGGCGATACAGAAAAGGATTGTTGTGGGTGGATTATTTGTACAAGTCAATGCGCTCTCGAGTCTTGGTACACGGATTACCTTGTCCAACATACCTCCTTTCATGGCCGATAATGCAGTTGTGCCTTTCCTGGACCGATTGGGAGTGCGAGGATCACCTATTAGGCCCCTGTCTCTCGGTTATCGTGAGCCTGTCCTACCTCATATCCTGTCTTTCAAAAGACAAGTCTCATATCGAGTTGAGAAATGACATGGAATGTGAGGGATCCTTTGTTATTCCTTTTGAAGGGAAGAGTTACAAGATATTTCATATGACCAATGAGCCTTGTTGTTTTGTATGTCAGGCAAAGGATCACATGAGAGCAGACTGCCCCACTATCTTAAATGAAGTTTCTGCTCTTTGGTACCTTAACAAGCCAAAGGAAAAGAAAAGTGTCATTCCAGAAGCTTCTGCATTGTATTCTCATCCTGGCCCTTCTTCTGCTGACAATCAATGGCAGACAGTGTGGGTGGGGAAGGGAAAGAGAGCGCAGAAGAGAACATCAGAACCAGAAGACAAAGGGACTGCTGATCAAACTGATGTTGTAGACACAGCCAACAAGAACTTGAAGTGATCTGCAAGCTCAAGTATTTTGGAGGAGACAGAAATTGTGACCAAATTTGTGCAAATGGAAAATGAGGAATATGCTGTTCCTGAAGTTACAGATTATCAGAAGTCTTTGCTGCCAGATGCACCCAAAGACTTGTTGAGTGAACAGAAAGAGGGAACATCCATGAACCAGCCTGGCATGGTCATGAAGAATGATTCTGTGGCATCTCCTGACCTGTCAGAGTCAAATGAGACTGAGATGTCTGTCGCTAACACAGTTCATCCAGACAAACCAAAAACAATTGAAATGAGGATTCATCATAATTCAATGATTGCTGCATCCAAGGCAGTAGTTCTGCATGAAAGGACCACCACTGAAGCTTCAAAAGATACTGTAGAACCCCTTCATGTTGGGACAGACAGGCAGAAGGTTCCGGTCTTCCAAGCGACAAAGGCATTACCTGCACTGACCGAGGTCTGGAGTGCTGCCGCAATGTCCACAGTTGATGTGGACAGTGAAGTCGAGCAGAGTTCTACCGTAGCACCTCAAACGGATGATCCCCCTGTCCCTACCATCAAAGCATCTTCAATCCCTATAGCTTTGCCAAGCGGTGATGCAAGGACTGCTTCATTAGTACCAATGGAGTGTTCATCTGTCACTAGAAGGTGCAAAGTCACTTTTAAGTCACGACAAGGTAGAAGTTTTGTCATACATTGCAGATATACCAAAGGAGAAAGACCATGAGCTCCCAGACAGTGAAGATGAGGAGAGCATCGGTGACTCGGAAGGGGATCAAGGATCATGAACAGGCATTGACTTGGAACTGCCCTCAGGGCATCATTTGTGTCTTCCTCGCCATGAAATATTGCAGTTCCTTGAGCAAAGTTTGCACAGTCGGAAAAAAGTTGAAACTGCTTTAAAGCGGTGGAAAGACTACAAAACATTCGTGCATTCCCGATATACTGAGGAGAGATGGACAAAAAGGAAGACTTCAGGTTCGGCTGAGCAAGTCTGAATCAGGAAGTTTCTTGCAAAGTTGCTACGTAATGGGGCTAAGCATGAGTTGGCTTCTACTGTGTTTCTCCTTCCATAACTCTCATTATATGTCATGACAGCATTATGTTTTCGCCTGGGATCACTGAATGTTAACGGGTGTGAAGATGCATTTTGTTTGCACCAAGTAATGTCATTATCTTTAAAGGAGAAACTTGGAGTCGCCTTCTGCAGGAGACCCACACAACCCAAGAGGCTGCCTTCTGATGGGAAAGCCAATGGCAAGGATTGGCATTTTTTCACTTACGTCACGGATACATCTTGCGGAGTGGCTATCCTCTTTTCGTCAAGTGTGAAACCTCAAATACATGTTGAAAATGAAGTCGGTTTGGGTCGTTTGTTACTTGTAAAGGTAAGGTTTGAAGATTTTGTTGTGAACTTCAACAACATTTATTTACCATGTATAGGAGCTGCAATGGTGCGGTTCTTTGATCACATGTGGAGATTCATGCTCACCTTGCCCGACGAAGAGTGTGTGATTCTTGGAGGATATTTTAATTACACTCTCAATCCCTCCCGAGATAGAGTTGGGAAAGAGCCACACAGTCCTTCTGCTAAGGTAGTTCAACAAGTGGCAACACTGTTCAACCTGAAAGACATTTGGTGTGTGCAGCACCCCACAGATGCATCATTCACTTCCACAAGTATCAAGGGTGGTAATATCTCGCAAACCCGACTGAACTGATTTTACTTGTCTCACTGTTGGTGCAGGAGTGTATGTTGATCCGGTATAAAATTTGCACATTTTGCAGACCATAATCTGGCCTGGATTCATCTTTCCCTGACTGAGGCAAGGCATGGCACTGGGTTTTGGCATCTCAACAATGACTTGATCAAGGAGGAAGCTTTTTTTTGTTAAACTTTTGGCAAGCCTGGAAGGACAGAAAAGGAGATTTTTGTTCACTTGGACTCTGGTGGGATGTTGGGAAAGCACGACTGAAATTGTTATGCCAGGAATACTCATATGGATCACGGAAAGCAATTGGAGTAAAAATTGCTGAGCTCGAAGAGGAATTGTTGCATCTTGAGTGTCACTTTACCACGCTCAGCCCTGCTGAATTGCGTGCTTATGAGGAAAAGAAGAGCACTCTCAAAGCATGTAGTCGTATTAAGGCACGAGGAGAATTTGTTCGCTCTCATTTGCAGTTTCTTAATGAGGATGAATATGCCCTGAGTTATCTCAAAACTTTGGAAAAGCGCAAAGGTCGACTTAGGACGATATCCAGTGTTCTGGCAGAAGATGGCTCCTTGTTCAATGATCCATAGCGTGTTCATGAACGAATTTGAGGTTTTTATGCTCAACTCCACTCAGGTAAGAAGGTGGATGCGGATGCTTGTGGCACTTTGTGGAACGGCCTCCCTGAAACGGCTCTAGAATACAGAGAGCGACTCGAAGCTCCATTTTCTCTGGGAGAATGAACAATTGTTCTGCATTGCCTGTTGCTGGATAAGTCCCCTGGAGTGGATGGCTTGTCTTGTGAATTTTACACCGAAGTATGGGATTTGATTGGACTTGACTACCTTAGTGTAGCTCAGGAAGCATGTGATTTGGCCAAATGCCACTGTCTTGGAGGCGAGCAACCTTGGCTTTGATTCCAAAGGAGGGTGACTTGAAAGATATAAGGAACTATCGGCCAGTGCCTCTGTTGTGCGTGGACTTCAAAATCATGGCAAAAATGCTGTCAAATCGACTGGGACTGGTGTAACAAAAATTAATCAGCCCTGACCAGTCATATGCCATCCCTGGCAGAACAATATTTGACAACATATCCCTGGTCAGAGACGTAATCCAGTATGCGGACAAGACTCAGACTCAAGTTGCATTCCTTTCCTTGGATCAAGAGAAAGCTTTTAACCAATTGAACCACGATTACCTCTTTGACACCATGCTAACTTTTGGGTTGGGGAGGCGATACGTCGGCATGATCCAGACGTTGTACATGTCGGCAGAATGCCTAGTTAAAGTCAATGGTCACTTGCTCGCCCCCTTTCCATTCAAAAGAGGAATATGACAAGGTTGTCCCTTGTCCGGCCAACTTTATTTCCTGTGCATCGAACCCTTCCTTTGTTTGATGAGGTGAAGGCTAACTGGTATGGTGGTACCAAACAACAGGCTCTCCCTCATACTTTCTGCATTCGCAGATGACATCCTTGTTTTTGCCAGTAGTGCAAGGGACATGCAAGCCATTTATGATTGTCAGTGGGTCTACTCAACATCATCGTCTGCGACAACAAATTGGAGTAAAAGTTCTGGGCTTCTCATTGGACCAATGCTCATTGGGTCACAGAGTTCCCAAAACGTTTTCAGGAATTGACATGGAGTCACAATGAGCTAAAATACTTAGGGATGCATTTGTCCACCTCAAGTGGGTGCTCACCACTTGTCAACTGGAACACTTTTGGGGACAAGGTAGAAGCAAAGTTGACAGACTGGAGTGGGCTGCTAAAAGTCCTGTCACTGAGAGGGAAAACACTCCTCATTAAACAATTTTATCATTCCAAAGTTGATGTTCAACATCTCATGCATAAGAATTTCAGAGAAGTTTCTGGTTGAGATGCAGACGAAGTTATTGGACTACTTTTGGAATGGCGAACACTGGGTTTCCTTGGGCATTCTTAGCTTGCCCTGAGATGAAGGTGGGCAGTCTTTTCCCTGCCTTCGAAGCTACAACCACACATCCAGGCTGAAGACCATTCAACGCGACCTGCATGCGAATCCTGCACTGCAATGGTGCTCATTGGCGTCGTACTTTTTCAACAGTTTCTAGAGAATCCCAATGAGTGTGATCGAACTTTCCAGATGTCCAGCAGCAACTCCATGGATTTTAAAATCTAACCATGACATTGTGAGCTCCCTCGGCCACCACCCACACACAACTTGGGTTGGCCCCCTGGTGCAGGTAAATGTCCTTCCGTGGGCTGTCAAGGAAGAACATATAACTGCTGGTCATGCATTCGTTCCACAACATGGCTCTTGCAACCCGACGGGACACTCCCTGGCGTGAGATTCTTCCACTTATTTTTCAAAGTCATCCATGTTGTGGGTCACTATATGTTTACCCAACGCCAAGAACAATGGTGGACTAAAGTTGGAGATTGCTGCAGGGTGCCTTAAGCTCTGGAGCCAGGATGCGGCATTTCACAAACGTTGCAGAGGAATGCTGCTTTTGTGGTGAAGAGAGAAACGGTATTTCACATGAACCTGCAATGTTGCCATCTTCAGCCAATTTTCTTGCTGATGAAAAACTTATTTTTGCGCTTCTGGCTTCACTTCTCATCAACACTCTTTATCATCTGACACCCGGTTAAGAAGCCGAGCAAGTCATGGGATCTCCTTGTCAACTTTATTTTAACTTGTGCAAAGATGGCAATATATAAAACTAGGAAGGCAAAAATTGAGAGGAATGTGGTGGAACTCAGTGCTGTGAGCCTGAAAGGCTTGATACACTCACGCATTGTCTCCAAATATAAGGCGACAGAATATGGGAACACTGTTCAAAATATTCAGGAAACTTGAACCACAAACAAAGCACTTTATAGTATCTCTCCACAAGGCACTTTGTATATTCGTACAAATTATTCGTACAAATGTGTTATTTTGGTAATTTGTTTTTTCTTCCCTTTCCTTTCTCTCTTTGTGCTGCTTTCTCTTAAAATGCTCCACCTGAAAGGGCTGTCACACCTTGACGTTTTAGCCAGCATATGCCGACGTATGAAAAATTTGGCGAATATGTTCTGGGTAAGTTTTGTATAAGTTAAGAGCATGCTGAAGCACGCTGGCATACGTCGTAGTACGCCGAGCTCGTCGCCAAATTTTGTGCATGCTCAAAATTTTCCGACATATGTTAGCGTATGACTCACACGTTCCCCATACGCTGCCCATAAGTTGTAGGCACGTTATGTGATCGTTGACACACGTTACTTGTAAGTTACTCATAAGTCGAAATACGTCGAGGTAATGTCGAGCATACCCGAAACTTATTTCTAACCTATGCGTAATGTATCTCCAACGCATATTGACGTATGTAGATGTATTTGACGTCTTCCGGACAACCATAGAACTTGCTGAACGTGTTTCTAACTTACAGCTAACGTAAAATGGTGTATTGGCAGCGTTTAGGGGAATTGGTATATAAAAATGGGCTTCACAGGAGGAACCCGTCAGTGTTCCAGACTCCATGTTTTTTTTTTTCTTTTTCTTTTCTTTTTCTTCAGCATGCCAGTGATGTTGACACTTCAATGTCCTAATGCGGTTATGATTTGAATCGTCGAGCGGCAGCCTTTTAATAGGCTACGCCACGTGATCGTCGGCGATACTCTGCCGCGCTATGCATAAGTTAGACTATCGTTGGGCATATGTTGTGAACGCCGACAACACGCTAAGCATTCGTTGGTATAAGTTATCTTTAAGTTATCGAAACGTTCTGTGTACGTTACTAATACGTTATGCATAAGTCCAACTCCTTAATATACACCCAGAACTGAAAAAAACATCAATAGTTCAGCGTACGCCAGCGTTTTAGATCAATTTTGATATGTTGCCATACGCTGCCAAAATCGTCAAGGTGTGACGGGCTTTACCAACTGCAGTCAAGACCGTGTACTAGCAGAGGTGAGGACAGCGAGCGACGTTAAATGGAATTGTGGCAATTCCAACAAAAGCACGACGACGACGACTACTACTACTACTACTACGACTCCTATCACTTCTACTGCAACTAACAGCCCCTATATTTCTCACCTTATTGTTGGTTAGGTTCAGGAAAGATTTTGGCCCAAGTGTTTCACGAACCAGCTGGCAAGGTCTGATGTCGGACAGAAGCTGATTTCGGTGACGATTCATCAACCTCAACAAATAAATTTGAATGGAAACTTCTTTTTAATGGAAGAAACCATGGGATCTTTAACGTGCTCCAACAATTGTTGGCATTATGGATGCCCTATTTAATGTCCATTTAAGGGATGGACAAACACATCGATGCCTTGCCTGCCTCTGAAACAGCAGGATGGCATTTTCTGAATGGTTTGAGATTTGAGGCCAGGCTTGACAGCTCAGAGACGAGTGTGCAAACCTTGAGTCTATCATGCGAGCCACAAAATACATAGATGGCTGTAATCAATTGTTTAGGATAGACAAAATAAAAAGAGAATTTGTTCAGTTGCTGGACAGTTTGCCAATATTTTAAAGCACAGTTGTTTTTGATGAGAGGATGTTTGTGCAAGAGTACAGAGAGGAAAACCTCCCTCATCCTCACCCTCATCTTTGAATGTAAATTGAACTCATTGAATATTTGATAATTCCTCATCTTGTGATTTCATTCCTTGCAGCTCCAGTGTTCATGAAAAACCACCACAGATTGCAACAAGAAAAAAAGGTTTGGCGTCGAAAGAAGCCAAAGTCCCATGGGAAGAGTGAATGGCATCAGGATGTACTTGTAGATGGCGCATGTCCGAAAGCAGCTGAGGCACAGTCTCCTGTAATGCTGACAAATAAACAATTAAAGACAACACAAGCTGCAGTGGAAGGAAATGTTTGTGGTCCTGCAACATCGACTAGCAAACCAAGAAGTACAACACTGTCTGCAGTCCAATACAAGGCAAATCGTCATTCAACGTGTGAAGACAAACAAGGAAATATCTCAAGATCTGCAGTAAAAAGGAGAATAAAGCCTCCATCTATATCTGCAGACAAACAAGAAAGATCGCAAGATCTTCAGTTAAACAGAGAAGAAAGCTTCTTTCCACATCTGCAGTTAAAAGCTAAACAAAGCTTCTTTCCATATCTGCAGACAAACGAGGAAAGACCTCAACGTCTGCAGTTAAGAGCAGCAGAATCTCCTTTCCCATCCACAGACAAACCAGCAAGTGAGGTGTCGTCTGCAGTGAAAGGCGATGCATTGCATTGTTCCCCATTGGCTGATAATTTTGCAAAGATATCATTGTCTGCAATCGAAATGAACAAAATGACTCATTGCCCTAATGCAGTGAAACCAGCGGATACTGCACTGAGCCAATCTTCCATCAGAGGTGAGACCAAACACAATCTACATTTTCCTTTGTACGAGTGTCTGTATCTTTGTAAAACGGAACTCTCCTGAAACAAAAACTTTCTGCTCCAGAAATGAATTATTTTGACAGCAAATCTCCACCAGCTGCCGGGGATTTTCCCGAGGCTGAAAAGGTACAGAAATATAGAAACAAATGGAACACATGAATGTCATCTACCTACCTGCACGTTTCTTTATTTCTTCTTTATTCCTTCACTTTATTTCTCTTCAATGTGACCATCCTCACCTTTTCAGACATTTTGTTCATCCTCAAAATATGACATATCATCCAATCTTTGTTTACAACAAATGGTTTTCCCTCATGATTGTCCTGTGGAGTGCACCATGCGATCGAGCTGCCAAAGCAACTCGCATATCGACAGGAAATTAATCAGGTTGAGTGAACTGTCTATGAGGAAACCAAAGCATTGAAAGGGTGAAACACAGGTACAAGGGAGACAGGTATTAACTGAGATCTTGGCGAGAGTTTTACAGACGAAGGAAGGAAACAGGTAAACAAGTGAAGGATTGTCAAGTAAATCCTGTAAATCACATTGTCTGTAAATGGATTGTTTCAGTGAATGTCTCAGCTCAATGACCCTGTTTTTTGGTTTCTTCTTTCCAATCCCAACATTAGATCAAAGCTCTGAAGACCGATTCCCGTGGTGGATTAATTGGCCTCTTGACCCTCGGCCTAACTTGCTATATGAATTGCGTCCTCCAGTGTTTGGCAAACACTCTTGGTCTACTGGAGTACTTCCACGGTTTGTAACTTGGTCCGATAATGGCTTGTTGTGAAGTTCATTCTCACAGTTGTATGATTTTAGTGGTTTTTAGATCAATGTTGCTGCAAAAGTTATTTAATGCCAAATGTATAAGATTTTGCTCTGAATCAAAGCTACCACATAGTCACAGGATATATTATGTACCCAAATTAAATAGAATCTCCAAATGATTATGTCATAAGATCATTGCCCTGAATACTCACCAGCCTTCCTCCAAGAATTCAAGATGCTGCTGAAGCAGTGGAGACACCACCAAAGGATATACAAGGTGATTTACCATCACTGTGTCATGTTATTTGGGACAGGGATTTGGAGTTTTCCAGGGTCTCAGCACACCATTGCCACCGCATTTTGAAAGGCACAACTGGATCATTGAAGTCCTGGGCCAGTGAATGCTCAGCAGATGTCAGTTGCTTCAATGTACCTTCAAAAATATTTACATACTCAAAAACACATCATCCCGTCTGTAGCCCACCAGATGAACAGATTCCAGTCAGATCCCATCTTGGCTGAGATCAAACTCAGACCTCAGACCTCACAGCTCATATGCTCATATGCAAGTACGCTACCTTCGAGCAAATTTTCATTCCTTCAAACTCGTAATCCAATGAACACACCAGTCTTATCTAAGGGCCCTGTCACACCTTAACGTTTTAGCCAGTAATGGCAACGTATAAAAATGTATGTAAAACATTGGCGTACGCTGAAATTTTGATGTTTTTATTTTTATTTTTATTTTTTTTAAGTTTTTGGCGTATTCATAACGTGTTGGTCGTTTGCATAACATATTGGTAACGGGCACAGAACGTTTCGTTGTGTTATATATAACTTTTACCAACGAATGCTTACCTTGTGGTCTGCATTCAAAACCTATGACAAACGATAGTTTAACTTACCCTTTGCGCGCTATACGTATCGCCGGCGAACTCGTGGCGTAGCCAGTTAAGAACTTGCCGGACGCCGATTGAAATCAAAACTGCCTGAGAATTTGAAGTGTCAACATCGCAGTCACACCTTGACGATTTTGCCAGCGTATGCCATTCTATGAAAAATGTGTTTACAATGCTAGGCACACGTCAAATACGCTATAGGTAAGTTGTGTATACGTTTAGAGTATGCTGGAAATCATTGAAGTACGCTGGCATATTACCTAGTTTTTTTTTTTTTACCAGCATATTACCTAGTTTTTTTACCATACTATTACCAGCATATCAAGCATGCTGAAAATTTTAAGACGTACTCGACGTAAGGCTCACATGTTTCGCATGCGTTGGCATCTGTTCCTAGCACGTTCCGCGATCGTTTAAACACGGTGAACACACGTTACTTTTAGGTTACTCATATGTCGAAGCACATCAAGGTAATGACCAACATACTTGAAACCAAATTTCTAACTGATGAGTAACATACTTTGAACAAATGAGTAGCGTCAGCTTAGCCTATGTTTAACGTGCTTGGAAACTATGAGTAACGTGCATTGAAACTATGTATCACTGGCCTTGAACCAATGACTAGCGTGCTATGAACGTAAGAATGAGTTGCGTTTAACCTATGAGTAGCATGTTTTGAACCTAAGTAAAACGTGCTTCTAACCTTTGAGTAACGTGCTATGAACCTATTTGTAACGTATGTAAAACGCACATTGTCGTATGTGGATGAATTAAATTGACGTCTTCCGGACAACCATAGAACTTACTGAAAGTGTTTCTAACTTACATCTACCATGTACTGGCGTACATGTTTAGGGGAATTGGTATATACAAATGGGCTTCACAATAAAAACCCATCATTGTTCCAGACTCCATGGTGAGTAGATGTGAACGCCGGTAGTATCAATAGTAGCAGTACTATTACTAGTCGTAGGTGTGCGTGACAGTAGTAGTAGTAGCTGTATGTCTATGTCAGTGGTAGTATGTGAGCGTGATATGGAGGTTGTGGGGGATGATGGATCCTCGTTGCGTCAACAAATAGGAGAATACTTTGCACCATTGTTCGATGTTCTGTAAGGGCTAATTTTTTTTCCTCATTCTGAAGATGAAAAATGTCTTTGTTTTACATTGAAATTGTTAAAAAAGACTTTGACAAATGCATAATGTACTAGTAATGAACACAGAATGCTTCGATAACTTATAGATTAGTTATACCAACGATTGCTTATCGTGTTTTAGGCGTCCACAACCTATGCCCAACGATAGTCTGGCGTATGCATAACGTGGGAGCGCATCGTTTACGATTAAGTGACGTTTGCTATCCATTGACTGCCACTAAACTATTTTAATAAATGGCTGTCACTCAGCTATTGTTTTTTGACGCTGGTGCAAGGCAATTAAAATCGTTTCCATTGAACGAGTTAACTTGCTGTCACTCGTCTAATGTTTTTGGACATTGGAGATCGGCAATTGAATTCGTTTCCATTGAACAAGTTAAATCGCTTCCAATAGACTATTGAAATGATTCACACTGAACTATTTTAATAAACGGCTGTCACTCGACTGTTTTTAGACGTTGGTGTTCGGCAATTAAAATCGTTTCTATTGAACGAGTTAAATCGCTGTCACTCGCCTATTGTTTTTTTGACGCTTGTGTTTGGCAATTGAAATCGTATTCATTGAACGAGTTATATCGATTCCACTCGAATATTTTATAAAGACGCAGCCGATCGTCATTTTAAATCATAGCCAAGCTACACATCGAAGTGGAAACGTCATCGCCATGCCGAACAAAAGCCAGAAGAATGCTGCCAAGAGGTCTCCAGTTCGTGGCCGTGGACGCCGAAGCGCACGCTTGGAGGATTCAGCAGCGCCAAAACCTACTCCTCGACGATCACCATCTGACGAAGAGGATGCTGCCTCCAACACCTCTTGGGGATCGTCCGAGGAATTCATAGCTGCGTGCGTGGCCTCCAACTCTCCTCCACAGGCCCTTTCGAAGAAGACGGCAAAGAAGACACCGTTTTGTCTGGATTTCCACGAGGAGCAGCTGATGTGCGATTTTCTTCGCGAGAACGCCATCCTCTGGGACATTAAGAAAACGGACTACCGGAGGGTGGACAAGAAGGCCAAACTGTGGGAGGATCAAGCCAACGTCATGGGGAAGTCTGCTCCGCACCTTCAAGGATGGTTCAAGTCCCTGAGAGACACCCACACCCGTCTACACAAGAATAAGAGCGGTAACGGTCCCCACGAAATGACGGAGAGGGAGCATTGGGTCAAGGCAAGCTTCGGTTTCCTCAAGTCTGTGGTCCGCCATCGTGCCGAGCCCGTCAAAAGTGTAAGTATGAACACATTAATATCAATACTAATACGTATTTATATTACTTTTACTGTACTACACATGTTCAAGCAAATTATTAATTGTTTATTACAAATCATTGATTTTGAGTCTCATTTTTGCCTTGTAGTTTACTAAACGATTGTCATGTTTGCAGGTTAAGGAAACCATTGCGGCACATAGTGGTGACCTCGAGGCTGCGGAGGCTGCTTGCGCAGATTTAATGGCACTTGAGGACAGGTCGCCTTCTCCTGTCCCTTATCCCTATCGAACTTCAAAGGCAAAGGGGAAGCGTGGCCACGACGATGATGAGTTGCTCCAGTCACTCCAGAAGAAGGTGCACGAGTCTGGGGAGCTCCTCAAAGGACTTGCACAGCCTCAGCCCGTCACAGTCACTGTTGCCTATGCAAACTACATGCGTGACATCTTGCTGTGCATGTCTAAAACAAAATTCCGGAAGGCAAGGTCAGGCATCAACCAAATAGTCAATGTGCTTTTGGATGAGGACAGTGATCCGGAAGAGGTTCCGACAGCCTACCCCGTCCCTGCTCGTGCTCCCGTGCGCTCAACTACAGCAACAGAGGAACAGCAAGAACTGCAGTCATGGGACCAACAGCAGCAGGCTCAGTGCCAGCCCATGATGCCTCCTCCCCCTCACCATGGCTACAAGCAAACTCCACGTGTGAGTACAGAGCAGCCAAGCTCCGCATCTTCATCTGCTGTTATTGGGCCGGCTGCCCGAGAAACGAACTATAGCCAAAGCGACCTTGAGACAAGCAGTCAGAGTTTCTGCAACATCTCTGGGTTCTCAGCATTGCTTAACCTGTCTTGTGATCCAATTGCCACAAGCTCCCCTTGTGTACAGCCAAATCAACCTGATCCACTACACAATTACAAGTGAATTTATTTACAATGGCGTTTTGTACTTCTTTTTCTTTTTCAAAATTTGTTATGTGACATGTTGATGTCATTTGTTATATTCTTTTGTGAAGTGCAATTGTGTTTTATTATTTTTCAGACTACCCAATAAAAGTTTGGCAAACTGGATTTTTTTGGTTGTTGGTTTATTGATAAATAATTCCTAATCAATAATGTAAAATTACACTCCGAGAGTCGGCATCGCTGGTCGCTCAACTTCCAAAGTTTGTTTCAACAACTAGCCGATTTTCATGTTCATGCTTTTAATTAATTTAGAACAATCAATATGATTTACACAAACCTTTTACTTTGCGCCCAGAAAGCCGCCTTGTGTAATTTCTGCCATGTTTCAAAAGGGACTCCATTAAATGGCAGGCCTGCCAATCACATTGGTGTATTCTTTGTAATGTAGTTTTTTGTTTTTTTTTAAATGCTGTTACACTTTCTTCTTGGTCACATTTTTTGCAGCGTCTCGCGTTTAGCGAACGCTGCTCATAGTGAGCTCGGCGTTGTTATTTTTATTCTTCTTCTTGTTCTTCTTGTTGTTTTTTCTTGTGAAGAACAAACCTTAACCTCTAGGACTCGGATCTTGTATATGAAAGATCCGGATCTCCTTAAATACTAAGCACATGTACACTTTCTCGCATTGAGGGTGCCTTTTGAGAGCGTCCATCATGAACTTTGAAATCTATTCGGACATTTGCTTTAAAGTTTTGAAAAGTTCACGTTACTATTTAAAGATTATTCCATTTATCGTATTTACAAATCGTATTGTAAATACGATAATACATTATTTATTTCAGAAATACACGATATATCGAAAATACGTAAAAACATTATGACCGTTCTCACTACTGTCGTAATGAAGGTACGTGTCGAAATATCGGAAGTTTTTTTTGGTTGTTTGTTTGTTTTGGATTATTAATTTATTTGTTAGGGGAAATTTAAATGGCCGTTTCGAAGAAGTTGCTGGGGCCCGTGGACGCATATTTGGACGAACACGATCCCCAAATATATTAGACCTACCTACCAAGTGTAATTGCAATGTGTTGAGTGGTAAAATGTGCAACGCTTGACCAACTTTTTTGCAACAGACACACATGAAAATTACCAGAATAAGGACGCTACAAGAGCAGCCAATAAATTATGCCTTCTTCCCTGAAGACTTTATCCTTTGTAATAAATCACTGAAACGATGTTCATTTCAAGAGGATGTTTTTTCCTCTAAGGTCCTTTATTGCATTTACAATGCAGTAACACAAATAGCTATATCATTCGGTCTTGCCACGGAACTGCGCCAGCTGGGGAGTTAACCCAGTGTTTGAGGAGATTCCTCTGTTTTTTCCCTTCCTTGGAGGCAGTGTTATGGCCTTTAGCTGTCTGTGTATCCTCCAAGTTATGTACCTCTCGCCATGTCCCTGCAACAAGGTCGCATTTCTCATTTTCTGCCCGGTCAAGCTGTTGGTTCTGAAGTGCTGGGTACCTGTCATTTAAAAAAAAATGTTATTAACTTATAAAGCGATCATACACTAAAAACACGCATTGCAATGCGCTGTACAATAAGTAATAATATAATGATACTTGAAGCATTTCAATAAGGTAAATCATACAATACAAAGAAGCATAGGCAAAAACTTTTTTGGCATTCTATAAAGTATAATATATGCTATGTAAACAAGAATTATCTGGTCCTCATGAGGTTGTGCAGGATCACGTAGTTTTCACAATGAGCTTGACAGTCGCGGGGTGTTGCTGCATGGTAGTTAGCAGAACCTGGAATCTGTTCGCCAAGATGCCGAATGCATTTTCTACTATCCTCCTTGCTCGGCTGAGCCTGTAGTTGTAGATGCGTTGTTCATTTGTCATACCCCAGAGGCTGTATGGCTTCATCATGATTGGTCGTAGAGCAAACCCATCGTCACCGACAAAGAAGTACGGTACGTCCTGGTTGTCGTCTGGAAGAGGCTCAGGGTCAGGGAAACCAAGGGTACCATCTTCAGCACATTCCTTCAGGTCACAACCATTATAAATCTGCGCATCTGATGCCGATCCAGTACCGCCGACATCTGCCCAAATGAATTTGTAGTCTGCATCTTCAAGCCCCATCAGAACAATAGAGTAGAATCCTTTATATTTGCAGTATTGGGACCCACTGTTTGGAGGACAGCGGCAGGCCACGTGCTTCCCGTCAAGTGCCCCACATGTATGGGGAAAGTTCCATCGTTGGTAGAACTTGTCGACTATGATGTGCCAACCGTCAGGTTCCGGTTCCGGTTCCGGTTTTGGACTTCCGGTTCCGGTTTTGGAGCGGCGAGAGGTCTCCTTCGGGGCTCCCTGCTGACGTTCTCAAAGTTAAGTTTCTGGTTGTTATTTGTCCCGTTTTAACTGTTTAATTTTCTCACCTACATGTTACTGTGTGTTCCTAGTTCGGTTTTGTTTCAAAAATCGTGCTATTTTGTGAGTATTTTTGTCGACGTTCTTACCTGGTGTTTGAGGCCTAGGCCTAGGCTTGAGGCCTACCGGTTCCACTCGGTGTTCGATCGTTTTTTTTTGTTTTTTTTCTCCCCATTACCTTCAATTTCTATTCTCTCCATTACCTTCAATTTTCATCCTCCCCACTTTCCAAACATCCCCCATTCTCCCAACTAATCTCATTCTTATCTCAAAAAAAAAAAAAAAATATATATATATATATATATATATATATATATATATATATATATATATATATATACCCAACAACAACAACAATACGCTCACCTTCTCCCGATTCTGCTTCTTCTTCTTCCTCTTAACTTCCTCCACGTCTTCTTCCTCGATTTTTTTTTTTTTCTACACTTCCATGACCTAATCTGTTGAACTCTCTCATACATTAATATTAACAACAAAAACGATCTTATAATGCTTCATCTTCCTCTCTCACACATGTGGTACTCTTTACTGTTTCACAATGCACTACTCTTCTGCTATTTTAACAGACTGCTCTCATTTCGACCTCTCCTTCATTCCTTGCCTAAAAAATCCAACTATTACAGCGCTTCTTCTCTCCATGCTCTGAATTCACCTTCATTGCATCCATCATGAATTGTGTTAAATCGCATCTCTGACCTAAAACTTTTAAAAACCACAGTTTGCCATGGATGCTCGCTTTCCATCAACCATTCTTTTTTTCCAACTTCAGTGCCAACTCACCCCCCTCACCCCTCACTCTCACTTTCAAAGCAACCATCCCACTCTTCTCCCTCCAAGCCTCCCTCTCACCTCTCTCAAAAATTCCCCCCTCACCTTTCTCCCACCTTTCATCCCCTCACTCTTCCTTCTCAAAGTTGCCCCCCCTCTCATCCACCAACCTGCCTCCCTGCACTGCCCTCTCACCTCCATCTCTTCACTCCACCTCCTCAAATCCTCAACTGCCTTCTTCCTTGTCTCTTGTCCCCCCCTCTCCTCCAGCACCACAGAGCCTTTTCTCCTCCTCATTCGGCCCCCTCCCCTCGCTATTCTGTAATACCCCACACTCTTTCAGCAACCCTCCTTACCTCCCCCCCCTCGTCCCTTGTCCTACCCTCCCCCTCCCCCTCCACCTCCTGCACCCAAAGCCTCCTCCCCTACCTCTTCATTAAAAGTGTAGACCTCAAATATCCGGGGCCTTCGCTCAAACCTTTCAGATCTTTCCATACAGGTTGCCACTGACAAACCAGACATTATCTGCCTAACAGAAACTTTCCTCTCCCAAGACGTGTCTGACTCCCAAGTATCTCTCCCTGGTTACTCCCTCTTACGGTATGACAGACCTGAGCCTCGTCCTGGTGGAGGTGTTGCTCTCTTCATCAAAGACTCTATTCCTCACTCTCCATGCACTGCTCTCACTCCCCCACACCCCCAGGAATACCTCTGGCTTCGGCTTCCCCTCCACTCCCACCTCATGTTTATATGTGTACTGTACCGTCCACCGAACAGTGATGACTCCATCTACACCTCACTATCCGAAAACATGGACCATCTTCTATCTTCTCATCCAAACTCTCTCTTCCTCTTATGTGGTGACTTCAATTGTCATCATGCCAGTTGGCTAGGTGTGGGTACCTCTCTCACCTGCCATGGCACCTCAGCAAAAGCTTTCTGCAACTCATTGGGACTGACTCAATCGGTCAACTTCCCGACCCGGATCTCAACCAATGGTACTCCATCTCTTCTGGATCTGATTTTGACAAATTTCCCTGACAATATCTGCTGCTCTTCCTCTGCTCCAATCGGTTCTTCTGACCATGTTTTTGTCAAAGTGGACATCTCTCTTGCTGTTATCAGAGAACCACCTCACCGCCGTCGAGTCTGGCATTTCACTCAAGCCGACTGGCAGGGTCTCCGAGCAGCCATCAAACTTACAGACTGGTCTCCTATCACTACTTTCTCAAACATCAACTCATCCTGGGAATTCTTTCAAAGAAAGTTGCTCTCCCTCATGCACAGATTTATCCCCTCTCGTGTTCAGTTGTCTTACCCTTCCTCCCGCCCTTGGTTTACTGAAGCTTGTGGCGAGGCAGTTGTCCTGAAACAACTTGCCTTTGCCTCATGGAAAGCAAACCCAACTGAGGGCAATCTCAGTTCTTTCCACAAAGCTCGGAACAAGTGTGTATCTACCCTCAGGAGAGCCAGAAAACAACATCTTTCTCATCTCAAGTCTGAACTCTCAAACCTCTCTCCCTCCTCAAAATCCTGGTGGCGTTTAATCAAATCTGTTTCTGGTGTATGTTCCACTTCCATCCCCTCCCTTACCTCAAATGGCCGCACTGCTGATTCCACACGTGATAAAGCGGAATGTCTAAACTCGGTGTTTGCAGCTAAATCTTTTGTCCTAAACCCATCACTATCTCTACCCACTTTACTCAGTCGCACCCAACTGTCCCTGGACTCTGTATCCTTTTCTCCTGACAAGGTGGAGAGCTTGCTTTCAAACCTCGAGTCAGATTCTGCAACCGGTCCAGACGGCATCAGCCCACGTGTCCTCAAAGACTGCTCTTCTGCTCTTGCTCACCCTCTCTCTGTTCTATTCACCCTCTCATTTGCCCAAGGTCATCTGCCATCTGCTTGGAAATCTGCTAACATCACTGCCCTGCATAAAAAAGGTGCAAAAACAGATCCCTGTAACTACAGACCAATCAGCCTTCTCCCAATCATCAGCAAGGTTATGGAATCCATCATCACTTCTGACATGAAATCCTTCCTCTTCTCCAATGGCTTGATTTCCAATCATCAATTTGGTTTCAGACAAGGTCACTCTACCCTGGATATGCTGCTTCTGCTCTCCCATCAATGGATGGAGGTCCTCAATGCCAGACAGGAAATCCGATCCGTATCCCTGAACATATCACGTGCTTTTGACACAGTCTGGCATCCTGCACTACTCACCAAACTCTCTTCCCATGGTATTCAAGGCCATCTCCACTCATGGCTCGCAGACTTCCTCTCCTGTCGCAGTCAACATGTGGCCCTAAATGGAGTTCTTTCATCCCCTCTTCCTGTGCAGGCTGGAGTTCCTCAAGGTAGCGTTCTGGGCCCTGTTCTTTTTCTGGTTTTCATCAATGATCTCTCGGACTCTCTGGAAAATCCTCTATTTCTCTTTGCCGACGACTACACCCTCTGCCGTACCATCTGTCATCCCTCAGATCGGCAAGCAGCAGCTTCTTCGCTCACTGCAGATCTGGATAAAATCACAAACTGGTCCAACAAGTGGAACATGTCTTTCAATCCAGACAAATCTCACACTCTCACTATGTCTCTTTGAAAGGACCGTTTAGAAAAACCCCCCATCCACTTTCTCAACAATCCTCTGGAAGAAGTCTTTTCTTTCAAGCTTCTGGGTCTCACTATCTGCCATGACCTTTCCTGGGAAAGTCACATTTCCAACCTCGCCTCAAAAGCCAGTCGCTGACTGGGAATCCTCCGTCGTGCAAAGTCCTTCCTCGGCCCTCTTGAGTTCCTGACCACTTACAAAGCTTTTGTCCGTAGCCTGATGGAGTACTGCTCTCCCCCTCTGGGCTGGTGCTCCTGCCTCCCACCTTTCTCGGCTTCACGCTGTCGAAACCAGGGTATTTAAGATCATCGGCATCTCCCGCAATGAAGCTGAGTCTTTGGGCCTCTCACTCAATCACCGCAGGTTGGTCGGTGGTCTTTCTGTCTTCTACCGACTCCTCTCCAGCCTTGCCCCCCCTGCTCTCTCTGTGATTTGTCCCCACCACATTTCCACAGGGCGCTCAAGGTCCGCCAACAACCCCCTTCTGGTAAAACTACCAAAATCACGAATCACTGCTCATCTTCACTCTTTCATTCCTCTTTTTTCCTGCCTTTGGAAGAAACTTCCTCACTCTATTCTTTCCCCTTCTTCCCTCCAGGCTTTCAAAACAGCTGTTCACCACCACCTCTTATCTTCCCCCATCCAAATCCTCGATCTTTTCTACCCCCGATAATCCACCCAAGCCCACTTCCTTCAATTCCCCTGCTTTCCTTCCTGAAAGTCCCTGTAATGTCCATCTTCTCTTCGCCATGTTCCCCGTCCCATCCCCATCCCTCTCCCTTCCACAGTTCACCTAATGTGTCTGTTCCCCACTTCCGCCCCTCTTGTCTCATGCCTCCTTGCTGTGAGTTGTGTGTTAGCTCTCATACGAGCCTCGACCAAGGTATAGAACAAAAAAATAAAAAAAAAGGGGAGTACTTGGGCATACAAGCACCTCATCCACGTATTCGTCAATAATAGCTTGACAAACTTGTCTGACGACTATGGACTGCGTGTTATGAGGATCCCTCCAACCAAACTTCATGGAAGCATACTTGCTTCCAGAGGCAAGGTGATGCAAAGTCAGTGCCAGCCTCATGCCAGGCTCAAGCGGATCCCTGTAGAAGGTGTACTGCTTGGTTATCCTTGGACCCACTCTGGCTAGCAGCTCGTCGAACATCGGTGGAGGCATTCGCAGGAAATTGGTGAAGGATGCTTGGTCCTCGTTACGGAGTTCCTCCATGAGCTGGGAATATATGCCGTAATGGCGTCGCATCCTGATCCATGGTCTGACCCAATACCTTCTCCTCCTTTCACGTCTTCTTCTCCCGGCTCTATTGATACGCAACTGGTGCAGTGACAACTCGATGAGGTCATGTTGATGTTGGAAGACAGGTAGGTATTGTCGTCTCAGCCTTGCCGTATCCTCCATCTCTCGGAATGACATCGACATGTACTCACCACGAAGTCTAAAAAAAAGACGGGGTCTTCCTGCGAAGGCCCTTTTTATATACCAATTTCCCTAATCGCTGCGTATACGTCATTCTACGTCAGCTGTTTGTTAGAAACGCGTTCAGTAAGTTCTGTGGTCGTCTTGAAGACGTCAAATACATCTACATACTTATTTGTTCGTAGGACATGCTCTACAACTAATTCCCAAGCACGTTACTCATAGATTATAAATAAGTCACGGGTTTCCTAAACATAACTTTGATGTATGAGAAACTTTCTAGTAGCGCGTTGCGAGCTGTGAACAACATTCATGTAGCGTGCTTATACAACGTTACCTATAGTTTATGAATAAGTTTCGGGTACGCAAATGTTACCTCAACGTGTTTCCACATATGAGTAACATATAAATAACGTGTGTCAACGATCGCATAACGTGCCTAAACCTTATGGCCAGCGTAGCGGAACGTGTGAGCCAAACGCCGAGTACGTCGACAAATTTTAAGCATACGAAAATTTGAGAAAAACCAGAGTTCAACGATTAAAGCCAGCGTACAACGACTTATGGCAGTGTTTTTCAGCGTGCTCTTAACGTATACAATACCTACCCACAACATATTAGACGTGTGCCAGCATATTAGGCAAATTTTTCATAAATCGGCATAGGTTGGCTAAATCGTCAAGGTGTGACAGCCCCTTAACCAGGGAGTATAAATTGAGAGATTATTACTTAAATATTGTTGCGGTCTTCGCGCCCGCCGGCGTGCGACGGCCACGTAACTCGAATCGCGGCACGTCGCCCACCGGACGGACAATCCAGTCGTGACCCTCTCGGACTAACGCCGGGAACCAGTCACGGGTGGACCTTTCGGTCTCACCGCGATCGAGCCAATCAGCCCCCGCGTGGGATAGGGTTGCTCGCCAAATTCGAACTACCTAAGTACCCACGCGGAGGGTAGACCGGGCGATCGCACCTCGCCGCAGGTCGACTTCGGACACGGGCCATAGCGACCCGTTCCGTACTATCAGAATAACCGAGCGGTGTTATCGTCGACCTCGACGGTTCGATTAATTATCGGGCGTATTCAGCCCACTACCAACCCTTTACGTGAAGCAAGATGGGGATTCAATGGGGGAAAAGACGAAGCGAGGAGAGAACAGTTCAACAATAAAGCACGTTTATTCTCGGCACACGGGAAGCACACAAATACAATTCCACCAAATGCACACAAAAAAGAAAACACAATTCCATTTACACAAAAAGCAAACATAAAAGTGAAAACACAGTGCAGAGCTAATACCGACTACCGAGCACACGGCAACACTTATACAATTCTACTTCACAGACGGCGCCGATAACACATACCCAAAACCAAGGAAAAGAAATACCCTCAAGAATGAGGTAGGCCTGGGGCCGAGACCTGGTCGGGCCTACCCGTCTGGTGATGAGACGCGGAGCGGCGATGGCCCCGCAACCCGCGGGCCTCGTGGACAGTGCCGGGCAGGGGGGGGGGACCGGGGCCCCCTTGGTCGCACTATCTCAGCGCGGGGGGAAACAGGAGGGGGTTGCTGATGCTCGGGGTATAGAGGATCTTTATTATGTGCGACGAGCGTCTCCACCTCGGCCAGGTCGCGCTGCCGGCCTCCCTCGGGCGCGCAGCTCCTTGCACGACGCGAGCACCCTTCGTCCGACTCGCCGCCTCTCCACAGCTCGTCCCCTCCGTTCCGACTCTCCTTCGCCTCGTTCCGACCTTTACGACTCCCTTCTTCCTCGTTCCGACTTCTTACTACTTACTGACTCTCTCGTTCGTTCTTGTTTGCGACTCTCCGACCCCTCGTTCTCGTTCTGCTGACTCTTTCGCTCCGACTTTTACGACTCCTTTGACTGACGAACACCGTCCTTTTATCCCCCCGTAATCTCGCCTTTGACCCCTCCCTTTGACCTTTCAACTCGCTCCCCATTGGCCCGAGAAAAGTGGGCGTGAAGGCTTTTTGATCCACAAATTTGCATATATCGATCGCCCTGGGGCGGGGCCACTCCGCCCCCTCGCTCACCGATGGACGGCAAAAAGTGGGCGTGTGTCGTTTTGGATCCGTTTTTGAAGCAGAAAATCCGTGATTTTGTACACGCTGTTCAACGTGCGCCCACACGAGTCCAGCATCGGTGCCCATGAGTGGCGCGAGATGACGGTGATGCGATGGTGGCGAGTTGCGACGGTAAAGGTCATGGCGGTTGTGGTGAAGCGGCGTTGTGGTTGGTGGTTGTTGTTGTGGTTGTGATGGTGGGGATTGGTCCAAAATAAAGATAGTAAAAGAAAAACGGCTATCCTGAAGAGTCGCAGCACGTATAAATGACATGTATTCCCACTAGACAACGGGTTTGGGCCTAACTACACATGTACTTACCGAGATACCTCACCTAAGGGACCTGAATGGTGGTTTGCGAATCTGGTAACCACAACACTACCCCCTTCCCTTTTTACAGACTCGTCCCGAGTCGTCAAATTTTCGTGTGCCATCATGTGTAGTTTTCCCCTAGTACATTTTACCTACGGATCCCTGAGTGCGACATTCATGGTATTCGTGTCCCCAAAATAAATAACCTGAGTGCTGCGTAACTATCTAAACAAACTCACTCATACGGACGACTTAAATAAAATTGCCGGCGCTAAGACAAACATGCCGGGGGCGCACTCATATGTACAGTACATCTTAACCTTAACTTACAAATCTTACACTAAACCATGGCCCAGGATCATTGAACTCTGCAAAAGAAAGCAGTTAGCAGGGAGCCAGGCTGCCCACATGCAGTCTCTGACTCAAAACAATGCAGGTGACAGGGAACGTGGCTGGCTGCTCACACGCAGTCCAAGGCCTTCCCTTTTGAACTGAACGCAGTGAACCACAACGGTGCATGGGCTGCACAACGCAGTCTCCGTGCCAGCTCAAGTGGCACACGCAATGAACACAACGAATGGATGCATGGACACAAACACGGTGCACGGGCCGCCACTGCAGGCCCGTGTTGTAGCTGCCAACAGGGCAGTTCTTGCAGCTTGCAAACTGTTGCCTTGATCCTGGCGCACATGGAAATGAACAGGGGGGGGGGCAAAGCAAAAATTGAACGGGGCTGGTGAACGTGGGCAGTGGGCATGGCATGGCAAAGGCAGCAGGCAAACACAGCCCGCAGAAGAAGGCCGCTGCAGGCAAACACAGCCGGCAGATGAACTGGCCGGCACAGGCCTTGAAGAAAACAGCCAGCAGATGAACTGGCCGGTACAGGCCTTGCAGCACAACACGGCCAGCCGATAGCACAGGCCTTGCAGCAAAACAACAGCTGCCGATGAAGTTGGCCGGCCTCCGCCTCGAAGAAAAACACGGCCAGCCGATGGAGTTGGCTAGCCTTTGCCGTTCAGTGGAGGTTGGTGGAGGGAGTGCGGTGGTGCTGGCCACTTGGAAGGCGGGCTCGGACCTACCTTCCTGTCTCCCTCCCACCTATCGCCTTTGCCTGTCACTGTACATACCCACTCCCTTAATTTGTCAAACCCCAATTTAGCCCCAACTTATTTTTTTTTTGTTGTTTTTATTTTTACTTCCCCACTATAAATCGTCCCCTAACCCCCCTTTACTGTCCTTGTTCAAGCTAACCTATCCTGTCACCTAGCCTACTCCCAACCCCTACGTTCCCTTCCCGGAGGGGAATAAGGGAGAGCTAAGGTCCTGTGACGAGGCCCACCGAGGGGTCAGAATGGAGTTCTCAGAGTTCGGCGGTCTTAACAGCAAGTGGGTCCAGCGGCCCACCACGAGAGCCGAGGGATGGATGGTGCGGAGGGTACATCTCCTAATCTACCCTATCCATTTAACTGTTAAACTACCCCGGGGCTTTCAACAAGCGCCTCTCGCTTAAACTATTGGTTCTAACAACCCAGATTCCCGTCGCCTGTGTTGGTGTCCTCACAATTTCGGGCCTCGCCCCCAATTTTCTCTCCGTGCCCTCACACGGTCTCCTGGCTGGGACACGTGGCTCCCCTTTGGCAGGCACGACCCTCTGCGAATCTCCCGCTTATGGCACCCCCGGGCACTACACTGCCTCCGAGCCTACCAGCTCCCTAACACCGGAGTGCCCCCATGGCACCTCCCTGAAACGCACACGTGGCAGGCCGGCCTCCCGGGCCCCTTTCCGAGGGTCACCCGTGCCCACTGCACTGCCCACGCGGCTAATGGCGCCCCGGGCCCCCCGCACCAAGCAGGCGCACCCGTGCCCACTACTCTATCCCGGCCCCCCATGGGCCCATGGCCTACCGCGGCCGACTAGCCTGGTGCCCGGGGTACCCACTCAGCGATACTCACCTTTCGCAGCCACGCTCCCAAGCCCGTCAACAGGGCTCCTGCACCCCTCCAAATGGGTCTCGAGCCTACTTTCCCACCAACAACAAAACGACCTCCATTTTTCAATTTGACTAACCCAGCTAACTCACTTTATACTGACCCCGGGGTCCCTTGGGCGAGTCACTCCTCCCCCCAATCACTCATCGCACCATGCATTCCCCATTCACTCCACTCACACAGACCCGCTGGCCTCACTCACTCAACAAGTACTCACCTCACAACTCACCAACTCTTCAACACACACACCGCTGAACTCTGCCATCCTCCTAACTACATCCCCTAACTAACTCGTGCTCCCACGTCGTCCCTTAAACTATAGCACGTTCCTTTTAACACTACGTAGCTAAACTACGTCCCCTCTACACACTCACAAGTCTGTCACTGTCTCCAAATAAATCATTTTATTTCCCAACCTAAATCTGGCTACAATCCCTCTACCTAATCCATTCCACGGACCCCATGAGGACTTACCCCTGCCCCATGAAGTCGGTCTAACTAAGCTAACCCTTCCCCCTAACTAGTTTCCATCCTGTGCCCAGGGCAAGGGGGTCTTTCACCCCTTGCCCAGGAATCCTGTACACCCGAAAGTGAGGCTTGCTTTTTTTTTTTTCATGCGCAGCACCTGCGCGGCAACTCAGAGCTCGCGCACTTTGCACCTGCCCGTGACGTCATGCAGCTGCACGTGTTCCTCGTCCCTCCTTGGACGGGACCATCCGGCAGAGATACCCCTCCTGCCGGATTCCAACCACACGTGCAGCCATGACGTCACCGTGCGCATATAAAAAAAAAACACAAGCCACACGTCTCGAGGGGTTCCCCACGCGAACACATGTGCCCTGCCCGTTGGAGCTGAACACACACGATCGCGTGGAGAACCCGTCCGGTCCAAATCCATTTACCTGCCTAAACTTTGTCCGTCCGCGGGATCGGCAAATCCACCGCGTGCGTTTCCGGACCGGGACTTCACTCTCGCAAGCGAGCACGTGGTGGTCTCGTGCGTTGCACAGCACGAACCGCGTGCTCACTGCTGGGTGAACCCGGCACGGTCCTCGAAACAACTACAGCCGCTACTCGGCTTTCTCTCCTCTGTCGCCGTCTCCGTCGCCATTCCACACACGCATACCTGCGTGTCACGACGCACACAGTCCACACCATCACATTCACACGGGGAGACGCGGCTGCGTGCTCCCGCATGCCAACCGACATCTCCCTCTCATACCGCTCTCTCACACACGGTCTCCCTGGCACACAACGACCTTGCACACGGCCGTTCACTCACGCGTGCCTCACTACTCACACAAACCATACTACTCACACGTGGTGCTCCATTCACTCGCGCGGGGGCACTCACCCGCGGTGCCTCACCCACGTACGCGAGGGCACTCAACCGCTGTGCCTCATCCACACACCGTGCCTCACTCATACACGCGGGGGCACTCACCCGCGGTACCTCACTCATACTGGCCGTTTCACTCACACACACGGCCTCTTCCACACACGGTTCCTCATCCACACACGGTGCCTCATCCAAACACGGCGTGCTGGGAAGCACGCACTCCAGCACCATCGCCACCACACCACTCACACACGGGGTCGCTTCCACACACGGGGACGCACTCACGCCTTGCACCACACACACAGGGACAACCACACTGGGGATTCGTGTCCCCACAAGGGTCTCCGGAGCCCCTTCACTCCCCAAGCTCTCCGTGCACCCGTCCACAGCACTCGTCCCCTCAACCTCGCAAAACACGACCGAACTCACCTGGTCGTGACTCGCCTCAAGGGGGCATACTCCCTCCCCTTGTTCCTGGAGGAGGTCATCCAGCTGCTCGCACCGGGTCCCAACACGCTCCGCGTGCTCACCCCCACTATCCTCCACTACCTCCGTGTGTGTGTGCGTCACTTATCCCGTCCTCACCGTGCAGTCTCTCCTCTGTCGTTCCCTTCCCGGCTACCGTCACTGCCAACTCTTCACCCTTTACCTCCCTTGTCTCCACTATTATTTCTGTTGTCGTCACCTCGTGTCTCGTCTCACACGTTTTGGTCTCCCCATTTAATTTTTCCCTTTCGGTCATCGTCACGACCCTCGCCCAACACGTTCCACGAATTATTTTTTTACCCGCCTCCACCGCAGGCCTGTCAGCCGTTGCACCCCCATCCAGCTCGTTTGCTCCCACACGTGGAGTCGCCATTTTTATCTCCCCGGTCACGGCCTTCATGCCCGCCTGCAGGCTTCGGCCCATGTTCTGCGTCTCACCCCGCAGCTTTTTCATTTCTTCCCTCATTTGCTGTGTATTCGCATCCATCGTCGTTTTCACTTCATTTGTATTTGTATCCATCTTTTCGTTCATTTGTTTGTTCATGCCTTTCATTTCGTTTTTCATTTCATTTGTATTTGTATCCATCGTCGTTTTCACTTCATTCATTTGTTTGTTCATTGCCGCCAGCATGGCGCATAGCTGGGCCATGTTGGATGCACTCAGCTGAGCCGTTTCGGCAAAGGTTGGGGAAGGGTCTTGGTGGAGAGGGGGGGGGGAGGTGTCATACACCGCGGCCGCACCCACCTCGGGTCCTGGGTTCAGTTGGGCGAGTCCGTGTTCCTGCACAATCAACATTTCCTGCACGGGGATTCCATCCTGGGCCATGGATTCTACATTACTATTACACATATACATTTCTAATACCCCCGGCTCCCGCTCGCCTTGAGACGCCATCTTGCTTCTCGTGAAGGGTTAATTTGAATCGCTCGTAATTTGGAGGGAATCGGGGGTCGCTTCTCTCACCCCTGGACCGATTCCCGTGAATTTAGCCGGAGACAGGAGAGCCCGTTTTCCTGTTCTCCAATACCAGTGCCGCGAGGAGGGCGATGAATTTGTATCGCACTCCTGACACCAGTGTTGCGGTCTTCGCGCCCGCCGGCGTGCGACGGCCACGTAACTCGAATCGCGGCACGTCGCCCACCGGACGGACAATCCAGTCGTGACCCTCTCGGACTAACGCCGGGAACCAGTCACGGGTGGACCTTTCGGTCTCACCGCGATCGAGCCAATCAGCCCCCGCGTGGGATAGGGTTGCTCGCCAAATTCGAACTACCTAAGTACCCACGCGGAGGGTAGACCGGGCGATCGCACCTCGCCGCAGGTCGACTTCGGACACGGGCCACTTAAGCGACCCGTTCCGTACTATCAGAATAACCGAGCGGTGTTATCGTCGACCTCGACGGTTCGATTAATTATCGGGCGTATTCAGCCCACTACCAACCCTTTACGTGAAGCAAGATGGGGATTCAATGGGGAAAAAGACGAAGCGAAGCGGGAGAACAGTTCAACAATAAAGCACGTTTATTCTCGGCACACGGGAAGCACACAAATACAATTCCACCAAATGCACACAAAAAAAAGAAAAACACAATTCCATTTACACAAAAAGCAAACATAAAAGTGAAAACACAGTGCAGAGCTAATACCGACTACCGAGCACACGGCAACACTTATACAATTCTACTTCACAGACGGCGCCGATAACACATACCCAAAACCAAGGAAGAAATACCCTCAGAATGAGGTAGGCCTGGGGCCGAGACCTGGTCGGGCCTACCCGTCTGGTGATGAGACGCGGAGCGGCGATGGCCCCGCAACCCGCGGGCCTCGTGGACAGTGCCTGGCAGGGGGTGGGAACGGGGCCCCCTTGGTCGCACTATCTCAGCGCGGGGGGAAACAGGAGGGGGGGGTTGCTGATGCTCGGGGTATAGAGGATCTTTATTATGTGCGACGAGCGTCTCCACCTCGGCCAGGTCGCGCTGCCGGCCTCCCTCGGGCGCGCAGCTCCTTGCACGACGCGAGCACCCTTCGTCCGACTCGCCGCCTCTCCACAGCTCGTCCCCTCCGTTCCGACTCTCCTTCGCCTCGTTCCGACCTTTACGACTCCCTTCTTCCTCGTTCCGACTTCTTACTACTTACTGACTCTCTCGTTCGTTCTTGTTTGCGACTCTCCGACCCCTCGTTCTCGTTCTGCTGACTCTTTCGCTCCGACTTTTACGACTCCTTTGACTGACGAACACCGTCCTTTTATCCCCCCGTAACTTCGCCTTTGACCCCCTCCCTTTGACCTTTCAACTCGCTCCCCATTGGCCCGAGAAAAAGTGGGCGTGAAGGCTTTTTGATCCACAAATTTGCATATATCGATCGCCCTGGGGGCGGGGCCAATTCGCCCCTCGCTCACCGATTGGACGGCAAAAAGTGGGCGTGTGTCGTTTTGGATCCGTTTTTGAAGCAGAAAATCCGTGATTTTGTACACGCTGTTCAACGTGCGCCCCACACGAGTCCAGCATCGGTGCCCATGAGTGGCGCGAGATGACGGTGATGCGATGGTGGCGAGTTGCGACGGTAAAGGTCATGGCGGTTGTGGTGAAGCGGCGTTGTGGTTGGTGGTTGTTGTTGTGGTTGTGATGGTGGGGATTGGTCCAAAATAAAGATAGTAAAAGAAAAACGGCTATCCTGAAGAGTCGCAGCACGTATAAATGACATGTATTCCCACTAGACAACGGGTTTGGGCCTAACTACACATATACTTACCGAGATACCTCACCTAAGGGACCTGAATGGTGGTTTGCGAATCTGGTAACCACAACAATATTTTCTGAGGAAGTTATGAAATAGAGGATGTGGAGTCACAATATAGAGTTAAATATTAGAATAACTTATGTTCATGATTTGGGAATTAAATAACGATCATAATTACACTTTGGATTACTTCGCTTCGAGAAAGAGGTTTGAGGGTGTCAAGTTGTAGTTTTGATCCAGTGCATTGGTAGGTTGCCCAGGTGGGTCCAACACCAGCAGGCAGCATCTTGAGAGACCGAAAGACCTCCAGTGTCCACAATATCAATTTGAAAATATAGTTCACTGCTTTTCCCCTCACACTCATTGAACTCTCAATGTGTTTGACAGGAAAGACATTCTTGAAGGAATTAAACCCCCATAACCCATCTGGGTCAGGTGAAAAGATGACCTTTGCCTTCACCCACATTCTGTTTGCTCTTTGGAGCAAAAAAACAGATCTGTATTGGTATGAGGAGGCTCACAGTGTACTCTCATGAAAACAATCTCGCAATCAAGCTGCAAAAGCTGAAGGTAAGCAAACGTTGAAAGAAAGCCGGAGCATTCTTTTGTGTTTCTTTCTGGAAACAGGTGCAGGTTTCATGGGACAACATTCCAAACTTCGTGAATGGGATTTTATAATTATTTATATTGGGTTAAATATGGTCAAGATTCACTTTTGTTTTTGTGATTACACATTCAATGAATGAATGGAAGTCCCATTTTGCACATTCATCATCACCTGTAATATAAGTGGTCCAAGAGCATTAGGTCAAAATAGGCCCTAACCTGGACATTTTCGGTAACAAGCTGATTTTTTCAGGCTAGATCCAGGAATGTGTGTGAAATAACATACTAAAAGTCCTCATGAATCCTCCTTGAGCGTTTTCCGCAATCCAAGATGGCGTCCAAAATGGCCGCCTCTTCTGTTTTTCTCATAACTTTGCAAGCAGGTTTCCCCAAAACACACTTTAAATGTTTACATATATGTTTTGAAGTATGAGGAACTCATTAGAATACATCTTAAGAGATGCTGAAGCACGCAAGCTGTACATCCTAAAACACTATGGAGCTCAATCAACGGTGGTGTTTGATGGATATGGAAGCGCAACTTCGACAAAGGCAGCTGAGCAGAAACGAAGAGCTCAGAAGTGTACCTCTAGTGACATCATATTTGAAGATGATATGCCAACCACCACAACCCAAGCAGCTTTCTTAGCTAACGGCAACAATAAGGCGAGACTTATACAAACTCTACGTGACAAAATGCTCATGGCTGGAGTATGTGTCAAGCAGGCAGAAGCAGACGCCGACACCCTGATTGTCTCCACAGCACTAGCACTGGCAGAGTCAGAACATGTGCCAGTTGCTGTCGTTGGTACGGACACAGACTTACTGGTAATGCTAGTTGCTCGGGCAACCTCTTCCACAGATGTGTACATGCTATGCCGCAGTAATCCTGTCACGGTCTTCAACATTCATGAGATTCAGCATGCCATAGGGGACACAAGAAATCACTTGATGTTTCTTCATGCTGTGACGGGATGTGACACGGTCTCTGCGATCTATCGTCAGGGCAAGCGTAAAGCTTTCAACATGGTGCACAAGAAGCGGGACTACGACTTGCTGGATACCTTCACAAACAGTGGAAGCACCCATGACGAGGTGGAAAAAGCTGGGGAAGGCTTCATTCTTAAGCTTTATGGAGCCAGCAGTTTTGAATCTCTTGATGACTACCGTCACATCGCATACAAACGGGCAATCGGTCGCAGTTCCCTGAGTTCATCCTTTCAGCTAGAAAGTCTACCTCCAACTAGTGCTGCAGCAAAGCAACATTCATATCACGCCTATCTTACCGTCCAGGAATGGATGGGTAACTCCTTATCTCCAACAGAATGGGGCTGGCGATTTCAGGACGGGACTCTTACCCCGGTAGAAACAGACATTGCTGTTGCACCCGACACTTTGCTGAACATGGTGGCATGTGGGTGTAAACCAGATGGTTGCAGAAGCATGACATGTAGCTGCAAGAAACTTGGGCTCTTTTGTACCTCAATGTGCAGTAAATGCAGTGGTCTCAATTGCAACAATACAGCACCAACTCTTATAGATGCCGACGATGATATTACCCCAACTTCAGAGGACATCAACATTGAAGATACAGCATCCGACGATGAAGACAATGACTGATTCAACTAGGTGTGTGCATGCGTAAGGTAAAGATTCATCTGAAACTTTTGAGGTTTGAATCTCTAGCATGATCTTGTTTTGAATGTCTTTGCCTCTTGAAACAGGCTAAAACAGCAGTGTGTTGATAAGTGGCGGACATTTTGAGCACCATTTGAATTTCAGAAAGAACTTCAGCGGTTTTATTGTTTCCTTTGTACTTCAAAGTATCTGAATGAGTTCCTTATTTCTCAAGACATAATATATTTAGAGATTTAAAGTGCATATTGAGGTAACTTAGTCACAGGGTCATGAGAAAAACAGGAAATTGCAACCATCTTTGGCGCCATTTTGAATTTTGGGACTAGTTCAAGTAGTTTTATTGGTATAGATATGCGTGTTTCAAATCTGCGAATAAGAATTTATCTAGATTCCTTGACTCCCATAACATATATAAAGACATTTTAGTGTGCTTTATTGGGTTACTTAGTTGCAGAGTTATGAGAAAACAACAACAGTGAAAGGGGCATTTCGGGCGCCATTTTGAATTTCAGGATGAGCTCAAGTGTTTTTATTGGTAAATGCGTGTTTTTGAAAAATTCCCAATAAGTATATGATTCATTTCATTGAGTCGCAAAACATATATTAAGACATTTAAAGTGCGTGTTGAAGTACCTTGGTGTAAAACCAGAAACGGCAGCAATTTCAGACGCCATTTTGGATTTCTGAAAGAGCTTAAGCGGTTTTATTCGTTTTTGTGTGTTTCAAAATCTTCCGATATGTATTGTATTGAGTTCCTTATACTTCAAAACATATGTGTAGACATTTAAAATGTGTTATAGGTAAACCTACTTGCAAAGTTAAGAGAAAAACATGAAATGGCGGCCATTTTGGACGCCATCTTGGATTGCGGAAAACGCTCAAGGAGGATTCATGAGGACTTTTAGTATGTTATTTCACACACATTCCTGGACCTTTCCAGAAAAAATCAGCTTGTTACCAAAAATGTCCAGGTTAAACCCTAATGCTCTTGGACTAAAGGGAAGGTTCTCACATCACACCAAAGAAAGAAAGAAAGTTGTTTTGCTGTGAGTCTACTTCGTCATCTTCTTTTTTATTATACAGCAAATGGCTGCAGGAAGCATCATTTGCTGTGAGTGCAGCTGTGTCTTCTGAAGGTTAGAAAGAGCAGGAATTTGTGATTCGTTCAGGATGCTGG
Source organism: Eptatretus burgeri (assembly GCF_056783735.1). Taxonomy (NCBI): domain Eukaryota; kingdom Metazoa; phylum Chordata; class Myxini; order Myxiniformes; family Myxinidae; genus Eptatretus; species Eptatretus burgeri. Next base: position 54,353,755 of record NC_140963.1, on the reverse strand, counting down.
TGATAACTTGCCTACTTTTCAGGAATGGCACTGTAGGATATTTAAGCTCCACCAACTAATGATGGCAAATGGGAACGAGACGACTCTTGACAATTTTTAATGATAATTTGCCAAACAGTGAAAAAAAGGAATATTATCAGGGCACTCTTCGACGTCACAACGTTGCCAGATATGAGCGCTCCACCCACATTATTACATCATAACACATACTTGTCCCAAATTTGATTTAAATCCCTGAACCCAGATTCAAAATATCAAATAATTCTGTCTGCCAGATCATGCGTCCAATCAGGTTGAAATTAAAATCTTATATGCCCCATGACAACTGGATCATTATTGTGATGTTTGACTTTGACTGATGAAGCGGTTCAAGAGAAATAATTTTTTTTTATTGGCATTGAATCCAATATGGCTGCCAGACCATGTGACCTATTAATTATTCGTGAACACCCTGGTATCCCCAAGACACGGGGAACAGGGGGTGAAGTTTCCCCTCGATCTGTTCAGCCGTTTCGAAGAAGATTTTTGAAGGCTTTCCACCGTTTTTCTTCATCGATCTCCCTCCACCTTGCCAGAAGTTGGTGGATAATTATTCTCGCCAATTTATGAACTTTGAGCAGCAAGATGCTCAGGAGTATTTGGACTGTCTTCTCTGCCTTCATGAAGAGCTGAACCGTGTGTGTGTGATAACATCTGCATCAACCTTCCAGGCGCTGACGGTCATCCCAACAGTGAGTACAATCACATCAAGACCTCCACAGATAGATTTTTTTTACTTTACTGTTTTTAAACATTGAGAACAAAAATAAGAACACCAAAAAATTGTGAAAAACCTTTTTCAAACAGAAAATTGCTGTGTATTCGATGATTTTCAAATGATATTCAGTTCAGAGCTATCAACATATGACAAACACAAAAATAGCCATAAGTATTTTTTCATACACCTCCTCCCACCCCACGACCCCTTTTCATTAATTTTTATCTTTGGTGACCACCTTTTCTTCATCTTTCACTGACATTTTCATGTCCAAAATGGAGATGTCCCTGACTGCAATAATTTCATTAGTCCCCGAATTCCATCCATCCATTGGGACCATTCTCTGTGCAGAGAATTGGTGCAATCTAAGCAATCTCCAAGGCTATCGGATACATTCCAAAAAGGGTTGCCACTCTGACACAGGATAGCAGCAAGCTGGTACTCATTTTGATGACCTCAGAAGGATGACAGGCAGAGTCATCCCCACCTGGTATTAATTCAATAGCAGGATTTGAACTCTGCATCCTCAGATCCCAAGTCCCCACCCTAACCATTAAGCCAACACCAGACAGTAATTTGTTTTTCGATTTGTAGTCAAAAATCACACACTTTGTGTGCACATTGAAGAGGACATCGCAAACACTAATGCATGTGTTTAGTTCTTCCATCAGGAGATCGTGGAGGAGAGCTGGTTAATTCACAAGCAGAAAGAGAACTCCATCATTAATGACATATTCCAGGGCCAGTTGGCATCGAAGATTACCTGCACAGAATGTGGGAAGGTATGTGAGAAACTCATTTGTCTTTGTCCATTTTTGCTGTTATTTATATTTTCACAACTTCAACAATAATGATTTTATTTCTCTGGCCAAAGTTAATTTCAACATTCATACGAAATAACAAATGAGAAAAAGACATGATCGAATCGGAACTGAAAGTACGAAGAGAGAAGAGGTGAATCGAGAGTAAAATAGTGCAGGGAAGTATTTGAGCGAGACACCATCAGGTTCTGTCAGGTCAGGTTCGATCTGTGACCTGCTACAGGTACCATGTAAACCTGTACTAACCTGTTCCATGGTCGGGTTGTCGGCGACTAAACCGTCTCCCCCACCAGGTTTTCTAGTGAGGAGGGTGTTTGGATATGGATACCCAGCAGGATTAAAAACAAAACCTGTCAAAGGGCGGAGGAGCTCCTTGTGAGCCAACGGCCATCCATATCTAGTGCCCAACTGTGTCTGCGGACGTCTTCCTGCAGTTGGGTCACTTCTTATTAGGAGGTTGGTGGCAGGATTTGCACTCCGGCCACCGTAAAACCCTTCATTCCGCAAAACGCAAAAAAATCTGAAAACCCACTCCGTGGGAGTACCTCCTGTGCAGCTTCCCTTCGCAGGGCAGCTCACCGGATGACGGGATTGGGGCAAAGCCTTCGGGACCCCCAATCTTTGATAGGAGGGAAACCACGGGGTAACATCCCTGGGTCAGATTGCGGGAGAGTGTGTCGGAGTGGGCTGAGGTGTCGTCCACCAGACGGCGGTCTCCTTGGGTTAACCTGAGGCGGTCCCTTCGGGTGGGTGCCTGGAATGTCCTATCCCTAAGAGAGGATGATCACCTGTCTCTGTTATCATCTGAGCTCAAGCGTTTGGACATCGGGATTGCAGCTCTCTCTGAGGTTCGGAGACCGGATTGCGGCGAGATAATGGAGGGTGGTTACACCTACTATTGGTCTGGTCGCTCTGATGGTTACCATACCCAAGGAGTTGCTGTAGCTGTGTCCAATAAGCTGACCCCAATGATAATTGAGGTAACACCGGTCAACGAGCGTATTATGAGACTAAGGATTCGTCACTCCTTAGGTGTCATTTCCCTGGTCTCTGTTTATGCTCCGACTGAGGCGAGTGATCTCACCGTGAAGGATGCATTCTACGCCACACTCGAGTCTGTGGTTGATCAGTGCCCCAGACGAGATACACTTCTAGTCTTGGGGGATTTCAATGCTTCGACTGGAACTGATAGGGACGGTTATGAGGTGTGTGTTGGTCCCCATGGGTCAGGAACTATGAACCAGAATGGCACCAAGTTCCTTGACTTTGCAAGAAGTCATGGACTTAGGGTGGCTGGTTCATGGTTTCAGCGCCCACAAGCTCATCGCTGGACTTGGTATTCCAACGCTGGCGGTGTGGCAAAGGAGATTGACCATGTCCTCATTGACGGTCGTTGGAGGATGATCCAGAACTGCAGGGTCTACCGGAGTGCTCAGTTCCTCAATACTGACCACAGGCTTGTTGTAGCAACTCTAAAGCTGCACCTTAAATCCTGGAGAATGGTACCATCCCAGCCGAGGCTGGATGTTGCCAAGCTCAGGGATGAGAGAGTAGCTGAGGAGTTTGCGAACAGGCTGAGTGGACACTTGGGGGGTCTGGGTGCTTTGGGGGGTCCTGAAGAGTTGTGGAGCGCCTTCAAGACCACCGTCCTCGATGTTGCCGGTGGATGCCTTGGAGCTCACCGCAGGGCAAAGAAGAATTTTGTCTCTCAAGGGACACTGGATACCATTGACCAGAGTCGCAGGGCCAGGCTGAATGGCAGAGCTGAGCTGTTCAGGGAATTGAGGCGTAAAACTGTACGTGCACTGAGGGTGGACAAGGAGGCCTATGTGCGAGGAATCTGTGAGGGGGTAGAGCATCACCTGTGGACAGGTGATTCTCGTCCCGCTTACAGGGGAATTCGCGCATTACGTTCATCCAAGCCCATCCCTCGGAGTACTACAGTTCGAGCAGAGAGTGGTAGGCTCTTGACAGAGGAGTCTGAAGTGAAGGCCCGCTGGGCCGGTTACTTTGAGCGGTTGTACCAGGCTGATCCCCCAACTGTCGAGTTGGACGTCAAGGGTGTTACAATCCCTGTTGCTGACCCTCGAATCAACTGTGGTCCACCTACGCTTGTGGAAACATGGGCTGCGGTGAACCAGTTGAAACGGGGCAAAGCTCCAGGGATCTGTGGCATCCATGCCGAACTTCTCAAGGCTGGTGGAAATGCTGCACTCGTGTCGTTGCATGCAGTTTTGTGCTCTGCCTGGAACACAGGCATCATCCCAACTGACTGGAAGAGGGGCCTTGTTGTCCCTCTCTGGAAAGGGAAGGGTGATCGCCAAGACTGCAACAACTACCGAGGGGTGACACTGCTCTCAGTGCCGGGCAAGGTCTTTGCTCGGATAATTCTCGATAGGGTTCGCCACCATCTGCTTGAGCACCAGCGTCCAGAGCAGTCAGGCTTTACACCAAAGAGGTCAACGATTGACCGTATCCTTGCACTTCGTGTCCTCAACGAACGCAGACGAGAGTTTCGGCAGGGGCTGCTTGCAGCCTATGTTGATCTCTGTAAAGCGTTCGATTCAGTGAATCGGGATGTCCTCTGGAGGATTCTTGGTCTTCGTGGGGTGCCACCAAAACTGATCGATCTGATGTCTGAACTCTACTCTAGTACTGAGAGTGCTGTGAAGTGTGGTGGTACCATCTCTGACTTATTTCCAGTTGTTACTGGAGTTCGTCAGGGATGTGTACTTGCCCCCACACTTTTCAGCACTTGTATGGACTGGATTTTAGGGAGGATGTCGGAGAGATCAAGCTGCGGTGCGTCATTTGGGAATGTCAAGATCTCGGACCTTGACTTTGCAGATGATGCAGTCATCTTTGCGGAGACTTTAGACATCCTCTTGGGGGCCCTCGAGGTGCTGAATGAGGAGTTGGAGCCGTTGGGATTACGGGTTTCTTGGGTCAAAACTAAGATCCAGGCTTTCGGTGACATCTTGGATGCTGCTGTCCTGTCTGTGTCTGTTTGTGGTGAGGATGTTGAGGTCGTGGAGAGATTCACTTACCTTGGCAGTGATATTCATGTCTCTGCTGGCTGCGAGTCAGAGGTCAATAGACGTCTGGGTCGGGCCTGGGGAGTCATGGATTCACTGGATCATGGGGTGTGGCGCTGCCGGTACCTGTGCGGGAGGATGAAAGTCCGAGTCTTCAGGTCCTTGGTACTTCCAGTCTTGCTCTATGGGTGCGAGACTTGGACTCTGACCAAGGATCTGAGACGGAGACTTAATTCCTTTGGTACCAGGTCTCTTCGGAGAATCCTTGGCTATCGCTGGTCGGATTTTGTGTCCAACGAGCGGTTGCTGAGAGAGACTCGGATGAGATTTGTTACCTGCATAGTCCGTGAGCGTCAGTTGCGGCTGTATGGACATGTGGCTCGTTTTCCTGACTCTGATCCTGCTCACCAGATTCTCTCAGCGAGGGAGTCTCATGAGTGGAGGAGGCCAGTGGGTCGACCACGTGCCTCATGGTTGCAACAGGTTGACCATCATCTCGAGGAGATGGGGATGGGCCTGGCATCTGCCTGGGGGATGGCCAGACGGAGGCCCCTGGAGTACCGGCGGAAAGTGGACGCAGCGACGTGCTGTTCTGGCACATGCTCCCATACCTGACCTGACCTGAGACACCATGCTATAGAAAAGCCACATTGCGGAAGCCTTGGAAGGCATAATGTGATTAGATAGGCCATCGGTGGAGAAAACCAGGGACAAAGAAATGTATCTCAGCAAAGAGTTTGAATGTTGCACAAATATTACTGAAATACAGAATACAATGGATGGATGATCGATACTCCTCACACCATGGGGTGCTTAAGGCTGCCGAGGTAGTTTCATTGGCTGGGGTGCACAAACTTGGATGTCACCACTTTGTCGCAGGATACTCCAATGGCTCCCTTCTCCAAGCAAATTAGTGCTCATGTTGCCGACCTCAAAAGAATGACAGGCTGAGTCAACCCATCAAATGTTATTCACCCCCGTTGGACTTAGTTTGAAAGGAGGGCTTATGGATTTGGCTCAATTTTCATGTCCGTGCATGTGTGCGTGCGTCCCCAACCATATCTTGGACATGTATGTAATGATTTCATTTGTACTTGGCACAAAGATGACACATGGTACTATACATATGCACATTATTTTCTTTTGTGATGTGATCAAATTTGGCCAACTGGCAGCCATTTTAGTTGGGAAAAAACCCGGTCTCGAACACGTCCTCGACCATTTCTTCAACATGCATTAACCGATGTTGTTCAAACTTGGCACACAGATAACGAATGATGGCATGCATATGCACATATATGGTATGCTTGCAGTAGCCAAGGTGTCGGTGAGTACAGTTTCCTCCACCATCAAAAGGCACATGGAAACTGGAGGAAACTCTGACAGGAAGAGGTCTGGCAGACCCAAAGCCACAACACAATCAGAAGACAAGTTTCTGAGAGTCAACAGCTTGCTTGATAGGCGGCTCATGGGACAGCAGCTTCAAGCACAGCTTCACACTTTGAAGGTCGAAGTAAGGAAGTCTCAGTTTCAACTGTGAAGAGAAGACTTCGAGCTGCTGGTTTGACAGGTTCAGTGGCAGGAAGAAAGCCATTGCTAAGATGGCAAAATAAGAAAGAGGCTTGCCTGGGCCATGAATCACTGCCAGTGGACTACTGAAAACTGGAAGAAGGTCTTATGAACCGATGAATCAAAATTTGAAATATTCGGTTCATCACGCAGGGTTTTTTACGCCGTCGAGTAGGCGAAAGGATGGTTCCTCAGTGTGTGACACCAACTGTCAAACATTGAGGAGGAAGCGTGATGGTCTGGGGCTTTTTTGCTGGATTCAGAGTCGGCGACTTGCACAGAGTGACTGGCACCCTGAACCAAAAGGGCTACCACAGCATTTTGCAGCGCCATGCAATACCCGCTGGTCTACGTCTAGTTGGTCAGGGGGTTGATCCTTCAGCAATATAACGACCCAAAACATACCTCCAGGCTATGTCAGAACTACCTTCGAAGAAAATAATAAGACGGTGGGCTTCAAATCATGGAATGGCCAGCATAGTCTCCAGACTTAAACCCCATCGAGCTGGTTTGGGATGAACTGGACATAAGGGTGAAAGTAAAGCAACCTTCAGGTGCAACACATTTGTGGGAACTTCTGCAACAGTGTTGGGAAGAACTTTCAGAATAATATTTGATTTCCATTGTAGAAAAAATGCCACGAGTATGTTCGGCTGTTATATCGGCAAAAGGTGGCTACTTTGATGAGTCAAAAATTTCTATTACATTTTGTTCAACAAAACGATTCCATGATTTCTTTTTTATCTGCAATTGTTTATTTGTTCTGTGCTTTAATTTCAAAGTACATTGATACATTAAAATGTTTAAATTTCTGTAAAAGCTGGAAAATGGGGGTGTTCGAGAACTTTTGATCGGTACAGTATGTACCAAAGTTTGTTCACCGCATAAAAAATTAAATTAGGCCAGAAGGTGGTCTACGGGGGGGTTGTACCCCAAAATAGGTATTTGCTTTCTTCTCAGAAACTCGACATGCAATGCCGATGAAACTAGACAACAACCTTCATCACCCGTGATGTACCATCATTTGTTCATAGCATAAACAATTATTTTGGGTCTGAGGGGGTCCACAGAAAGACCTGAGGGGGTCTTATGTGGTTGGGGGTGGGGGTTGCTCCCTAAAATAGGTATTTGAAACCACTTTTTTCCCCATTTTGCCAATTCCGTCCCATATTGACTTCCTCTTCATTATCATTATTCGACCGGGTGAGCACCCAGGGGTATTGCCCATATCTTTTTTTTTTATTTGAGCACTCTTGGAATATCTCTGATTGTGCCACATTGCCCCCATCCCACCTCACACTCCTCTCATTCTCCCAATTAAATGACGTCGCTTTGATGGATATATTTGGTGTGGTGTTGATATGATGGGCTGAATGGTCTCCTCCTGCGACAGTTTCCTTATTATTCCTTGATATATTAGATGGGATTTGAACCAGGGTTTCATACCCCATGAGCCAAGTATTCATGTTGTGACATCAAAAGGGCAACTCCTCCATTCTCTTTCTCTTTTCAACTCTGTTGTCTTCTCCTTATTATCTTTCTTGAAGCCTTTGTTGCATTCACTGATCTCATTTTGTGAATGTGCTGACCGACTGTGAATGCCAATAACTCAACCACTTGATTTAGGGTCCTCCGTCTAATATCAGTTACCTTTTTCTATGTGCAAGTCAACGAGTCCGTTTGTGAGTCAGTCGGCGTCAGTGAGTCGGTATCAGTCAGATGGCTTTACCAGTCAGTCGAAGTCCAGTGAGTCAGATGGCTTTTCCATTCGGTCGGAGTCCAGCCTTTACCAGTCAGTCGGAGTCCAAGGGAGTTGGTGACAGCCTCAGCGCCTCAGCACTTTACAGTGCCTCACAGCTCCAAACAGCTGTCCGTCAGTTGTGGCTTCTGGTGGCTCCTGGCGGTGGGTGACGCTAGGATTGTATAAAATTGTATAAAAAAAGATTGACGATTGTATAAAAATATTTCACCCGCCGCATCACGGCTCGTCACGTGGCGCAGCGCGCTCGAGCACACGCGTCGTTGAGTCACATAAAGGTTTTGCGTGTGCACGCTGACGTCATCGCACTCGCCCCGGCGTCCTTTCGAGTTGAGGGGTCCATGGGGTGTGACCTTTACGTTACATTAATCCACGGTAACTCGAGAACGGAAGAAGAAGAATTTCGGCCAATGTCAAATTACACTACGTGATTCAGGAGGGTGATGGCTAGCGCTGATTAGATTTTAGTCAAAATCGGTCAAAGGTCAAGGTCACAGTGAGGTCAAACATTCGATTTTTGATGGTTTGGTACAGAATCATCGTAGAAACTTCTGGTTTGCGTCGCTACCTTCTCCAGTGACAGCTTTTATTAGACAAGGTCAGAGGTCAAGTTGACGATTTCGTAAGTACCAGTCTATAACTGCTTGTTAATTGTTTGTTTGCTTTTGTAGACCGCAACTGAGCCAGTTTGCCAACTTAATGTCCATAGTTATCATCGCAGCTTCAACAGAAAGTTCTTGTTGAGAAATTCTGGGGCTTATCCATCTTGGTGGGAAAACATGTGCATAAACTCGGAAGAGGTACTCGGTATGCTTGCCTTCCCTCCCACCAGAGATGGAAAAGTACAAAGACCATGTGTTGCAACATTGTTCTGCAAAGATCCATGCACCTTCCCGCTCTCAATTATATCAAAGCTATTTCGGAGTAGGGTCCAACAAAACTCGTATCTGTTGTGATGGTGATTTTTGAAGACATGCCCACAGATAGGTCAGTGATTTGTATACAAGTCTATCGATGCATAATTACTTGATTGAACTCAAAGCTATGTGGTACTTTAATTAATTATTTCACACATAAATTATTTTCATTTTTCATCACAGCGTGTTTGAAAACTCAACCTCTGTCATGGATGACTCGCTTTCCTGGGACGATTATTGCTCTGAATCAAAACCTGAGGTAAAGTTTCATTTATTTTCAAATATAATGCAATAAAAACAGCTCTGTTGTATGAAGATTAAGTAATGCATGTCCTCATTTTCACAGGATAACCTTGCAGAATTCATGAACGAAAATGATGTTCTTCATGAAACTCGGAGTGAGTTAATGGATTTGTTTGAGGACTTTTTGAACGACCTTGATGCAGAAACTGACATGTTTTCAACATTCATGTCTGAGTTTTTGGCCTCACTCAAAGAATTACCATCTGAAAGGTGAGACCTATTTATTTTGTCATATTCAAAGCTATCATGTGGTGGGGGGGGGGGCTATTAAATGGTGAATATTAATCTTGCCATTAATATTCATCTTGGCTTTGGGAGGAATTCTGTTCGGTAAAAACAGCTGTGTGTACTTCCAGCTCGACAGAGCCATTCAAACAAGCTTCAGTTTGCCCTGTGGCCAAAAATTCCCTCCCACTCATCTCGACTAACCAACATGCCAAAAATGACAGGTGAGTGATTTGTTTGCTTTCAGGAACTTGAATTTATGCCAATGTTTCACACACATATGAGTCAAACATAACCTGAGTTCTTGTTTTGAGCTTGTTCTGTCTACCACTCTCCCTCCCACCTCCCAATATCCTTGCACAGAAATCTGCTTGTCCACATTTCATCATTTGAGCCAAGCAATCAACATTCTTCACTGACGTCAATAAAAGCTCGTCGGGATCTCTCTTCTCTCCAAACCTGTGAACTTACCGCCCCCTGCAGGACACTCTTTAAGCACACACTTCCACAATGTTTGAAATTGCGAATGTTATAATTTATAGACGTAGATGCATTAAATACATTATTTTTTTGAATGATTACATCAATGTCATAGATATATGTGAATGGCGAGATGTCATTCGTTAAGGGGAAATGCATTAACTTTCTGTGAAGTGATGGTAAAGGCTTTGAAATGTACAGGCTTTTATTTGTGCTTTGTAATGTTTTCATTTGGTGTGTGCAAGGATATGGCTTTGTTTTAATTACCATTTACTCAATTGGAAAAAATGCACGATATTTACGATATGTACAAAAAATATACTTCAGATAAATTTACAATATCTGCGATATATATGATAGATAAACACACACACATATATATATATATATATATATATATATATATATATATATATATATATATATATATATATATATATATATATATATATATATATATATATATATATATATATATATATATATATCTATCTATATATATATATATATATATATATATATATATATATATATATATATATATATATATATATATATATATATATATATATATTGTAATGGATTTTAGAATCTCATCCGACTAATGCACACAACATTCAGGTCCTCAGACAGTTATTTCCATAAATGCATGTCCAGAATAGACCCATCCCCTTGTCTGGTGGGATTCTAACTCTTTGATGCATTGGAGAAGGGTACAGAACAGATTCCCTTTCTTGTGGGATGACCTTTTCCTCTTTACGACACGTTTATGTATGCGAGAGATAGCCGTTACCCCAACGGAGACTCATTCTACCCCCTTTCCATTGAGACACATTGGTTTGAGCTGGATGATTTATTTACACTTTGGACTTACAGGACATTTGATTAAGCCCACCGTGGGTTTTTCCTAAACGGTTATTCTGACGGTCAAATACGGCTGTGGATCATTTACCTCACCCACCTCTCTTTCATTGATGTTCGACACCCACCTCTCTTTCACGGACGTTGACGTCCACTTTTTTCCATTGACGCTTGACACCCCTTTCGGCAGTTCCATGGAAGCTGGTTGGTTCCTGCTCGTGTCAGGCCGTACGGGTTGGCGATGGTTGCCGTTGACGTCTTGTGAGTGTCCATGTTTTCGCTCGGTAATTCCAGCAAATAAGCGCCCTTTGGCAACGTGGGCCGGGCCTGTTTTGTTTGGGAGTTGCGTCTCGCTCTGGTAAGGAAGGGATGATCGCGAGATTGATGGTTGGTTACGTGCAACTATGTGCCAATAGGCAAGCTGGATTTGGCTGAAGTCTGCTTGAGGCTCCGTCCAGACTGGTCGCATATGAAAAGGATGGGAGGACCGTCTTCCGAGAGTTGGTGACAGCTCCTGACAGCTGGTGACGGTTCCTTACAGCTCCTGACTGCTGGTGACAGTTCCTGACAGCTGGTGATGGTTCGTTCCAGTTCCTGACAGCTGGTGACGGTTCCTTACAGCTCCTGACTGCTGGTGACAGTTCCTGACAGCTGGTGATGGTTCGTTCCAGTTCCTGACAGCTGGTGACGGTTCCTTACAGCTCCTGACCGCTGGTGACGGTTGGACCGTTCCTGCTTGTTCTGCTCGGTACCTGATTCTTTGCGTCCCTGGTTCCTGGGGGTGACGACTTGATATTGATTGGTGTTCGAGCCTGATTGTGGGTGGGTGCACGGCGATGCAGGGCGCTGGCTGCGGACCAAGGCACACACACATTTTATTGGACACACGACGACTTCTTCCTTGGTAAAGGCCCGGTCACACCTTGACGTTTTAGCCAACGTATGCCGATTTTTGAATTTTTTTTCTAAAACGCTGGCAAACGTTGAATACGTTATGGGTAAGTTTTGATAACATTGAGAGCACGCTGAAAAACACTGCCATACGTCGTTGTACGTTGGCTTTAAACGTTGTACTTTTCGGTTGTCCTCAAATTTTTTCATGCTTGAAATTTCACGACGTATGCCGGCGTATAACTCTCACACGTTCGCTTCACGCTGGCCACAAGTTGTATGCACGGTCTGCGATCGTTGACAGACGTCAACACATGCTACTTGTAAGTTAATCATAAGTTGAGACACGCCGAGGTAATGTTTAGCGCATCGAAACTTATTTCTAACCTATGATTAACGTGTTGTTGGCACGTTACGCGATCGTTGCCACACATCGACAGACGTTACTTCTAAGTTACTCATAGGCTGAAAGACGTCGGTATAATGGATCGTCCTTGCGTCAGCGTCCACGGCCACGGCCAGGACATTTATTTGCAGCATTCTTCAAACTTTTCTTCGGCATGACGAGGATGTTCACACTTCGATGTCTAGCTTGGCTATGATTCCAATTGTCCATCGGCAGCGTCTATTTAAAATAGTCGAGTTTGAGCGTTTTAACACGTTCAGAAGAAACGCTTCAAATTTCAAAACCTCAGCGTCAAAAAACAAAGGCGAGTGACAGCAATTTAAATCCTTCATTGTAAACAATGAAAGTAGCTGAGTGGTACCGTTTAAAAGTCGTTGAGTGTAAAAAAAATCCAATTTTTGAGCGCAAGCGTCTACTTTCAATAGTGGGGTTTGAGCGATTTAGCACGTTCAATAGAAACGATTAAAATTTCCAAGCGCCAGCGTCAAAAAACAAAGGCGAGTGACAACAATTTAAATCGTTCATTGTAAACAATGAAAATAGCAGAGTGGTTCCGTTTAAAAGTCGTTGAGTGTAAAAAAAAATCCAATTGTTGAGGCAAGCGTCTACTTTCAATAGTGGAGATGCAGACATTTAAATCGTTGAGTGGCAGCCTATGAACCTAGCCGTGGACACGCGGACGCAAGGACGATCCATCATAACCCACACCCTCCCCCTCACACTCACCTACTACTGCCAACATGAACAAACTAATACTAATACTAATACTAATACTGATACTGATACTGATACTGATACTGCTGACATGGACATCGACTCAAAAAGGAACTCGAAAACACTGTTGGGTTCCCCTTTTATGAGCAGCATTTTTATATACCAATTCCCAAAACTGCTGGGAACACGTCTTTATATGGCAGTTGTAAGTTAGAAACACGTTCATTTATTTTTTTTGTCGACCGGAAGACGTCATTGGAATACGTCTACATACGTCGATGTGTGTTGGGACTACGTAAAGAATTGGTTCAAAGCACGTCAAACATAAGTTAGAAATAAGTTTCGCGTAAAAAAGACATTACCGCGACGTGTTTCGACTTATGAGTAGCTTATAATTAGCCTTTGTGGACGTGTGTAAGCGTCCACATATCGTGTGTACAACCTATCCCCATCGCATGCGGAACGTGTGTCATACGCCAAGTACGTCGTAAAATTTTGAACATGTTTAAAATTTCTTGACGTACTCTACTTACTACGACGTATGATAGCGTACTTTAGCGTTCTACTCACGTATACCAAACTTACTCATACCGTATTTGACGTGCCCCAACGTTTTAGACACATTTTTCTTAAGTAGGCATACGCTGGCAAGATCGCCAAGGTGTGACCGCGATGTTGACACTTCCATTTCTACGGCAGTTATGATTCGAATCGTTGTGCGTCAGCCTTTTAATAGGCTACGTCACGACATCGTCGGCGATGCGTGCAACGCGCTATGCCGAAGTTAGACTATCGTTGGGCATCGGTTGTGTCGGCCGACAACAGGTTCAGCATTCGTTGGTATAAGTTATCTATAACACAACGAAACGTTCTGTGTCCATTACTAATATGTTATGCATACGACCAACTCGTTATGAATATGTCCGAATCTTAAAAAAAAACATCAAAA
>NC_140963.1:54334568-54339568 GCF_056783735.1 Eptatretus burgeri | reverse complement strand
ACTCAACGATTTAAATGGCTGCATCTCCACTATTGAAAGTAGACGCTTGCGCTCAACAATTGGATTTTTTTTACACTCAACGACTTTTAAACGGTACCACTCAGCTATTTTCATTGTTTACAATGAACGATTTAAATTGCTGTCACTCGCCTTTGTTTTTTGACGCTGGGTTTGGAAATTTGAAGCGTTTCTTCTGAACGTGTTAAAACGCTCAAACTCGACTATTTTAAATAGACGCTGCCGATGGACAATTGGAATCATAGCCAAGCTAGACATCGAAGTGTGAACATCCTCGTCATGCCCAAGAAAAGTTTGAAGAATGCTGCAAATAAGTGTCCTGGCCGTGGCCGTGGACGCTGACGCAAGGACGATCCATTATACCGACGTCTTTCAGCCTATGAGTAACTTAAAAGTAACGTCTGTCGATGTGTGGCAACGATCGCGTAACGTGCCAACAACACGTTAATCATAGGTTAGAAATAAGTTTCGGGTACGCTAAACATTACCTCGGCGTGTCTCAACTTATGATTAACTTACAAGTAGCATGTGTTGACGTCTGTCAACGATCGCAGACCGTGCATACAACTTGTGGCCAGCGTAGCGGAACGTGTGAGTCATACGCCGGCATACGTCGTGAAATTTCAAGCATGAAAAAATTTGAGGACAACCAAAAAGTACAACGTTTAAAGCCAACGTACAAGGACGTATGGCAGTGTTTTTCAGCGTGCTCTCAATGTTATCAAAACTTACCCATAACGTATTCAACGTGTACCAGCGTTTTAGAAAAAAAAAAATTCAAAAATCGGCATACGTTGGCTAAAACGTCAAGGTGTGACCGGGCCTTTACTTACGTGATCATTGGCCCAATCTCCTTTGTTCTGTATCCTTTTACAACAGTTAATGTAACATGCAGTGTTGTCTTCGTGGACCAGTACATCAAACAGCATCGCTGTGCAAACTTCACCTCCAGTCCAATCCAAACCTCGGCAGCCGCGATCCTAAATCACCCCATCCGCATAATTCACATTCCCTTACTCAAACCGCCAGAGCACGCCATGCAGCGTAGAGGTTTTGATCCGTTCTACCATATTTTCTCCCATATTTTAATTGTAAGACTCCAACAAACATGTTATATCAGGAATTGTTTTTAAATCTGCAAAATTCTCAATTATCTATTACATGAGCCCGGAGTAAACTCGTACAGTACAACTCGCAGCCTGGTGTTGGCTTAGTGGTTGGGGGTTAACTTAGCCCGCCATCCTTCCCAGGTCGGCGAGATGAGCACCAGTTCCAGTGAGTGTACTGGTAGAGGGACACTGCATCAGTGGCACTGCCATGTTCTTGCGACGATTGATACTAATCTGTCGCCACGTGCTGCACACGAATGATGACTCGAGTCCTGACTTATGCCCATCATGAATGTTCAGGGGTTCCAGCGATAACTTGCCGACTCTTCACGAAAGGCATCGTGGGATCTTTAATGTCCACGAACCGATGTTAGCAGACCTCACCGTGCATGTGAAACACCAGGGTGGCAGTTTAGATCTGCACTGAGATTAACAACGTGTATGCAGTCTCGTCAGATCCCGGAGATATTTGGATATTGCATCGCCGAGACTGATAGCTCCACAAGGGTCTTCGCGCAATCCCCCCACCATTTACGTGCTCGCAGATGGAACAACCAACTTAACATCCATCCGAGGGACGACGCACGTCAATGTGGTGGTATAGCATCTATATATTATGTATGCAATGTCATCACACGTGATCATTTGCACACATGCACTTGTAAATTTTTAAGGCCAGGATGAACGGCTTCGCAAATTTACATAGTGCTCTCGACACGGCCGATTTCAACACAGCCCAGATGTTAACTCCACTCGTGCTTCGTGCTTCCCCCCACCGGGTGGCCCTCCCCTCAAACATCCAAGAGCTCCACACACGGCTTACTTCGTACATTCAACCACAAATCCATACCACGATCGACTCGTTTCACAAAAAGCCAAATTCTGTCCCATTTTAATCTCAACTCATGTTCTTTCGATGGATCGTATACTGATTTTAGCTACTGCTCCTTCTACCCTCGGAGTTACATCTCGGATCTGGAAGGAAGAAACTGTGGCCAGCAGTTCCATGGCTCCCAGGTCCGGACACAACCTTGGTGTGTTATTCACATATGCAAGTGAGTCACCTGCATGGATTCCCTTGGCTCCCACCCCTGCACTGCAGTTTGCATGGGTGGGGCCCTGTGTTTTCTCAACTCGTTCTTTCAATCATAACACTTTATTTGCTACTTAACATTTGCAGCATTATTTATTTGTCATGCTTCTTCCTTACACATCTTACAAGCTTCAAGTCTGGATCGGGCTTATTCACATATGCATATCTTAACGAATCTCATCTTAGGAATGCATATGGGTCCTTTTATATGATCATTCGTACCATAATTCTAATTGATCACATGATCACAGGTCCATAATTTCGTTACAGCTTTATTCTCCACTTTTCCCTGATCCTTCCGAGAGTATTCTTGGGCTGTTCGGTATTTCCCGCCTGGGGATGTTCTCGGGCTGGGTCGGGCATCTTTCACACCTTCCCACGGACCCTCACACTCCCTGGCACACCTTCCGTGCCCTCAATCTCCCAACGGAATACCTTGGGTTGGATCAGGAGCTTTCACACCCTTTCCCTTCCCTCAATCTTCCATTCAGACCCCGTCCCTGAGGTGTTCTTGGGTTGCCCCTTCCTGAGTTTCCCCCAACCTCACAATGGACCCTGTCCCTGAAGTGTTTTTGGGTTGCCCCTTCCTGGGTTTCCCTCACCCTCACAATGGACCCTAACCTTCCCGGGGTACCCCCTTTTTGATGTGTACAAAACCCCTTCTCACCCTGTTCTTTTAAGATGAGGACAGATCACAAAGAGAGAGAGAGAGAGAGAGAGAGAGAGAGAGAGAGAGAGAGAGAGAGAGAGAGAGAGAGAGAGAGAGAGAGAGAGAGAGAGAGAGAGAGAGAGAGAGAGAGAGAGAGAGAGAGAGAGAGAGAGAGAGAGAGAGAGAGAGAGATGAACCCATATCCCCAGTGAGAGAAAGGAGGGAGCTCTTTTCTTATCTTATCTTAAGCTGCCCAGCTCTTTCCTTCTTTGTCTCACAAGGGCAGTTCACCCCCCTGCCCCCCCCCTCCGTGATCCCGACTCATCCTGTCCATGATGCCAAATGTTGAGATCAGGTTCCAAGGCTGATTGAGATCGAGCAATGTCCACACTGATCATGGTAGAGAAGAGCTTTAATTCACATCAAACTTGGATACATGGAGAGATAGGAAGATAGACACCCAGAGTAATCCAGCTCCTTCCAACTCTCTCTCGCTTGGCATTTTGGCTTGCCTCGTATACAATTTGCCCTGCCCCCCTTGTGGGACCATCTGTTTCTCCATTCCCAGAGATCAATTTCCTTTGAAGTGGAAAAGCCTAGTGCTGTTTTCTCTTTTTGGGCAAACAAAGTATTGATCTTCCATAAGCAGGAAGATCTGTTTTTGGTCAATGTTCGGCTAAGAAAACCTCGGGTGACTGGAAGATGATTATCACAGCATTCCATCCTTTGCTCTGCTCAACAGTAAAGCCAGATGTTCAGCTGTGTGGGCAGTAAAGATAAGTCAGTGAATGCTTGTGACCTTTAAAAGGTTACTTTCGACTGTTTAAAAAGTAATTCTGCCAAGAATGGCTGTTTTCAGTGTTGGGAGATGTTCAATATCTCCACGTGTGTGTGTGTGTGTGTGTGTGTGTGTGTGTGTGTGTGTGTGTGTGTGTGTGTGTGTGTGTGTGTGTGTGTGTGTGTGTGTGTGTGTGTGTGTGTGTGTGTGTGTGTGCGCATATATATATTGTTGTGGTTGACGAAATTCACAAACCACCATTCAGGTCCCTGAGGTGAGATATCTCTGTAAGTATATGTGTAGTTAGGCCCAAACCCGTTGTTTAGAGGGAATAAATGTCATTCATGCGGGCTGCGACCCTTTTAGATAGCCGTTTTTCTTTTACTATCTTTATTTTGGACCAGCCGCCATTACTACCACCAGCAACCACGTCTCAACAGCCATCACACAACAACCACCAACCACAACGCCGCTTCACAACAACAGCCACGACCTTTACCGTCACAACTCGCCACCATCGCATCACCACCATTCTTGCGCCACTTGTGGGCACCGATACTGGACTCGTGCAGGGCGCGCACCGAGCAGCGTGTTCAGAAACATCACAGACTTTCCGAAGAAAACGGATCAAAAACGACTCACGCCCACTTCTGTTCCGTCCTATCGGTGAGCGTGGGGCGATTTGGCCCCGCCTCCAGGGCGTTGGAGCGTGGTCGCTATATGCAAATTCATGGATCAAAAAGCATTCACGCCCACTTTTCCTCGGTCCAATGGGGAGCCAGTTAGAGGTGAAGGGTCGGAGGTAAAGGGTCAAAGGTGAAGGGGCGAAGCCACGGGGCATATAAGGGGCCGCGTTCGTCAGTCGAGGGAGTTGGGAGTTCGCGGAGCCCGTGAAGAGTTGGGACGAGTCAAGAGAGGAGACGGAGAGGGCGATCGGACGAAGCTGTAGAGAGGCGGCGGCGGCGAAGGCGGTTGAGGGGGTGCTCGTGTCGGAGTCGGGGAGCTGCGGAGGGAGAGGCCGGCGGCGCGACCGAGGTCGTGGTGGAGACGCTCGTCGCGGGACCCGAGACAGGGAGATATCCTCCATCCCCCGAGCATCAACAACCCCCTCCTGTTTCCCCCCGCGCTGAGATAGTGCGAGAAGGGGGCCCCGTCCCCACCCCATACCAGGCAGTCCCAGCGAGGCCCGCGGAGTCGGGGCGCCAGCGCCATTTCGCGGCTCAACACCAGACGGGTAGGCCCGACGCGTTCTCGGCCCCAGGCCCGCCTCATCCTTGAGGGTGGTCCTTTTCTTTTGCTTTGGGTATCTGTGTTGTCGGCGCCGTCTGTGAAGTAAAATTGTATAAGTGTTGC
>NC_140963.1:54319568-54324568 GCF_056783735.1 Eptatretus burgeri | reverse complement strand
CCGTGACTGGTTCCCGGCGTTAGTCCGAGAGGGTCACGACTGGATTGTCCGTCCGGTGGGCGACGTGCCGCGATTCGAGTTACGTGGCCGTCAGCACGCCGGCGGGCGCGAATCCGTAACACTGGTGTCAGGTCGTGCGATACAAATCAATCGCCCTCCTCGCGGCACTGGTATCGGAGAACAGGAAAACGGGCTCTCCTGTCTCCAGATAAATTCACGGGAATCGGTCCAGGGGTGAGAGAAGCGACCCCCGATTCCCTCCAAATTACGAGCGATTCAAATTAACCCTTTAAGAGAAGCAAGATGGCGTCTCAAGGCGAGCGGGTGCCGGGTGGATTAGGTATGTGTAATAGTAATGTAGAATCCATGGCTCAGGACGAGATCACCGTGCAAGAGAAACCCGTACCAGAAGGTTGGGAAAGGCATCGATGCCGTTCATCTGGTCGGTTTTTTTATTATAACTCCACCACTAAATGTAGTCAGTGGGAGTGGCCAGGGCAGGTGACAATGCGGCAGATTATGGAACTCGCGCAGAGCATAAATGACAAAATAAAAAAAATGAACGAAAAAATGGATGCGAATACACAGCAAATGAAGGAAGAAACGAAAAAGCTGCGGGGTGAGACGCAGAACATGGGCCGAAGCCTGCAGGCGGGCATGAAGGCCGTGACCAGGGAGATAAAAATGGCGACTCCACGTGCAGGAACGAACGAGCTGGGTGGGGGTGCAACGGTGACCGAAAGGGAAAAATTAAATGGGGAGACCAAAACGTGCGAGACGAGACACAAGGTGACGACAAAGGGAATAAAAATAGTAGAGACAAGGGAGGTAAAGGGTGAAGAGGTGACTGAGTTGGCAGAGACACGGGAGATGGGAACGATAGAGGGAAGACTACACGATGAAGATGGGGTAAGTGACGCACACACACACACGGAGGTAGTGGAGGACAATGGGGGTGAGCTCGCGGACTGGGTGGAGGCCCGGTGCGAGCAGCTGGATGGCCTCCTCCAGGAACGAGGGGAGGGAGTATGCCCCCTTGAGGCGAGTCACGACCAGGTGAGTTCGGTCGTGCTTTGCGAGTTCGAGGGGAGGAGTGCTGCGAACGGGTGCACGGAGAGCTTGGGGGGTATAGAGGCCCCGGAGACCCTTGTGGGGACACGAATCCCCAGTGTGGTTGTCCCTGTGTGTGTGGTGCAAGGTGTGAGTGCGTCCCCGTGTGTGGAAGCGACCCCGTGTGTGAGTGGTGTGGTGGCGAGTGTGCCGGAGTGTGTGCTTCCCAGCACGCCGTGTGTGGATGAGGCACCGCGGGTGAGTGCCCCCGCGTGTGTGAGTGAGGCACGGTGTGTGGATGAGGCACCGCGGGTGAGTGCCCCCGCGTGTGTGAGTGAGGAACGGTGTATGAGTGAGGCACGAGTGAGTGAAAGGCCGCGAGTGCGTGGAGCCACGTGTGCGAGGGAGATGGCATGTGTGAGTGAACGGCCGAGTGCAAGGGAGACCGTGTGTGTGAGAGAGCGGTATGTGAGGGAGATGTCGGTTGGCATGCGGGAGCACGCAGCTGCGTCTCCCGGTGTGAATGTAATGGTGTGGAGTGTGAGCGTCGTAACACGCGGGAGTGCGTGTGCTGAATGGCGACGACGACGGCGACATGGGAGTAAAGAAAGCCGAGCAGCGGCTGTAGTTGTTTCGGGGACCGTGCCGGGTTCACCCAGCCGCGAGCACGAGGTCCGTGCTGTGCAACGCACGAGACCACCACGTGCTCGCTTGTGAGAGTGAAGTCCCGGTCCGGAAACGCACGCGGTGGATTTGCCGATCCCGCGGACGGACAAAGTTTAGGCAGGTAAATGGATTTGGACCGGACGGGTTCTCCACGCGATCGTGTGTGTTCAGCTCCAACGGGCAAAGCACATGTGTTCGCGTGGGGAACCCCTCGAGACGTGGGGCTTGTGTTTTTTTTTATGCGCCGGTGACGCCATGGCTGCACGTGGGGTTGGAATCCGGCAGGAGGGGTATCTCTGCCGGATGGTACCGTCCAAGGAGGGACGAGGTACACGTGCAGCTGCATGACGTCACGGGCAGGTGCAAAGTGCGCGAGCTCTGAGTTGCCGCGCAGGTGCTGCGCATGAAAAAAAACAAAAAAAACAGCAAGCCTCACTTTCGGGTGCACAGGATTCCTGGGCAAGGAGGGAAGACCCCCTTACCCTGGGCACAGGATGGAAACTAGTTAGGGGGAAGGGTTAGCTTAGTTAGACCGACTCCATGGGGCAGGGGTAAGTCCTCATGGAGTCCGTGGAATGGATTAGTTAGAGGGATTGTAGTCAGATTTAGGTTGGGAAAGTTATTTTAGAGATTTGGAGACAGTGACAGACTTGTGAATGTGTAGAGGGGATGTAGTTTAGCGACGTAGTGTTAAAAGGAACGTGCTGTAGTTTAAGGGACGACGTGGGAGCACGAGTTAGTTAGGGGATGTAGTTAGAAGGATGGCAGAGTTCAGCGGTGAGTGTGTTGAAGAGTTGGTGAGTGAAGTGGAAGCATGTGCTTGGTGGGTGAGTGAGGCCAGCGGGTCTGTGTGAGTGGAGCGAATGGGGAATGCATGGTGCGATGAGTGATTGGGGGGAGGAGTGACTCCCGCCCAAGGGACCCCGGGGTCAGTATAAAGTGAGTTAGGGGGTTAGTCAAATTTACAAAATGGAGGTCGTTTTGCTGTTGGTGGGAATGTAGGCTCGAAACCCATTTGGAGGGTGCAGGAGCCCTGTTGACGGGCTTGGGAGCGTGGCTGCGAAAGGTGAGTATCGCTGAGTGGGTACCCCGGGCACCAGGCTAGTCGGCCGCGGTAGGCCAAGGGCCCATTGGGGGCCGGGATAGCGTAGTGGGCACGGGTGCGCCTGCTTGGTGCGGGGCCCGGGGCGCCATTAGCCGCGTGGGCAGTGTTGTGGGCATGGGTGACCCTCGGAAAGGGGCCCGGGAGGCCGGCCTGCCACGTGTGCGTTTCAGGGGAGGTGCCATAGGGGGCACTCCCCGGTGTTAGGGAGCTGGTAGGCTCGGAGGCAGTGTAGTGCCCGGGGGTGCCATAGCGGGAGATTCGGCAGAGGGTCGTGCCTGCCAAAGGGAGCCACGTGTCCCAGCCAGGAGACCGTGTGAAGGCACGGAGAGAAAATTGGGGGGCGAGGCCCGAAATTGTGAGGACACCAACACAGGCGACGGGAATCTGGGTTGTTAGAACCAATAGTTTAAGCGAGAGGCGCTTGTTGAAAGCCCCGGGGTAGTTTAACAGTTAAATGGTTAGGGTAGATTAGGAGATGTACCCCTCCGCACCATCCATCCCCTCGCTGTCGTTGTGGGCCGCTGGACCCACTTTGGTTATAGATCGCCGAACTCTGGGGAGGCCATTCTGAGGCTTGAGTTGGGCCTCGACACAGGACGTTAGCTCTCCCTTACTCCCCTCCGGGAAGGGAACGTAGGGGTTGGGAGTAGGCTAGGTGACAGGATAGGTTAGCCGAACAAAGACGATAAAGGGGGTTAGGGGACGATTTATAGTGGGGAAGTAAAAATAAAAACAACAAAAAAATAAGTTGGGGCTAAATTGGGGTTTGACAAATTAAGGGAGTGGGTATGTACAGTGACAGGCAAAGGCGATAGGTTGGGAGGGAGACAGGTAGGTCGGTCCGAGCCCGCCCTCCAAGTGGCCAGCACCACCGCACTCCCTCCACCAACCTCCACTGAACGGCAAGAGCTGGCCAACTTCATCGGCTGGCCGTGTTTTGCTTCAAGGCGGAGGCCGGCCAACTTCATCGGCAGCTGTTGTTTTGCTGCAAGGCCTGTGCCATCGGCTGGCCGTGTTTTGCTGCAAGGTCTGTGCCGGCCCACTTCATCTGCCGGCTGGCTGTTTTTTCTTCAAGGCCTGTGCCGGCCAGTTCATCTGCCGGCTGTGTTTGCCTGCAGCGGCCTTCTTCTGCGGGCTGTGTTTGCCTGCAGCCTTTGCCATGCCATGCCCACTGCCCCTGTTCACCAGCCCCGTTCAATTTTAGCTTTGCCCCCCCCCCCTGTTCATTTCCATGTGCGCCAGGATCCGCAAGGCAACAGTTTGCAAGCTGCAAGAACTGCCCCGTTGGCAGCTACAACACGGGCCTGTAGTGGCGGCCCGTGCACCGTGTTTGTGTTCATCCATCCATTCGTTGTGCTCATTGCGTGTGCCACTTGAGCTGGCACGGAGACTGCGTTTGTGCAGCCCATGCACCGTTGTGGTTCACTGCGTTCAGTTCAAAAAGGGAAGGCCTTGGACTGCGTGTGAGCAGCCAGCCACGTTCCCTGTCACCTGCATTGTTTTGAGCCAGAGACTGCATGCGAGCAGCCTGGCTCCCTGCTAACTGCTTTTCTTTTTGCAGAGTTCAGTGATCCTGGGCCATGGTTTAGTGTAAAATTTGTAAGTTAAGGTTAAGATGTACTGTAAATATGAGTGCGCCCCCGGCATGTATGTCTTAGCGCCGGCAATTTTATTTAAGTCGTCCGTGTGAGTGAGTTTGTTTAGGTAGTTACGCAGCCCTCAGGTTATTTATTTTGGGGACACGAATACCATGAATGTCGCACTCAGGGATCCGTAGATAAAATGTACTAGGGGAAAACTACACATGATGGCACACGAAAATTTGACGACTCGGGACGAGTCTGTAAAAAGGGGAGGGGGTAGTGTTGTGGTTACCAAATTCGCAAACCACCATTCAGGTCCCTTAGGTGAGATATCTCCGTAAGTATATGTGTAGTTAGGCCCAAACCCGTTGTCTAGTGGGAATAAATGTTATTCATGCGTGCTGCGACTCTTCAGGATAGCCGTTTTTCTTTTACTATCTTTATTTTGGACCAACCGCCACTGTTACCACCACCAACCACAACATCAACCACCCACCTCGGCGCCGCTCCACGTCACACCTCGCAACCGTCGCATCGCCACCGTTCTTGCGCCGCTTGTGGGTACCGGTGTTGGACTCGTGCAGGGCGCGCGCCGA
>NC_140963.1:54263302-54314068 GCF_056783735.1 Eptatretus burgeri | reverse complement strand
ACAGATGTGGCAGTGCTTTTGATTAGCATGTGTATAATCGTGATAATATGGACAATAACAGATAGTGAGGGCATTTTGGGAATGTCATAGAGAGCAGAATGTTTGGTAGGTCAATCGTAGGGGAAACAAGGAATGGGGTTGTGACGGAACGCAGGGAAGAAAAAGGTAAACATTGGGAACAATTGCATGAGTAAGGCATATATGGGAAAACACTTATTAGGGCCCTTACATACAATTATGCATCTCGTGTGACGGGATGAAGGGGACAAAGGCACTGTATGCCTGAAACAAGGCATATTGTTACATGAAGGGATAACTGGGACAAGGATAGATATAAGGACACGAATATATAATCTTGCAGAATCCCAGACATCATTAAATGGTGTATTTCTGTGACCTCGCGGAACACCGAAGGAAGGTAGCTGCAGAGTACCATGACTATTTTAAGGAAGAAGGGTTCAGATTATGGGTAATGGAAGTGTTTGGTGGATGGGGAACATGAATATTCCACATATTGATCGTTGGCAATATGATATTAAGTGTGATTGTCATCATGGTGTGCAGAAAAGTAATGATCGGTGTGTGTATGTGTGTGTGTGTGTGTGAGAGGAAATTTACCACAGTGACGACATTGGTGATGCATGAAGTTTCCCTGGACCAACCATCTCTGAAGACCCAGAAAACCCAGAAAATGAAGAACCTAGTTTAAAATTTAGTCGAGACACCGTGATGGTGGTATTATTTTTTTGGGAAATATGAAAGCACAGACACTAGTGCTTTTGGGATTGACAAAAACTTTAAAAAATAAATAAATAAAAATTCCTTGTTGTTAATAAAGAACACTCTGCTCAAACTCACATTGGATGAGTGTCTTGAATTGCTTGCACCAATGGAGGGGATGGGAAGAAATACTATCTAATCATTGCCTTGTTGGAAAATATTGGGATTTTGTACTCTCTTATTTTTACTCTGGCTTGCAGTTAGTAAAAAATTATAGTTTTATTTGTTGTTCATAAAGAACACAGTAGTTAGCCAAATTATATTCTTACTTGTTGTTAATAAAGAACACAGTAGTTAGCTAAAATATATTGTTACTTGTCGTTCATAAAGAACACTGTCGTTAGTTAAAATATATTTTTGTCTATTGTGCATAAAGAACCTTGCGTGAGTGGCTTTAGAAAGTAACTCTGCTTCCTCATAACCTATGCTTAATTTAGAATTGCTGAAATGTATCCAATATTCTACAGAAGGGTTGGGTGTTGGTGGGCCGGTTGGGCAGTAGGTAGGGGTCTCTTTCCAGGCTAGGAGGTGCAGGAGGAACCTCCGACCGTCATGGGCCACTTGGAGTTGACCAGAAGAGTCCACCTTTAAAGAAGACTGCTGCCTGTCGTCCTGCCGATCCATGGATGCTCCATCTCTCAAAAATATTGTGCAGCTGTTTTGTTTCTTTTACACAAATGTTTCAAAGCAAAAGAGGAGCGATTGTGGAGATATTGAACATCTCCCAACACTGAAAACAGCCATTCTTGGCAGAATTACTTTTTAAACAGTCGAAAGTAACCTTTTAAAGACCACAAGCATTCACTGACTTATCTTTACTGCCCACACAGCTGAACATCTGGCTTTACTGTTGAACAGAGCAAAGGATGGAATGCTGTGATAATAATCTTCCTGTCACCCGAGGTTTTCTTAGCCGAACATTGACCAAAAACAGATCTTCCTGCTAATGGAAGATCAATACTTTGTCGGCCTAAAAAGAGAAAACAGCACTAGGCTTTTCAAATTCAAAGGAAATTGATCTCTGGGAATGGAGAAACAGATGGTCCCACAAGGGGGGCAGGGAAATTGTATATAAGGCAAGCCAAAATGCCAAGCGAGAGAGAGTTGGATGGAGCTGGACTACTGTGGGTGTCTATCTTCCTATCTCTCCATGTATACATGTTTGATGTGAATTAAAGCTCTTCTTTACCACGATCAGTGTGGATCTCAATCACCCTGAGAACCTGATCTCAACACATTATATATATATATAGTACACTTTTTACCTTTTTTAATTTCCAAAAGGCTCATGTATGGAAGAACTTCAGTTGAAAGACGAGAGTAAAATTAATTTACTGTACTTTTACATGAATTTTTAAGATTATATTTTTCTTTTTTGAAATTTTAGAAAGATACATTTTTGAGATTATGTCTGCAATTGGCAGTGCCTTCAGACCACTTTGTCTTTTCACATTCAGATTGCCTTTAAGGATTCACTGCGAGAGAAGCTTGATGAGGATGGAATCTGATAAGGTATACAGATGAGATAATGAGGATGAAATGTGGTAAGGAACAAAATGGTATACAGGTGAGGTAAAATGACACACCTTTGAAGTCAATAGTTTATTTACCACCTGACTATCAATCTGCCTCAAAGTGTTCCAGGTTTTGATCACGGTACAAGATGCATTGAGTGCCATTTAAACAGGTTTGATAAGCCATCTACCGGACGTGCTGGTCATTTCGTTTAAACGGTCCCTGTACAATGAAACAAAAATGGAAATTCAGGTGGGTTCCAACAAGGTGAGCACCTCGTATCAAACACTGTGAATTGATCTTCTGACAATGTAAAAACAACTGTCATGACCAGTACTGTGATTGCTGTAAAATTTTACATTTGTTGAAATACCCTCTATTTACATTGCCTTTTATATCCTTTTAAATAATCTTTCATGAGCACCTGTTTTAGGATTCCCTTTTTCTGAAATATCAGGAAAACAAGAATACAAGTCCCCACTGAGGAAACAGCCCCCAATCACACCTTAAAAATAGGACGTTTAGATTTTACACTGAACTACCTGAATAAATAAACATGTAGAGATGGTGGTGGAGATGGTAAAGTGTATATAAATAAACAAACTGGTAATAGGCATACACAACCATCCTTGACCATGTTGTGGAACGTCAGTCGAGGCCCTCACTTCTTTTTTCTTCAGCCCTCACCTTTTCACCTCCATTTGCTTTTAAATTTGTTTTCTCCACAATCACTTGAGCGAATCGCATAAAACTTTCAAGATGGGAGCGCCTGTCCATGCATCATTTTTCTTTTTACCAAAGTTACGTGATGATTGGATGGAAAATGTGGCCGGAGTTCAAAGAACCGTGTTTTCTGCAGGCAGAGGTTGCAGGGTGTTTCAAAGATCAGGAATAAACTGCCTCAACCTCGCTTTGTTCTGCCTCACCAAAATAATTCAATGCTGGATGTTTGTAGTTGAGATGGTAGTGTATATAAATATAAAATTGAAGGTGGTGTGAGGGTATTAGTTTCGATCATGAACCTTGCTCTTCAGTCTACACAGAGCATCGGTACTGTGGAAGCGGTTTCTTTGGCCGGAGGTACAATCCTGAATGGGTCATCAAACCGACACAGGAAGTCAAGGCAAGATTTTGTAATTTGTTTATGGAGCCGGTAATCGCTCATCTACTCTTCACAATGGACACCGTGGCATCTTTAACTTCCACCAACAAATCCCAGCAGATGAGACACCCAGTTTAACATCCATCCAAAGAACGGCAGACACATTAATGAATCACCCTGCTTGTAAAACACCGGGATGACAGTTCATTGCTGAGCCAAGATTCAAACCCAGGATAGACACCTCAGAGGCAAGTATGCATTCCTCTTGACCATCCTATAATGTTGGTATTGGCGATGGTAAAGTGAAAATAAATCAATGTTTCCTGAAAGCATACACAACCCTGTACTTTTCTTTTCCCCATAAATATTTAAATTGCCAAAATTCCAAATAGGATTTGATCCCAAACTCATTTCATGTCTCATTCCCAGATATCATTGCACACATCATATATGCCAAACATAAAAGAAATGTGTCCTGTCATTTTCGAGTTGAGGCTCCGGACAAACAGAGGGAAAGGACACAAAATACAAGCCCCAGTCAGTCTTTTACCCTCACACTCCCGAAGCCCTCCCGTAATATTCTTAATCTTGCAGCACAGAGAGGACATGACCTACCGTCTGTGTGCTGTTATCAATCACAATGAACTCTCTCTTTGGAATCATGATACGAGCACTTCCAAAAATAAACAACATGAAGAGGAACTGCATGGGTATGTCAGGATGGCCAATTGAGTTGGCTTCAGTTGTTTGATTGCAGTGTTCCTTGTACTAACCAAAGTTGTTTGTTTGATGCTACGAGCACCCTTATCCACATTCCTCAAGGCAAACGTGATGTTCCTCATTAAGGGCACTCTGCTGCTGAAAAATTTGACTTGCTGAGCCTGGAACTGTTTGTGTGATGAGAAGGATGAAGGAGATTTGATGTCAAGAGAGTGAAGGAGAACAAGGAATATGACCTTTGTGAAAATGATCAGTGGCACCATACATTCACTGCCCAGCCATAATCCAACGAGACAGGTACAGGTGATGGTATATCTGGGAACATTTGGGACACTCAAATTTCATTCAACGATCTCAGCCTCATGGTGAACATTGTATACAAACCGCATTTCAGATAAAGTCAATTAATATGGAGTAGAAAATCGACCAATCAATATAGTAGAAGGGATTTGAATCTGCGATCCAAGCATCAATCATCCACAGGCTCAGATGGGAGTACCAAAAGAGCATTATTCCAGGAATATCAGTTTTCAAAGAAATGGAAGCAAAACCTTTCTGAGCTCCTTTTTTAACTGGAAAGTAATTGGTGAGAGTAAAGAAATTGCTTACAGATTTTTGATTCTCTCCTTTTCCAGATCTCTGAATGAGACGACGCAGAGAAACCGCGATCTTGAGACGATTTTTCAGGAGCTTCAGGAACTTCACCCAATTGCTGATCTCACAAATCCACCAAGCTGCTTGAAATATTTCCTGTGTTCAATTTATTGTGTAAATAAATGCGTTTTAATTCATGGTACTCAGGCTTCCTATTCCAGTAGTCCATCAGACATGTGAACTGCTCACAATCCTGTGAACTAAAACAAGGTTTTGCACCCACTACATCCACACATCTGAGCACCACCTCCACACACTCCCTTTGTGCATATTTAATGAATAGATTACCCTTGTTTGAGCAGCCTCACTATTATTTTAACATTGAGCCCCCCCCCCCCAAAATAAGAAGTTTATTCCGGTTTAAGTTTTTTAAACATCATATTCCGGTTAAACTTGCTATCTTCCTCTTTTCTCATCGTGTGTGTGTGTGTGTGTGTGTGTGTGTGTGTGTGTGTGTGTGTGTGTGTGTGTGTGTGTGTGTGTGTGTGTGTATGTCCATGCCTATATATTTTCGTTTGAATTGTTTTTGCTTTTAAGATCATGTCAACAAGGCAAAGTAGCACCTCAAGTGTCAGCTTAAATTAGCTCACTCAAAACTGAAAATAATACAAGAGAAATATGCCATAAAGAGGAACAATGGACAGTGTGGTCCTGGATTAAGATAAATACTGGATAAAGAAAATCAAAACGCACAACACTCCCGAAGGAGTCAAAGTGTGGAAATGTGTGCAGTTTCTGCAAGAAACCAGAAGGGGTACTTCATAGTTGTACTGAATGAGAACCACGCACAACGCTCAGAGAACAGGCCAAGGAAATGCAGGATCATGATTTGTCAGCCACAATAGCAGGTGCGGATTTGGTTGCCATTGCGGCGAAACGCTCCACCATGACCATTGCGTAGATGTGTTTATCACTTGTTACATAAATATGCAAAGAACTCAGTCAACACCTTCAGACTGAACCGATCAGACAATGACAGAATCAAGGGGATATGCTGAAATAAAAGTTTAAAACAAACATTGAGTGACCATTGCTACGGAATGTTTGTGCCATAGTAACGCGCACACGCGAAGCGAAAATCTGGGTTAAGCAATTGGTTTATGACTGTCCATCCGCCTATCTTATCAGTTTATGATCGAGGAACAACTTATTTAAATGGAATGTTTTATTATGAATAAGAATAGGAAGACAAGTTTGCCGTTTTAACATCCCTTGAATTTGTGCTAATTGTGCATGCACAGAGAGGAGTGAGATAATATTTGTACGATGTCTGCTTACCTGGCAGTCAAACAAAATTGAAAATGATTCCAAACAGGAAACTTACTGTTTTTAAGGATGTCATAATGGACTCATACAACAAGCATGAAGAACTAATGTAACATGTTAAACAGGGTGATACAATCGACATTTGGTAAAACGGCGGCGAAACACAGAATTAATTTATTGAAACGCCTTTAAACCGAATTTAATCTCAAGTTGAGTTGAATTATATATTTGAACATTGTAAAGCACAACTCATCTTCATCGTAGTTACAAGAACGATGATATATAAAAATTAACTCCACCTATGCTCTTCCAAGCGAAGAAGTTGCATAAATCAACCATGAAAGGCTACCCAAGGAAAGCCCTTTGCTGTTTCAAATCGTTCCCACAGTTCCTCCACAGTTGTAAAGACGTTCATAAAGGGAACACACATGAAAATCCCAATGCTGCACACCCCTCAGCTGCCAGACTGGTTTCATCACTTGTTTGAGAATCATCATCAACAGTGCAGACAGAAATGCATACCAACGAGACTCCCAAGCATGTACCATGTGTAAATGTCAAAATCAGTCAACATATGAATGAAAAACGAAGACCAACCCACATCTCTCACCTGTGAATGGAGGGAATAACCAATGAGCTCTCACCTATTCAATTAAACCCAGGTGGCTGGGATAATACAAGTAGTTGATATTGTTGTAGTTTTCCGCCCCGCCGGCGTGCGAGCGACCGCTTTTAGCAAATCGCGGCCACGCGCCCACCGGACGTGGCAAATCTAGTCACAGCTTTCGGATCAACGCCGAAATCTAGCCACGGGTGTGTCTTTAGTCACACCGAAAATCAGCCAACTATTCTGTCCGCGCGCGACAGGGTCTGATCACCGAATTGTCGATTTACCTCAGTATGCACACAGACAGAAATGCCGTGGATTTACACCTCGACGGGACCTGCTTGGAAACGAGTTGCTAAGCAGCTCGCTCCGTTTGCGATTTGCCGAGCGGTGTATATCGCCAAGCCCCGCCGGATCCGATTACTTTATCGGCTATTTAAAAGCCCGCTAATATCCCGAATGCAATACGGCAGCCCAATTAAGGGAAAGGACGCAACGAACAGGTCAACATTCACACAAGGACATTTATTCACAAAGCACGTATGCAGCCATGCACGTATGCAATTATGCAAGGCAAACACGAATGCAATTATGCAATCAACAAAAGCAACGCAGGTAATACAAGCACGACAAAAGAACTACTGCCATTCTATTATTTATTGCTGTACATGCACTTAACAGTTTGACTTATGGACATGGCGCCACGACATTCATACAAAGTAAAACCCCAGGAAAGGAAAGGGTAGAACTGGACCTCGTGGGCCTTTATAGTTCACGGAGCTGTGGAGACCGCAGGAACTCCGAGAGACCGTGCTGGTTACCTGCCACCTTTGTGGTGACTCGCTGGGCCCTGGTTCGGTGATGCCCTCAGTGATGCACCAATCTTATCTTGATTCGATCTTAAGTAGGGCGGCCATGCGTTTACCACTGGTGTATGCTGACGATGATAGGTTAATTAGTTTGGGAATTACCTCCCAGTCCATCTGGGTTCAGACAATGCTGGATCAATGGAAGGAAAGGACAAGCACGGACAGGTTGAAATGTCAACAAGGAATTTATGATGAAGAAATATAAATAAACTGCAGAACTTTATATTTCCTTGTGGTGTCAATAGATGAATTCAAATCAATCAAAAGATTCTCAAGCAAATGAGGAATTAAACAGGCATTGAAAGAAAAATAGAGAAAGAGCAGATGCTTATCACTATGCATGACTTAAGAATTAAACACGAGAAAAGGGTACCCAGCAGATCATTCAGGGGAGAAAGAAATCCGGTCTCGCTTACCAAGGTAGATGTCATCGTGTGTCCAATAAAATGTCCCAAAATGTGTGAGTGTGCCTTGGTCCGCTGCCAGCGCCCTGCCTCTCCGTGCACCCACCTACAATCAGGCTCGAACATTAATCAATGTCAAGTCGTCACCCCCAGGAACCAGGGATTCCAAGAATCAGGAACCAAGCAGAACAAGCAGGAATGGTCCAACCGTCATCATCTGTCACCAGCGGTCAGGAGCTGTAAGGAACCGTCACCAGCTGTCAGGAACTGGAACGAACCATCACCAGCTGTCAGGAACTGTCACCAGCAGTCAGGAGCTGTAAGGAACCGTCACCAGCTGTCAGGAACAGTCACCAACTCTCAGGACAACGGTCCTCCCGTCCTTTTTATATGCGACAAGTCTGGGCGGAGCCTCAAGCAGACTTCAGCCAAATCCAGCTTGCTTATTGGCATATCGTTGCACGTGACCAACCGTCAATCTCGCGATCATCCTTTCCTTACCAGAGTGAGATGCAACTCCCAATCAACACAGGCCTGGCCCACGTCGCCACATTTGGGGTGCTGGACGGGTGCCAAAGGGCGGCCATTTGCTGCAATTGCCGAGCGAAAACGTGGACACTCACAAGACGTCAACGGCAACCATCGCCACCCCGTTCGGCCTGACACGAGCAGGAACCAACCAGAGTCCATGGAACTGCCGAAAGGGGTGTCGGGCGTCAATGGAAGAAAGTGGACGTCAACGTCCGTGAAAGAGAAGTGGGTGTCGAACGTCAATGAAAGAGAGGTGGGTGAGGTAAATGAACCACAGCCATATTTGACCATCAGAATAACCGTTTATGAAAAGCCCGCGGTGGGCTTAATCAAATGTCCTGTAAGTCCAAAGTGTAAATAAATCGTCCAGCTCAAGCCAATGTGTCCCGATGGAAAGGGGGTAGACGAGTCTCCGTTGGGCTCACGCTATCTCTCGCATGCATGAACGTTAGGGTGTACCACTTTTGCAAAAGTAGTTGCTGGAATGAAACACTATATGCCGATCGATTCCACTAGTGAAGTTAGGTGATCGACCAAAGTTTGAAAATTTTCCTGCCTTTGACCGCCATTTTGAAATTTCAGGAAAAATCCATATTTTTGGAAATAATATTGATTTTTGAATATTTAAAAAAAAAAAAAATCAGTGTTTAGATGGCCGAATGCACTTCAGTAGGTGCCATTATGATAGTAAGTACCCGTAAATATTATTCACAAACTTTTCCCGACATTTTGAGAAGGGGTTGCCATTTTGGAAATTCAGTGAAAATGGTATATTTTGTGTATGTCTAATGAAATATATATATTTTTTATTCTTTGTGTACTTGCAGATAAACCTTGACTGACCAATATATATGAACTGCACATAAAACATGTAGTTGAGCACGTGACAGAGCAAACAAAAGATCCGGGTGTAGAGCTATTTCGTCGTTTGAAGGCCGAATGGAACACCCTTGTTATTGATTACACAAAACTGAACAATTTTTCCTGGGATTCAGCAGATCCCTGGTTGTGTGAAGTAGCGCAGGACGTTCTTATCTGGTCACGGGAACAGTTAGAGAACAAAACGTTTCGTCGAGATGATTATAAGGAATTAATCACACTCGTGGTTATTTGGCTCGGTGGTAATCTCGCCAACTTCAAGTTTATGCGCCCTGGTGCTGACCACCACGCCAGGTGGATGGTGAAAGCCATCTATTTTCTCAAATTTGCTTTGCTCCAAGACCAGTTCAAGATATCGGATGTTCAACAATTGTATTTAAACAGAGTGGCCAAGTTCGTAGGTGTGTTCTATGCGAAAGCATTCCTACAGAGTCCACTTAGCACATCTGCGGCACGACATGATCTGAAGTTCATGGCTGACATGTTCCTGTACAAACATTATGACAGTGGTGTAGCAGATGCTTCTATCTTGTCGTGCAATCGCCATACTTGGTACTTAACACCTAAGTTAGTTGTGTTGTCCCGAGCTGATAACGGTGTCCCGAACACAGAGAGAGTTGATGGGACAAGTGTTATTTGATACAGAACGGCCTGAGAAGTTCGACTCTGGCAAGCCACAACTTCCCCACTTGGAATTTAATTCAACTGATGATATGCCAACGCTAAGGTCTTTCATTAGCCAAGAATCCTGGCTGATGTTTGACCTCCTAGGAATAGACGATGATCAGGAGTGGCTGCAGACACCTGTGGCTATGTGGGACAAGTTCGCTAGTTACAGGAAATTTTGCGAAAGTGCTAATTCTTTGCGTGTCGTAAATGATCGAGATGAAAGAGGAATTAAGCTAGGTGTCTGACTTTATTCATATGTGCAATGATGAGAAACAACGTCAAGCATTGCTGCAGTGCATGGAAGAGCACAGGAAGCTTTACCCAGACTATACAAAACAAACGATATGTTCTCTATAAGATATCTGTGTGGTTTCTTGTTTGCTAGATTGTTATGTTGTCATATATGAAAACCATGTCGCTTAAAACATATTTGGTTGTTCTCATAATTAATTGATCATGCTCTCAGTTGTCATTAATAATGTCTTGATGAAAACGCCACTACTGATATTCTGTAAATGCCGAACAATGTGCCGTGCAATAATTGTCAAAATATGGGATTTTCAGTGAAATTCCAAAATGGCAACCCCTTCTCAAAATGTTGGGACAAGTTGTGAATAATATTTATGGGTACTTGCTATCATAATGGTGCCTACTGAAGTGCATTCGGCCATCTAAACACAGAGAAATTTTATTTTTTTAAATATTCAAAAGTCAATATTATTACCAAAAATATGGATTTTCCTGAAATTTCAAAATGGCGGCCCACGGTCAAAAAAGGCGGGGAAATTTTCAAACTTTGGTCGATCACCAACTTCACTAGTGGAATCGATAGGACATAGTGCTTCATTCCAGCAACTACTTGTGCAAAAGTGGTACACCCTAATGCGCAGAAGACAAGACGAGGTCTGGGGGTCGTTCACGCATGCGCAGAACACACCACGAGGTCTGGGGGTCGTAACTAAAAAAGGGGAAAAAAATCGATAACTAAAATAGGGGGAAAAAAATCGATAACTAAAAACAGCAAACGTCGAACACCAGCACCAGCGAGATCCGTCCGATGGATCCGTTTCACTCCGGGAATGGACTAAACTCAAGTGTGAAAGGAGAAAAATCAAGTATGAAGGTGGAATTTCCGTCAGAGATATGCACCTTGAAGCAAGTGTTTGCATTGACACAAACGGGATTTTCTGTGTTGTTGGAGAAACAATGGCGGATTGAGCGCTTCCGATGGCTTCAAGATCGTCCGACCAATGAACGTTCGGTACCCTATCCAGTTAATATCGAGATCAGTTCTCGAAACGTCCTAACTCTCACGAGAATCCGGTGTGAATCCAGCTTGGAGAGCGCTCGCCAAGTAGCTTAAGCACTCAAGCAAGCACTCCAATGTAAGGGTCGATAAGGAACAGCTGGCTTGGCAAGCAACAGTAAGCTGTTTGGAAATGGAACACACCCATGCTTGTGAAGCAGAGAGCAACAGCGTTCCTCACGTCAATGGTAGGTATATATAGTATTTCCAGCAGTGTGTGTGTGTGTGTGTGTGTGTGTGTGTGTGTGTGTGTGTGTGTGTGTGTGTGTGTGTGTGTGTGTGTGTGTGTGTGACCGCTGTTTCTCGACAACCACTGGTCCGATCTAATTGAAACTTACCAGGTATATTGCTGGGGACCTGAGTATGTGCCTTTTCAAGGTTTGATATTAATCGGACAAGTGCTTCCCAAGTTATGGCCATTTATTTACCAAACCAATGACAGGACAAGTTGCTGCGTTGGCGTGGCCGATGGGGAAAGGGCGCCTTAGTTACCAATGACAGGACACGTTGCTTGGCGTTTTGCACCCACAGTATCTATCTTCTATCTGTCTATAATTCCAGCAATCTCTGTTTGTTTGCCTTTCAAATGGTTGAAATTAATCGGACAAGTGGTTCCCAAGTTATGACCAAGTTAGAACGCGTTCCCCATTACGGGTCACAACGTACGGACTTCCAGATAGTGATGACTTACTGTATTATAATAATTTCTCGATTTCTTATGCACATTTATAGATAAACACAATGCCCCAATCCAGTCGTCGTTTACGAGAGCGAAAGAACGGCCTGTGTGGTTGTTTGAAAGTTTTGGGGGGTTTTTTTTGCACGTACGGCCACGCACGTATGGGCACGCGAGAGCGAAGGAACGGCCTGTGTGGTTGTTGTTTCTGGCACGCGGTTTGAAAGTTTTTTTTTTTGCACGTACGGCCAGGCACATACAGGCACGCGAGAGCGAAGGAACGGCCTCTGTTTATTTGAAAGTTTTTTGGGTTTTTTTGCACATACGGCCACGCACTAGTGTATAGTAATTCGCAAATAAATGTTAAAGTAAATAATTTTAATGCAACTGGTAATATCTAATAATTAATTACAGATTCCGAGAGGCAAAAACCTGACTCTGCTCGGTTATTTTTATTATTTAATTACTTATTAATGTTTTTAAAATAAATTGTCAAGGCTCGTGTAAAAGTGAGTACACTGAACGGATCAGGACACAATAGGACAAAAGAAACACGAGACACACACACACACACACACACACACACACACACACACACACACACACACACACACACACACACACACACACACACACACACACAGAAACACACAGACAGACACAGACACACCAACAACAAAACTGGCAGCTGAAGGCCAAGATGGAGGAAGACTTGGACAAAAAATAGGTATGCGGAGGAATCGGGGGCAGGAAAGGACAAGATGGATATAGAAGGAAACTCTTCGGAAGAAAAACCTGGAAATTTGGAAGGATAAGAGCTTATGGTGGGAGAGGGTTGGCGAGGGCAGAAAAGATCATGGGTTTGAATTGGGGATGATCTGAGATGGCGGTGAACAGCTGTCTTGAAGACGTGGTGGGAAGAATGAGATTGACGAGAACATGGAAGTTTATTTCACAGGTGTGAAAAAGAGGAATGAATGATTGGGGGGTGAGCAGTGATCCTAGATTTAGGTAGTTTCACCAGAAGGGGGTAGATGGTGGAACATGTGCGCCCTGCAGAAACCTGGGGGAACGGGAACAAAGCACAGAAAGAGCAGACAGAGAGACCACTGACCTGTCTGTGATGGCGAAATGAAAGGCCCACAGACTCAGCTTCATCGCTGGAGATTCCAATAATCTTGAGGGCCTTGGTTTCCATGGCGTCAAGTTGAGCAAGATGTGAGGCAGGAGTGCCAGCCCAAAGGGGAGAGCAGTACTGCATTAAGCTGCAGTGAAAGCCTTGTAGGTGGATACGAGTTCCTAAACCTTCATACGAACCTCAAACACCTTCCTAACAATCCCCACAATAACCGACACTTGACCTCTTCACCACAATCGCTACAAACGTTTCAATCACTTTACCACAAACGTTCCAACCGCTTCAACTTCCTTACCACGAACACCATCGCGCTTCCCCCACCTCACCACGACCACAGTCGGCACCCCGGAAGGGGCGGATCCGAGGAGGGTGCAAGGGGTGAGGGGTGCAGAGTGCACACCCCCCCCTCGGAATTGGAATGGGAGATGCGAGCCATTGTGAACACCCCCCGTCGATGGCGTCATAGTGGACTCGTCCACCCGATGGTTCTGAGGAGAGACCAACTTGGTTGACGTTGTCTCCGTCGGGATCAATCGGATTGATTTCATTGTCAGATCACGAACTTTCATTGCAGACAAAAAAGTATCATGGAAGGTCCAAAAAAAGAGGAAGATTACCGACTTATTTTTCGCTGACAATGCGACAGTCGTAAGGAATTCACATAACTTTATGGGTTTTTGTTGTTTGGCCAACATGTGGCTGTCAGTTGCCTATTAGAGAACATTGTACTTTACGGTACTTCTACATATCGACGGTCCCCCGTGCCAGTGCGCATGCGCAGCCTGAGCCGGAGCCAGGGATGTTGTGGGTGTTTCAACCTGTTCAATACTTGGTTGATTATTGTCGTTCCACGCTAATAAAGTGGTCGAACAAATTGAACTCTGTTCTTATTTATAATCAAACAACTTGATGCAGTCGAGTAAAGATCGTCGGTGCTGAGGAGGACACGACTGGGTGAAAACGGACCACGAGAACGTCGACAGTGAGTTTGGATTTCTCGGGTTCTGTACCCAATCTTCGCCCCCAGGACACTGTACACACGTGTGCATCACCGAAAATAGAACGTTTACTCCAGAATAACTGTTCCTATGGCGCCGGTGGAAGCAGAGTGCCTGATCGAGGGTTGTGACCATATGGCGACACACGCAGAGGCGGCAGTGGTGGCGGCCATGTTGAGTATACACGGCACTGTGCACGTCGCCGCCCCGAGGGCGGCGAGCTCGAATGCCAAGATGGAGAAACTCAAGCGTCCCTCCAGAGCACTGGCCGGAACGGGCGAGGCCTGGTAGTAATTCATAACCCGCTGGGGCGAATACAAAACAGGTACTAAGCTTGTCGGACCCGACAGAGTCGCGCAGCTCCTGGAGTGCTGTGAGGAGGAGCTGAGAAAGGACCTCACTCGCGCGGCGGGTAGGAGCCTCGTGGGCAGCGATGAAGAAGACGTCCTCGCCGCCATGAAGGCGCTCGCCGTCCGGACGGAGAACACGATGGTAGCTCGAGTGGCCCTGTCTAACATGCGGCAGAGACACGAGGAGCCCGTCCGGTCGTTCCACGCCCGCATCAAGGGGCAGGCGGACACGTGCAAGTATGAAATGAAGTGCACCAAGGCGGGGTGCGATCAGGTCAACGACTTCACGGAAGAGATATTGCGCAACGTGGTTGCCCGTGGCATCGCGGACCAAGCAATACAACTTGACCTACTCGGTGAGAAGAACCAGGACATGCCATTAAAGGACACGATAGAGTATATCGAGGCCAAAGAGTCTGGAAAATGCTCGGCATCGCGCCTGCTTGACACTCAGAGCACGGACGCGATCAGTAGTTCGGATCGGCGGGGAAGGCAACAGGACGTCCGCGCCAGAGTAGGAGCCAGGCCGGAAAAACGGAAGGCCAAGCCCGAAGGAGTATGCATCTACTGCGGCGAGGTGGGCCACGGCAAAACGCCTCAATGGCGCGCCAGACGCGCCGAGTGCCCCGGATACGGTAAAAAGTGCCGGAAGTGTGACCGCCAGAATCACCTCGACAAGGCGTGCCTGGGCGGCCGATCGGCAAGACCCCCATTTAAGGAGACCGACGGGATGTACGACGAGCAGACGGCAGCCTTCGTCGAGCTATGCACGGTCACCATGGCCAGCACAGAGGACGAAATGCGCGCGCTTCCCCTCGCTCACCACCTGTACGATGATATGTGCGATAAGTGGATGAAACGCATATCCGACCCACAGCCATACGTCAACCTCACTCTCACCAACAAGTGCGAGGATTACAAAGCGCTGGGTTTTAACCTCCTGAAACACACCCGCGCGGTAACCCTACCCGCTATGGCAGACACGGGGTGCCAGAGCTGCCTGATCGGCATTAAAGTCGTCCAACAAATGGGCCTGAGTACTGAGGACCTCATACCTGTATCCATGACCATGAAGGCCGCAAACAACAAAGGAATTCGTATCCTCGGAGCCGTGGTAGTCAGATTCGCCGGTAACAGTGACGACGCTCGGAGATTGGAGACGCGCCAAATCGCGTACGTGACGGACTCTTCGGACCGCATATTCCTCTCCCGCGCGGCCTGCATGGACCTGGGAATGATCTCGGACAGATTCCCGACACTCGGAGAGGTGAATCTGACGACCTCGGAATTGTGCGACTGCCCGCGATGCGCGGAGCCGCCGACCAAGCCGATCGCACTCCCCATGCCAGCGACCGAGGCCAACAGAGAGGCACTACAGTCACATTTACTCAGGATGTATGCTCAGAGCACATTCAACACGTGCCCACACCAGCCACTACCGAGAATGACCGGCCCGCCACTACGTCTTATGCTCAGTGAGAATGCGACACCGGTTGCCCATCACACTCCCATCTCCGTGGCCATAAATTGGCAAGATGAGGTAAAAGCAGGCCTCGACCAGGACGTTCGGCTCGGCGTGTTGGAGGAAGTA
The DNA here is from genome assembly GCF_056783735.1 of Eptatretus burgeri. Classification (NCBI taxonomy): domain Eukaryota; kingdom Metazoa; phylum Chordata; class Myxini; order Myxiniformes; family Myxinidae; genus Eptatretus; species Eptatretus burgeri. Next base: position 54,298,013 of record NC_140963.1, on the reverse strand, counting down.
CCCGTCGGCACGCCGGTGACATGGTGTCACCGCATGGTAATTTGCACGAAAAAGAATGGCAAGCCGCGACGCACCGTCGACTTTCAGGCCTTGAACAAGCATGTGTTCCGCGAGACCCACCACACCCAATCCCCGTTCCACCAGGCGAGACGCGTACCTAACGGGAAGCGCAAGACAGTATTCGACGCATGGAACGGTTACCATAGCGTCCGCCTACACGAGGACGACCGCCACAAGACGACCTTCATCACTCCAAGGGGGCGCTACCGGTACCTATCTGCCCCACAAGGGTATATGGCATCGGGGGACAGTTACTCACGACGATACGATGAGATCGTCGCGGACATTGGTAACAAGTCCAAGTGCGTAGATGACACGCTACGATGGTCAGACACGATTGAGGGGAGCTACTTCCAGGCGGTCCAATGGCTGGATATATGCGGCCGGAATGGAATCATCCTCAACCCAGAGAAGTTTGTCTTCAGCGCACCCACGGTGGACTTCGCGGGCTTCACCATCACCATGACCGACGTGCGACCGTGCAGCCGCCACCTGGAAGCAATCCACGATTTCCCACAACCGCGTAACATCACCGACGTCACATCGTGGTTCGGGCTTGTCAACCAGGTGGCATACGCCTTTAGTATGGCCGAACGAATGCAGCCATTCCGGAAGCTCCTGAAAAGTGGAGAACGCTTCCATTGGTCCATGGAGAAAGTGGTCCATGGAGTTAGAGGACATATTCCGCGAGTCGAAAGACGTGATCGTACAAGAAATCGAACACGGTGTCCGCATATTTGACAAAACTAAGCCAACATGCATCGCCAAGGACTGGTTGAAGGAGGGAATCGGATTCTGGTTGCTTCAAAAGCACTGCCGATGCGTGCCAGTTCGACCATTCTGCTGCACTGATCAGGTCAGGTATGGGAGCATGTGCCAGAACAGCACGTCGCTGCGTCCACTTTCCGCCGGTACTCCAGGGGCCTCCGTCTGGCCATCCCCCAGGCAGATGCCAGGCCCATCCCCATCTCCTTGAGATGATGGTCAACCTGTTGCAACCATGAGGCACGTGGTCGACCCACTGGCCTCCTCCACTCATGAGACTCCCTCGCTGAGAGAATCTGGTGAGCAGGATCAGAGTCAGGAAAACGAGCCACATGTCCATACAGCCGCAACTGACGCTCACGGACTATGCAGGTAACAAATCTCATCCGAGTCTCTCTCAGCAACCGCTCGTTGGACACAAAATCCGACCAGCGATAGCCAAGGATTCTCCGAAGAGACCTGGTACCAAAGGAATTAAGTCTCCGTCTCAGATCCTTGGTCAGAGTCCAAGTCTCGCACCCATAGAGCAAGACTGGAAGTACCAAGGACCTGAAGACTCGGACTTTCATCCTCCCGCACAGGTACCGGCAGCGCCACACCCCATGATCCAGTGAATCCATGACTCCCCAGGCCCGACCCAGACGTCAATTGACCTCTGACTCGCAGCCAGCAGAGACATGAATATCACTGCCAAGGTAAGTGAATCTCTCCACGACCTCAACATCCTCACCACAAATAGACACAGACAGGACAGCAGCATCCAAGATGTCACCGAAAGCCTGGATCTTAGTTTTGACCCAAGAAACCCGTAATCCCAACGGCTCCGACTCCTCATTCAGCACCTCGAGGGCCCCCAAGAGGATGTCTAAAGTCTCCGCAAAGATGACTGCATCATCTGCAAAGTCAAGGTCCGAGATCTTGACATTCCCAAATGACGCACCGCAACTTGATCTCTCCGACATCCTCCCTAGAATCCAGTCCATACAAGTGCTGAAAAGTGTGGGGGAAAGTACACATCCCTGACGAACTCCAGTAACAACTGGAAATAAGTCAGAGATGGTACCACCACACTTCACAGCACTCTCAGTACCAGAGTAGAGTTCAGACATCATATCGATCAGTTTTGGTGGCACCCCACGAAGACCAAGAATCCTCCAGAGGACATCCCGATTCACTGAATCGAACGCTTTACAGAGATCAACATAGGCTGCAAGCAGCCCCTGCCGAAACTCTCGTCTGCGTTCGGTGAGGACACGAAGTGCAAGGATACGGTCAATCGTTGACCTCTTTGGTGTAAAGCCTGACTGCTCTGGACGCTGGTGCTCAAGCAGATGGTGGCGAACCCTATCGAGAATTATCCGAGCAAAGACCTTGCCCGGCACTGAGAGCAGCGTCACCCCTCGGTAGTTGTTGCAGTCTTGGCGATCACCCTTCCCTTTCCAGAGAGGGACAACAAGGCCCCTCTTCCAGTCAGTTGGGATGATGCCTGTGTTCCAGGCAGAGCACAAAACTGCATGCAACGACACGAGTGCAGCATTTCCACCAGCCTTGAGAAGTTCGGCATGGATGCCACAGATCCCTGGAGCTTTGCCCCGTTTCAACTGGTTCACCGCAGCCCATGTTTCCACAAGCGTAGGTGGACCACAGTTGATTTGAGGGTCAGCAACAGGGATTGTAACACCCTTGACGTCCAACTCGACAGTTGGGGGATCAGCCTGGTAGAACCGCTCAAAGTAACCGGCCCAGCGGGCCTTCACTTCAGACTCCTCTGTCAAGAGCCTACCACTCTCTGCTCGAACTGTAGTGCTCCGAGGGATGGGCTTGGATGAACGTAATGCGCGAATTCCCCTGTAAGCGGGACGAGAATCACCTGTCCACAGGTGATGCTCTACCCCCTCACAGATTCTTCGCACATAGGCCTCCTTGTCCACCCTCAGTGCACGTACAGTTTTACGCCTCAGCTCCCTGAACAGCTCAGCTCTGCCATTCAGCCTGGCCCTGCGACTCTGGTCAATGGTATCCAGTGTCCCTTGAGAGACAAAATTCTTCTTTGCCCTGCGGTGAGCTCCAAGGCATCCACCGGCAACATCAAGGACGGTGGTCTTGAAGGCGCTCCACAACTCTTCAGGACCCCCAAAGCACCCAGACCCCCCAAGTGTCCACTCAGCCTGTTTGCAAACTCCTCAGCTACTCTCTCATCCCTGAGCTTGGCAACATCCAGCCTCGGCTGGGATGGTACCATTCTCCAGGATTTAAGGTGCAGCTTTAGAGTTGCTACAACAAGCCTGTGGTCAGTATTGAGGAACTGAGCACTCCGGTAGACCCTGCAGTTCTGGATCATCCTCCAACGACCGTCAATGAGGACATGGTCAATCTCCTTTGCCACACCGCCAGCGTTGGAATACCAAGTCCAGCGATGAGCTTGTGGGCGCTGAAACCATGAACCAGCCACCCTAAGTCCATGACTTCTTGCAAAGTCAAGGAACTTAGTGCCATTCTGGTTCATAGTTCCTGACCCATGGGGACCAACACACACCTCATAACCATCCCTATCAGTTCCAGTCGATGCATTGAAATCCCCCAAGACTAGAAGTGTATCTCGTCTGGGGCACTGATCAACCACAGACTCGAGTGTGGCGTAGAATGCATCCTTCACGGTGAGATCACTCGCCTCAGTCGGAGCATAAACAGAGACCAGGGAAATGACACCTAAGGAGTGACGAATCCTTAATCTCATAATACGCTCGTTAACCGGTGTTACCTCAATTATCATTGGGGTCAGCTTATTGGACACAGCTACAGCAACTCCTTGGGTATGGTAACCATCAGAGCCACCAGACCAATAGTAGGTGTAACCAGCCACCATTATCTTGCCGCAATCCGGTCTCCGAACCTCAGAGAGAGCTGCAATCCCGATGTCCAAACGCTTGAGCTCAGATGATAACAGAGACAGGTGATCATCCTCTCTTAGGGATAGGACATTCCAGGCACCCACCCGAAGGGACCGCCTCAGGTTAACCCAAGGAGACCGCCGTCTGGTGGACGACACCTCAGCACCACTCCGACACACTCTCCCGCAATCTGACCCAGGGATGTTACCCCGTGGTTTCCCTCCTATCAAAGATTGGGGGTCCCGAAGGCTTTGCCCCAATCCCGTCATCCGGTGAGCTGCCCTGCGAAGGGAAGCTGCACAGGAGGTACTCCCACGGAGTGGGTTTTCAGATTTTTTTTGCGTTTTTGCGTTTTGCGGAATGAAGGGTTTTACGGTGGCCGGAGTGCAAATCCTGCCACCAACCTCCTTATAAGAAGTGACCCAACTGCAGGAGGACGTCCGCAGACACAGTTGGGCACTAGATATGGATGGCCGTTGGCTCACAAGGAGCTCCTCCGCCCTTTGCACTGCACTGATGGATGGAAAATAACCCTGGTCGGCAGCAGATTTACACACGCGGCAGAATCCAGATACGCGCCCATAGAGGGCGAGGCTCTCGCAGTCGCGGACGCCTTGGACAAGGCGCGCTACTTCGTACTGGGCTGCGAGAACCTGATCGTTGCGGTAGACCACAAACCACTGCTGAAACTCCTTTCGGACAGAGCACTTGACGACAAACCCAACCCCTGCCTCAGGAACCTCAAGGAGAAGACCCTGCATTATCGCTTCCGCATCATACATATCCCGGGCATGAAGAACAAGGCGGCAGATGCCATGTCGCGCAGGCCGGTCGGCACCACGCGACCTCCACTCATGAACCTTCCAGATGACAATGCCACCATAGCGACCCACCTCCAACCAAGCACGCACACCGACGTCCTGTCTCTCCTACGCCAAACTGAGCCGGAGTATGACGACGACGTCGAGGAGGACAACCTGGCATGGTGCGCCGCGGGCCTCGAATCATTGCGATCAGTAACATGGGATCGCGTCAGGGAAGCCACCAGCAGCGATGGCGATATGCACATATTGGAGGGAATGACAATGAACGGCATCCCCGACTCAAAAATCGAGATGCCAGAGACAATTCGCGACTATCACCAGTACCGCGAGAACATTACATCGACAGATGGAGTGATCCTATACAAGGACCGAGTAGTCATACCACCCTCACTCCGCGGCGATGTGCTGAGTGCCCTACACGCTGCCCACCAGGGCGTATCAATGATGACCGCCCGCGCAGAATCCTCTGTATTCTGGCCAGGCATGTCGGCCGACATCAGCGCCACTCGGAAAAACTGCGAACACTGCCACCGGATGGCACCATCACAGCCCGGAGCGCCACCAACTCCACCTATCCCGGTCGTTTACCCCTTACAGGCAGTGTGCTCGGACTTCTTTGCACACAGCGGTGCACACTACCTTGTGACGGTGGACAGATACTCGAACTGGCCGATCATCTCAAAGTCGACGGGTGGTGCTGCCGGACTCATAAACCACTTACGTCGCGTCTTCGTGACGTACGGGACACCAGAAGAGCTCGCGTCGGATGGGGGACCGGAGTTCACCTCCACCGAGACCAGGTCATTCCTGCACAGATGGGGCGTACACCACCGCTTGTCATCGGTGGCCTTCCCTCACAGCAACTGCCGCGCGGAGATTGGAGTTAAGACAATGAAATGACTCATCACGGACAACACCAGCCCGCAGGGAGAACTTGACACTGACGCTGTGCAGAGAGCGATACTACAATATCGTAACACGCCTGACCCTGACACGAAGATCTCCCCGGCAATGTGTGTCTTCGGCCGCCCGATACGCGATTTCATCCCAATTATCCCCGGGAAGTACAGACCGCACGACACTTGGCATGAGACCCTGAAAGCGAGGGAGGAGGCCCTCCTCAAACGTCATATCCGCACAGCCGACACCTGGGCAGAACACACCAAACGCCTTCCGCCACTTGCTGTAGGGGACCTAGTCCGCGTACAGAACCAGACAGGATTCCACCCAAAAAAATGGGACAAGACAGGCAGTATCGTGGAGGTACGCCAACACGACCAATACGTGATCAAGATCGACGGCTCGGGCAGAGTCACACTTCGGAACAGGAAATTCCTGCGCAAGTTTAGCCCAGTTCGCAATGACCAGCTGCCACCCCGGTCTATTTATGATGATCTAGCAACCCGAATCACTGTACCTGCACCCGTTGTAACACCGCAACTGCCTGACCTCGACAGCGAACCCGTGACATCTGCGACGCCAACGGGGCCCACGCCGGCACTGACGTCAGTATGCACACCCCGGCGCAAGACCACACCCGTTTCAGTCACGCCAGCAGCACCAGGACGAGGCACACCGAGGCGCGCGATCCTTCAGACGCCACCATCGGCCCCTGAAACCCCGAGAGCCCCATCCCCACTGGGGCCCGATGTGACACCACCAGCACCAGCGATAGGTCAACGCCGATCCACCAGAGCGACCAGCGTGCCTGCCAGGCACAAGGACTACTCCATGGAATAGTCACACGATGGGCGATATCAACTTTTGTTCATTCATTAAACTTAATATTTTCTCAGCCTTTATCTATTAACATAATAAAGACTTGGAGGGAGATAGAGAACATTGTACTTTACGGTACTTCTACATATCGACGGTCCCCTGTGCCAGTGCGCATGCGCAGCCTGACCCGGAGCCAGGGATGTTGTGGGTGTTTCAACCTGTTCAATACTTGTTTGATTGTTGACGTTCCACGCTAATAAAGTGGTCGAACAAATTGAACTCTGTTCTTATTTAGTTTGGAATCAAAGACAATATCTCACAGTTACCATGGCAACATTTTAAATTGATGGAAGCCCAAAAGTTCCACACACATATAAAGCTGAATTTTATGTATAAATCAATGTTTGTATTTGTACAAGCAGAGTTCCTGTCCGAAGAGAGACTTGTTTTGAGCATTCAACACGTTATTCTGATGCATACGTTTACTTGGGCGGTGTATAGACAACCGACAGCTCAGTGGAGGCAAAAAAACAAAAAAACTCCTGAAGCCTCACGACAATTCACGGTCGGATGTTTGTGTTTGTTTATCGCACTTCTTCTCCAGTTCTGGGCCCATGACATCCACACTTACTACAGATCATCACTGTGACCCCAATTCATGAAAAGGGGAGTTTTTATCTTTGAGGGTGGTCTTCAGTGGGGTTGGGGGGTCCCGCAAATTCTCAATGTGAATGTGTATCGTGTGGCGTCGCCTCCAGGTGGGGGAGGGTATGACAAGTCTCCACCAATCACAGCACAGTATTCCTGTCGCCATGGTTTCCAGCATAACGAGGTGTTTTGAATGACGAAGATGTTCCAACAGCGAGATGTGAACACTAATCCAGGAAATGATCAAGAACCTTTTACAATTTACAATAAAATAATTTTCTCATTTCCGATTAAATGAACTTATTTAAATATTTGCCTTTTAATAATTTATTTTTATTCTTTCGTTGCCGGATATGTTTGTAACATTGGGAGAACGATCCAAACAACACATGTTCAGCAAGATGAGGTAAATTATGGATTTTCTGATTTCACGGACGTGGACGAGGATGAAAATATGATATTAAACAATTTGAATAACACAAACTCCACGTCGCCATGGTGACAGTGCGTCCGTTTGGAACCCTCGAAACAAGGACATTGTGACGTCATTTCGTGAGGACGGTTTGACGGTTCGTTCACGTTTCACGAGCCCTCGAAGAGTTGGGAAAATGTCTCGGTTTGTGAAGAAGATTATAACGGTTTTCCGTTCTTACTTTAATTCAGAAAGGTAAGTGAAAACTCTCCTCATGTTTGGGGATTGTGGTTAATCGATTATTCATTGTTTGTGATCAACAGGTGAATGAATCTCGAATCAGAAACGAAACATTTTCCTCCACCTCGTCAGACATTTTGTTTTTTAATATCAAGTCAGTAAATGAGCAAAAACAAAGAAAACACAAAAGATGATGAAAGTCAATAGATTGAAATTGTTGCAGGAAAATAGAATGTAGTTTTATTAAATATTCGATATCCTTGATTGTTGTCCAGGTAAAAACATGGAAATTTGTGATGTTAATGGGGCAGGAAGGGGTGATGTTACTGGGGCAGGAAGGTGTGGTGTTAATGGGGCAGGTAGGTGTGATGTTAATGGGGCAGATAGGTGTGATGTTAATGGGGCAGGTAGGTGTGATGTTAATGGAGCAGGTAGGTGTGATGTTAATGGGGCAGGTAGGTGTGATGTTGATGGAGCAGGTGGGTGTGATGTTAATGGGGCAGGAAGGTGTGGTGTTAATGGGGCAGGAAGGTGTGATGTTAATGGGGCAGGTAGGTGTGATGTTAATGGGGCAGGAAGGTGTGATGTTAATGGGGCAGGAAGGTGTGGTGTTAATGGGGCAGGAAGGTGAGGTGTTAATGGGGCAGGTAGGTGTGATGTTAATGGGGCAGGAAGGTGTGATGTTAATGGGGCAGGAAGGTGTGGTGTTAATGGGGCAGGAAGGTGTGGTGTTAATGGGGCAGGTAGGTGTGATGTTAATGGGGCAGGTAGGTGTGATGTTAATGGGGCAGGAAGGTGTGGTGTTAATGGGGCAGGTGGGGGTGATGTTAATGGGGCAGGGAGGTGTGATGTTAATGGGGGAGGAAGGTGTGATGTTAATGGGGCAGGGAGGTGTGATGTTAATGGGGCAGGAAGGTGTGATGTTAATGGGGCAGGTGGGGGTGATGTTAATGGGGCAAGGTAGGTGCGATGTTAATGGGGCAGGTGGGGGTGATGTTAATGGGGCAGGTGGGGGTGATGTTAATGGGGCAGGAAGATGTGATGTTAATGGGGGAGGAAGGTGTGATGTTAATGGGGCAGGTGGGGGTGATGTTAATGGGCCAGGAAGGTGTGATGTTAATGGGGCAGGTAGGTGTGATGTTAATGGGGCAGGTAGGTGTGATGTGAATGGGGCAGGTAGGTGTGATGTTAATGGGGCAGGTAGGTGTGATGTTAATGGGGCAGGTACTTCGGTTCGTGAAAGACAACGACGACTACCACCACTTCCACTGCAACTAACAGAACCTATTTTTACAGTTTATTGTCTGTTTGGCCCAGGAAAGATTTTGGCCGAAGTCTTTCACGAACCGGCTGGCAAGATCCAATGTCAGTGATTTCGGTGATCAGTCATCAACCTGAACAAATTACAAATCTGAATGGAAGAAACCATGGGATCTTTTACGTGCTCCAACAATTGTTGACAGACGGGACGCCTAATTTAATGTCCATCTAAGGGACGGACAAACACATCGATGCCTTGCCTGCCTCCGAAAAACGAGGATGGCATTTTCTGAATGGTTTGAGATTTGAGGCCAGGCTCGACGGCTCAGAGACGAGTGTGCATACCTTGAGTCCATCCTGCGAGCCTCAAAATAAATAGATTGCAGTCATAAATTGTTAAGGATAGACAAAGAAAAAGAGAATTTGTTCCATTGCTGGACAATTTGCTAATATCTAGGGATACCGTTGTTTTTGATGATAGGATGTTTGTGCAAGAGTACAAAGAGGAAAACCTCCTTCGTCCTCACCCTCATTGAACTCATCGAAATTGAAAAGAAGTGTAAATTGAACTCATCAAATGTGTTGTTATTCCTCCTCTTGCGATTTCATTCCTTGCAGCTCCAGTGTTGTTGAAAAACCACCACAACCACCACAGAGTGCGAAAAGAAAAAAGAGTTTTTGGCGTCGAAGAAAGACAAAGACCCATGAGAAGGGTGAACGGCATCAGGATGGACTTAAACCTGGCGAATGTCTGACATCATCAGCTGAGGCACAGGCTCCTGCAATGCCGAAAAACAAACGAGTAAAGACAACACCAGCTGCAGATAATCGCAGAACAAAGCCTTCTTCCATATCTGCAGACAAAGAAACAAAGGCTTCGGCATCTGCAGTTACAAACAGAACAAAGCCTCCTTCCCCATCTGTAGCGAAACCAGCATGGAAGTTTTTGTCTGCATTCAAAAGCAGCAAAAAGTCTCCTTCCCCATCTGCAGACAAAAAAGCAAAGGCCTCAACGTCCACAGTTAAAAGCAGCAAAAAGCCTCCTTCCACATCTGCAGACAAACGAGGAAAGACCTCAATGTCTGCAGTTAAGAGCAGCAAAGAGTCCCCTTCCCCATCCACAGACAAACCAGCGAGTGAGGTGTCATCTGCAGTGAAAGGCAATGCAGTGCCTCGTTCCCCATTGACTAACAATTTTACAAAGACATCCTTGTCTGCAATCGAAATGAACACGACGGCTCATTGCCCAGGTGCAGTCAAACCACCAAATACTGCACTAAGCCCATCTTCCATCAGAGGTGAGACCAAACACAATCTACATTTTCCTTTGTACAAGTGTCTGTATCTTTGTAAAACTGAACTCTCCTGAAACAATAACTTTCTGTTCCAGAAATGAATCGTTTTGACTGCAAATCTCCACCAGCTGCCGGAGATTTTCTCGAGGATAAAAAGGTACAGAAATAAAGAAACAAATGAAGGTCATCGACCGACCTGCACGTTTCTTTCCTCCTTCTTTATTCCGACATTTATTTCTCTTCAATGTGTCCATCCTCACCTTTTCAGACATTTTGTTCATCCCCAAAATAGGACATATCATCCAATCTCTGTTAACATCAAATGGTTTACCCTCATGATTGTCCTGTGGAGTGCACCATGTGATCGAGTTGCCAAAGCAATTCACACACAGACAGGAGATTAATCAGGTTGAGTGAACCGTCTATGAGGAACCCAAAGCAATGAAAGGGTGAGACACAGGTACAAGGGAGACAGGTATTAACTGAGATATTGGCTATAGATGAACAGATGAAGGAAGGAAACAGGAAAACAAGTGAAGGAAGCACATTGTCTGTCAATGGATTGTTTCACTCAATGTCGGTTCAACGATCCATTAATTGTTTTCCTCTTCCCAAACCTAACATTAGATCAAAGCGATGAAGACCGATACCCAAGATGGATTCATTGGCCTCGTGAACCTCGGCCTGACTTGCTTTAAGAATTGTGTCCTTCAGTGTTTGGCAAACACTCCTGGTCTACTGGAGTACTTCCACGGTTCGTAACCTGGTCCGATAACGGCTTGTTGTGAAGTTCGTTCTCACAGTTGTATGATTTTAGTGGTTTTTAGATCTACATTGCTGCAAAAGTAATTTAATTCAAAAGTATAAAATTTAGCTCTGCATCAAAGCTACCACATAGTCACAGGATATTTGATGTCCCCAAATTGCTTGGAATTTCCAAATGATTACGTCACAAAATCTCTGCCCTGAATACTCACCAGCCTTTCTCCAAAAATCGAAGATGCTGCTGAAGCAGTGGAGACACCACCAAAGGATATACAAGGTGATTTTACATCACCGTTTGATGTTATTCGGGACAGGGATTCGGAGTTTTCCAGGGTCTCAGCACACCATTGCCACCCCATTTTGAAAGGCACAACGGGATCATTGAAGTGCTGGACCAGTGAATGCTTCGCAAATGTCAGTTGCCTCAATGTACCTTCAAAAATAATTACAAACTCGAAAACACATCGTCCCGTCTGTAGCCCACCAGATGAACAGATTCCAGTCAGATCCCATCTTGACTGAGATCAAACTCAGACCTTACAGCTCATATGCTTATCTGCAAGTACGCTACCTTCGAGCTAAATTTTCAGTCCATCAAACTCGTTAATCCAATGAACACACCCATCTTACATACTCAGGGAGTATAAATTGAGAGATTATTACTTAAATAGTTTCTGAGGAAGTGATGAAATTGAGGATGTGGAGTCACAATCTGGAGTTAAATGTGAGAATAACTTATGGTCATGGTCTGGGAATTAAATAACGATAAATTTACACTTTGGATTACTTCGCTTCGAGAAAGAGTTTTGAGGGTGTCAAGTTGTAGTTTTGATCCTGTGCATTGGGGAGTTGCCCAAGTGAGTCGAACACGAGCAGGCGGCATATTTAGAGACCCAAAGACCTCCAGTGATCACAATATCAATTTGAAAGTTTATTTCACTGCTTTTCCCCTCATACTCATCAAACTCTCAATGTGTTTGACAGGAAAGACATTCTTGAAGGAATTAAACCCCCATAACCCATCTGGGTCAGGTGGAGAGATGACCTTTGCCTTTGCCCAGATTATGTTTGCTCTTTGGAGCAAAAAACAGATCTGCATTGGAATGAGGAGCCTCAAAGTGTACTCTTATAAAGACCATCTCGCAATCAAGCCGGAAAATCTGAAGGTAAGCAAACGTTGAGAGAAAGCCGGAGCATTCTTTCATGGTTCATTCGTTAAACAGGTGCAGGTTTCATGGGACAACATTCCAAGCTTCGTGAATGGGATTTTATAATTATTTATATTGGGTTAAATATGGTCAAGATTCACTCTTGTTTTTACGATTACACATTCAAAGTATGAATGAAAGTTCCATTTTACATGTTCGTCATCACCTGTGATATACAGCAGGTAATACAAGGGAAGGTTCTCACATCACACCAAAGAAAGAAAGTTGTTTTGCTGTGAGACTACTTCGTCATCTTCTTTTTTATTAAACAGCAAATGGCTGCAGGAAGCATGATTTGCTGTGAGTGCAGCTGTGCCTTCTGAAGGTGAGATGGAGAAGGAATTTGTGATTCGTTCAGGATGCTGGCGATAACTTGCCTACTTTTCAGGAAGGGCACTGTAGGATATTTAATCTCCACTAACGAATGATGGCAAATGTGAACGAGACGACTCTTGACCACTTTTAACGATAATTCGCCAAACAGCAAAAAAAAGAAGACAAATTATAAGGACACTCTTCGACGTCATAACGTTGCCAGATTTGAGTGCTCCGCCCACATTATTACATCATAACACATACTTGTCCCAAATTTGATTTAAATCCCTGAACCCAGATTCAAAATATAAAATAATTCTGGCTGCCAAATCATGCATCCAATCAGGTTGAAATGACCAACATTTTTCTCAGGGAAGAAGATTTTTGAAGGCTTTTATATAACAAAATATGTCCGCTGAACCACATGACCAATGCCATCAGATGTATCATGGAAACATTCTGCATGACGATTCACACTTATGATGAAAATTTCAGGTCAATCAGATTAGTGGTTGAAGAGAAAACAGAGAATTAGTATGGACGTCTGGACGGACAGAGAACCCGATAAACATCATGCCTCGATCGGACGACTTCGTCAGTGGAGGCAGAAAAAATAATCTGATTGTACAATCTACATCAGTCATGGTCGTCATGTGTTTGCAGTTCAATTCTTTTTAAATTTCTTGTCAGATATTGAATTCCATTGTGTCATCCGCTGGACTTGTGAAAACTGACTTTTCACCCTTTCTCTTCATCGATCTACCTCCACCTTGCCAGAAGTTGGTGGATAAGTATTTTCGCCAGTTTACAGCCTTTCAGCAGCAAGATGCTCAGGAGTTTTTGGACTGTCTTCTCAACTGCCTTCACGAAGAGCTGAACTGTGTGTGTGATGACATCTCCATCGACCTTCCAGGCGCTGATGGTCATCCCAACAGAGTGAGTTCAATCACATCAAGACCTCCACAGATAGATTTTTGTTACTTTACCGGTTTTGAACATTGAGAACAAAAACTAATAACACCAAAAAGTTGTGAAAAAAATTTTCAAACCCAAAATTGCAAAGTATTCGATAATTTTCAAATGACATTCAGTTCAACATATGTCAAACACAAAAAAAGCCAATTTTTTTCATATACCTCCTCCCACCCCACAAACCCCTTTTATTAACCTTATCTTTGGTGAACCACCTTTTCTTCCTCTTTCCCTGACATTTTCATGTCCAAAATTGAGACAGTCCCTGACAGCAATAATTTAATTAGTACGAGAATTCCAAACATCCATTGGGACCACAATCTGTGCAGAGCATTGGTGCTGTGTAAGCAATCTCCAAGGCTATTGGACGCAATCCTGGATGGGTCGCCACTCCGACACAATATACCAGCATGTTGGCACTCATTTTGCTGATCTCAGAAGGATGACAGGCAGATTCAACCCCACCTGCTATTAATTCAATAGCTGAATTGGATTTGAACTCAGCATCCTCAGATCCCAAGTCCCCACCCTAACCATTAAGCCAACACAAGACAATAATTTGTTTTTAGATTTGTCTTCAAACATCACACACTTTGTCTGCACATTGAAGAGGACATCTAAAACACTAATGCATGTGCTTAGTTGTTCCATCAGGATATCGTGGAGGAGAGTTGGTTAATTCACAAGCAGAAAGAGAACTCCATCATTGATGACATATTCCAGGGCCAGTTGGTATCGAAGATTACCTGCACAGAATGTGGGAAGGTATGCGAGAAACTCCTTTGTCTTTGTCCGTTTCTGCTGTTATATTTTCACAACTTCAATAACAATGATTATATTTCTCTGGACAAAGTTAATTTTAACATTCATACCAAATAACAAATGAGAAAAGGACGTGACTAATCGGAACTGAAAGTACGAAGAGAGAAGAGGTGAATCGAGAATAAAAGAGTGCAGAGAAGTATTTGAGCGAGACACCATGATATCAAAAAGCCACAATGTGGAAGCCTTGGAAGGCATAATGTGATTAGATCGGCCATCGCTGGAGAAAACCAGGAACAAAGAAATGGAGCTCAGCAAAGAGTTTGAATGTTGCACATATGTTACTGAAATATAGAATACAATGGATGGACAATCGATACTCCTCGCACCATCAGGTGCATAAGGCTGCTGAGGTAATTTCATTGGCTGGGGTGCACAACCCTGGATGTGTTTACCACTTTGACGCAGGACACTCCATTGGCTCCCTTTTCGGTGCAAGTTGGTACTCATGTTGCCGACCTCAAAAGAATGACCGGCTGAGTCAACCCGTCAAGTGTTATTCGCCCCCGTTGGACTTAGTCTGAAATGGTGGCTTCTAGATTTGGGTCAATTTTCATGTCCCTACATGTGTGTGTGTCCGCAACCATATCTCGGACATGTATCTCACGATTTTATTCGTACTTGGCAGAAAGACAACACATGATGTTTTGCATAAGCACATGATATTGTAATGTGATGCGATCAAAGATGGAAAGACTGTTGGCCATTTTAGTTGTAAAAACCCGATGTTGAACACGTCCTCAATCATTTCTCGGACATGCATTTACCGATGTTGTTCAAACCTGGCAAGCAGCAAACGAATGACGGCTTGTACATGCACATCATTTTTTTTGAGATAATATTCAAGATGGCCGACTGGCGATTGTTCCGTAAATGTGTCCCCAACCATTTCTCAGACATGCATGGTCCAATTTTGTTAAACTTGGCACAAGCAGAGCACATGATGGCATACACACGTACCTCATTTTATTTTGTGATGTGGTCAAAGATGGCCGACTGATGGACTGGTGGCCATTTTAGTTGAAAAAAACAACCTGGTATCAAACACATCCTCAACCATTTCTCCAACATGCATTTACCGATCTTTTTCAAACTTGGGAAGCAGATAACGAATGGTGGCTTTCATATGCATGTCAATATTTTTTCCGAGATCAGATCCAAGATGACCGACTGGTGGCCATTTTAGTTGTAAATAAATATGGGCTAGCCATTTAATTCCACAAAGTGAAATTACTGAAACAACAGGGATTATCACATGATTTTTGTCATGACAAAATATCTTGTCATGGCTTGAACTCAGGACCTAAAAGTCTTTCGCCAAACCCAACCAACTTTACTTCTTAGCCACCACCAAGCTTGCAGAATAAAATTCCTTTCACCAATTCCCAAACTGTAATTAAGCATGAGCCCTCACTGTGATTTCAGCTTTCATCAAGTTTTTGAGAAAAGCTGACATCGGTGCAGGTGGTCGTCCAGGAGATGATAACGTCATGGATCATGATTGAGCTGAAAAGCTCGAGCCTGAACATCTTCCAGTGGTTTACCATGGAAATAGGTGTGTTCAGTTGACGAGTCTTCCAGAGTGACAAGTTGAAAGTGTGAGATTTGAACGGATTGAAAGGGATATTCTGAGGGTGAGACCAGCATCTGACTCTTTCAAGATCAGAAGAAAGGAGGAGGAGGAGGTGGAGAAGATTGGGACGATACTCTGTGCAGAGCGTTGGTGCTGCTTCAGCAGTCTCCTTGGCTATTGGGCACAATACTGGATGGTCACCACTCCGACACTATACCAGCATGCTGGCACTCATTTTGCTGACCTTGGAAGGATGATAGGTCGAGTTAACCCCACCTTGTATTAATTCAACAGGCGAGCGGGATTTGAACTCAGGACCCTCGGATCTAAAGCCTGCCACACTCACCATGAAGCCAACACCAGGCAGAGAAGAAAGGGAAGTTACGACTATCATCCCATTGGTGTTATTGGAATTGCACAGCAGAATTTAGAGTCACAGTCAGAAAGAGGAAAACAGGATTTTTACCAGAAAATCAGAGGTCATTTAAATATTAGAGGAACAGGACTGAGCCCAAAATTCTGTTTTGGTGCAGTCCATCCACTGGATGATAAAAGGAAGTGTTCGGTTCAAAGTTGTGTGCTGATGGTGTGAGTGAAGAAATTTAGAAAGCCAAGAACGTTGGCCTTGTATTCAACAAGAAAAGGTGTGGCAAGCTTATCATGACATTCTGAGTGTCAAACTTCTGTGATATGTCCAGACACAGGTTTGTTTGAACTCTTGCTTGAGTCAGGGAAACAATGTCCAACGTTTTTAGAAACAGCAGTAAATCCAACGTCAAGTGGTCAGGATGAAATTCAAACTGATGATCACAGACAACATTGCTTGAAAATAGAAAGGACATTACTCACCAGGAATGGGAGTACCCACGAGAGACAGACTTAACAGGATACCACTTGAGCTGTCAAAAAGGAGACAGGTTGGACAGTTTGACCTTCAGGTTTCCCAGCTGATATATTCTGGCTTGTCAAAGATTGGACACATTCTTGTTTTGAGCCTTGCAAAATGACCTCAAGTTGTCTTCTTCCAAGTTTGGTTTTTGAAGTTAAAATTAAATAACAACAAGGACGAATGTGTCCAAGAGACGCGTCAGAAAAGTTTTGTCTTCACCAGAAGAAGAAGAATAATAAGACGAAGAAGAAGAAGAAGAACGCGGAGCTCTCTTCGAGCCAGCGGTCGCAACGCGACGCAGCTAAAAATTTAAAAATAAAAATACAATTTTATTAAAATAAAAGAATTTCCCCATTTTTAGCTCACCTGGAACGGAGTTCCAGGGAGCTTATGGGATGGTGCATCATCCGTCCATCCATCAACACCTACAACTTCTCTGAAACTACACAGATGATTTTGATGAAACTTCACCACAAACTTCATCACCCGATAGGAATCAAAATTTGTTCACGGCATTAAAAAAAATAACTAGTATCCGTTGAAGACAGAGTCTTCGATATCCCCCGCCATAGTAAATGAGGACAAGTAGCAAAAGGCACCAGTTCAATTTATTCTTCATGTGTGTACCAAATTTCATAAAGAAATAGCTTATAGTTTTGCAACTATGATCTGGAAACAAAGGTTAACCTCAATTATTTCTTAATACTCAACTTGTTTCCATGGAAAGTGACAGAAATTTTTTTGGGGGAAATCTCTAAATATCAAAAGGCACCAGTTCACCACTTGCTTGATATGTGTACCAAATTTCGTAAATATATCTTGAGGGGATTTGTAGTTAAGCTCCGGAAACGAAATGTGACAGACGGACGGACGAACGGAACCCATTTCTATATCCCCCGCCAACTTCGTTGGTTGGCTGGGGATAATAACAAAAAAAATTACCCCCGTGTGGGGGTGACGGTCATCTCTATAATACCACAAGTTCTCAATGTTCAGTTCAGGTAACCACGAAACAGTCCAAACTAACCGTTTAGATTGAAATTGTTCACAGAGATACACTTGGATAATACTACTAATGACATAATTAATAAATATGTATTGTTCATTTCGTACCCGGATTAACACATCAGAATCACCAGTAAGTGCAATACGTGGTTTTCCAGGCCGTCCACTCTCTGGGGACATTTCACTTCCGGTTGTAGAAAAAAAACGAAAAAATAGGCTTAGCTCTTGGAGATTATGATAATCTTGTAGATTATTCTTCACTGATTATAATGCAACTTTCAGAATGAAAATTGGTCAAGTATTTAAAGAGATATTGAGGTTTGAAAAATCGTTAGAGCGAGCAAATTCATTAATTATTAATTCCACAGAGTTTTGTGACACTGCACAAAGTAACATGTCAGGTATGAAAAAACATTTGGTATGCCAGATTCATTAATTATTAATTCATTAATTATGTAATGTACTCACTGATATATGAATCAGAAAGCCCGAAGCATGTAGCATAATTTATCACTTATCCCCTCATCCGGGATCCGTGGCCTCGCCCCACAGCCTGCAGCCCTATGTCTGCCGGTGATCATGTTTGATATCGGCACGATCGACAGGAGCCTGCGAATTATCCCTGCTGATGCACTGAATTGATGCAATCGTTCAGCCAGAATATTCGTTGTCAAGATGTTGCGTGATTAAATCACCAATACAGTCACTCAAATTTATACCGCCGACATACTTCTTAACAATCACCTTTGCCCCAGAAACCACAGTCAATCTCAACCACGCTGGCCACTTCTCAGACGCCATGACCGGACTACTGCGCAGTTCTACTTCGCAGTTTGGTTAAAGACGACTCGGCATTTTGGCGCGCGCGCACGAAATTATATTTTGAAAATAAATTCCGACGTTTACATTTCGGGTTTTGAAGCTTTTGCACCTTCGGCGGAAAATGTACAAATATAAAAGGCTAAAAATGTGTTTTATATTTATATTTCATTTCTCCTTCCTTCCTTCTTTGTGAATCGCATCGGCGTTTTTGGCCATCTTTCAGATCACGTGACGATGAAACGGGAAGGAAATTCAAAAATCTGTCCGGTTCGATAATGTGGTGTTGCGGGCCTGCGGGGGCAGGGCATGATGTGGGGGAGTGTCGTGGAGGAGTGGTTGAGAGTGATCACGTGCTTGCAAGGGATATAGGAGTGCGCGCCGCCTGAGGCGTTGTAGTGGTTGCTGTAGCCGTTGTGGCCTGGGAGCCTGTAAGGCATGTGGCTTGTAGAGTGCATCGAGTACGTAATAGAGGAGAGTTACAGGCAACGTACGCTCACGCTCTCGCTCGTGCAATAAAGCAGGGTTGAACTGTTCCCCCGCTCGTGTCTGCCTTGGAGCACCACTACCACGACACCACAGTTTGGCGACGAGGCTGTTTGGATCGGCGTGTGCAGGGTAGTTGGGTTCGGATCGGCAGCGAGTAACTCAGCGCACCCTGCGCGGTTCGAGGTCCCGGAGGAGCGCATCACGAAGAGCGCATCGCAGGTTCGCGCGCGCCGCACGCACAGGCTCCGGGGCCAGGTGTCTCACCAGCACGGCCGGCTCAGGCATGGCAGAAGGTCGGGGCACGGCGCACGGACGCGTGCCCGTCTTCATGGGAGATGACTTCGAATTGTTTTCTGAACAGTTGGGCTGCTATTTCCACGGTCACGTTGAGTGGACAACGGCCGCGCTCGGAGTTCGTTTAATTGAGGCTTGGCAAAT
Organism: Eptatretus burgeri; assembly: GCF_056783735.1. NCBI lineage: Eukaryota > Metazoa > Chordata > Myxini > Myxiniformes > Myxinidae > Eptatretus > Eptatretus burgeri. Next base: position 54,278,604 of record NC_140963.1, on the reverse strand, counting down.
CTCGGGAATGGTTTCTGCGAGGTCACGGCTAAAGAACAAGGACACGCAGTTCAGCTCGGATGCGGCGTCGGACGTCGCGCAAGCTCTGAGGAATGTCCGGGGTCTCGATGGTCGGTGCGCAGCAGATGATCCGGAGGTCAGAGCGATGTTCCAGGTGCGCACGGCCGCGCGCACGGTCTTCGGCGCGGGTCGTGGCCGAGCGTTGCAATGCAGTCAATCGGACAGCGGTCTGAGCACTCGGGAACGTCTACGGTGTGTGTGCCGAGAGTCATCGGCCATCATAACGGTCATGGATGGCGGTGTACGAAGCGACCCTTGCGTCCCGGGTCGAGACCTACTGCCGGTACGGTGTTCGGTACATGGCGTACACTTTAACGCCCCGGGTCGAGTCTTGCAGCCTGGGTACAGAGATCCCGGCGACCCGGAACGGGAGAGACTGCCGATGTTAAACCTGCCTTCAATTGGTCCGGAGGTGACAAGATCAATGGCAGGGGAGGTTGAGGTGACCGGGGCACTGATGCTGCCCGTGTTGAACCTGGTTCCAATTGGTCCGACGGTGACAGGACCAATGCCAGTGGAGGTTGAGATGACCGGGGCGCTGATGCTGCCCATGTTGGGCCTGGTTTCGGTTGGTCCGACGGTGACAGGACCAATGCCAGTGGAGGTCGAGGTGATCGGGGCACTGATCGGGTGTCGAGTTGAGTCCACTCGTGCTACCCTCGCATCGCACGCGTATGCCGGTGAAGCGCTGCCGGCGGTTGGCGGGGTGCAAGTCTTGGTTGCCCAGCGGGGTCAGCGGGTTGCGCTCCCGCGGTTCGTGGTGCGAGGGGTGGGGCTCGCAGTTCCTGTTTTGGAGTTCGTACCTCCAGGTGCACCTGTGCCTCCCTCGGAGCACGTACCTCCGTGTGGGCCCGGGCCTCCCTCGAGACGCGAGGGTGAGGTTCCGGCGACGGGGGCCGCGACGATGCAACGTGAGCTGCCGTTCATTGCTTCCTGCAACGATGATGTGCGGTTCGGGAGCAACGGGAGCCATGCCAGCCGCGATGAGCTCTCGCGCTTCGGCTGCGCTCATGATGCAATGCGCGCCTGTGTCGTTCAGGCGATTTCAACGGGGAGTTGCAGCGAGCCCGTCGCGTTCAAGAAGTTCGCGGATCGCGACTGTCGACGACAAGCAGGTCATCGCAACGTCGCGACGACAACCGGGAGACGGACACGTGATGTGGTTCATGGGTTGCTGTTCATTGCGTATTTGATTTTCATTGCTCAAGTGATGCAGTTTAACGTGGTTGAAATAAATGCCGACAGTTCAGGTGTGAGAATATGTTTGGCTGGGATCAATCAATGGGATTTTCGTTATAACGGATGTGATGTGAAGGCTTTGGGGGCGATCATGGCAAATAAAGAGGTTTTATTGGCCTCCCGCTGCCACGGGTCACGGGTTGTTACTTTGTCATGTGCGGGGATTTTATCGGAAGAACGCGCTGTACGAAAAAAGGAGTTTGCAATTGCACAGATGATGTTCTTATTGATTTATGACCTGGGTTTGATGTGTGGTTTGTATGGAATTGCTACCGTCTAATTGCCGTGTGGGTCTCAGAGATCGACTCAGAGCCAGGGCTGGTTCGCTGTTCAGCGTTACCCCCACCTCTGGTTTCGGCAAGGTCAGACGTGCCTGGCGACTGGGGCGCAACTCTCTGTTCTCGCCCGAGGCCGTTTGGGCATACGTTGGAATCTCAGCTGATTGTAATGCGTGGGTTGTTATGGGGTTGTTGGTACACACAGCCGACGGCGCTGTTCAGCGTCCCCACCCAAGGTCAGTCGGGTTTGGCATTGGCGCCACGGCTTCCAGACAGCGGGCTTCCGGCCTCGGAATGTTTATCTGCTTCGGGTCTGGCTGGGGGAGATGTGCCGCCTTGTCGGCCGGTTGGCGTTTGATGGTGCCGGGGGAGGTTTGCTCGGGAGGTCGCCACGACCTCGAAGGAGGGCGTGTAGGCACGAGCCGCCTGGCGGTGCTTCTGCTGCGTAGTGATGCTGTGCTTCCCGCCTTGCTTCTTGATATCTGTAACGCGGTCAGGGTTTTTGTGGGTTCGTTATGCAACTCAGTATTCGGAGCCTGTTTTTTTTGGGGGGGGGGGGCTATTATCGTTTTTGTACCTTATCTGCTTTTATATCATGGTATCCTATGCTGATTATGCTTATTATGATGATGGTCATTTAATAATCATGGTTTTAGGAGGGAGGAGTGTGGTGTAGCGGGCCTGCGGGGGCAGGGCATGATGTGGGGGAGCGTCGTGGAGGAGTGGTTGAGAGTGATCACGTGCTTGCAAGGGATATAGGAGTGCGCGCCGCCTGAGTCGTTGTAGTGGTTGCTGCAGCCATTGTGGCCTGGGAGGCTGTAAGGCGTGTGGCTTGTAGAGTGCATCGAGTACGTAATAGAGGGGAGTTACGGGCAACGTACGCTCACGCTCTCACTCGTGCAATAAAGCAGGGTTGAACTGTTCCCCCGCTCGTGTCTGCCTTGGAGCACCACGACCACGACACCACAGATACAAGATAATATTTTTTACTATCATAATCAATAAACAGTTGCCGAATATCTCGTAGAATAGCAGACGAGATAGGTTTTGAAAATGGCCATTTTTATAACTTACGTGACCTCGTCCCTGACCTTGAACCCGGCCAAAAGTTATATCGTTGTGCAACACTCATCGACCTCTACCCACATACGAAGTTTCATCAAGATCGGAAAGAAAAATTGTTGACAGACGTACGGACGGACGGATGTACGGACATTTGCTCCGGCTTTATTAGGTCATCTCTATCAAGAAGACCTAAAAATCAGGCCAGAAGGTGGTCTACAGGGGGTTGTACCCAAAAATAGGTCTTTGCTTTCTTCTCAGAAACTCGACATGCAATGCCGATGAAACGAGACAACAACCTTCATCACCCGTGATGAACCAAAGATTGTTCATGGCATAAGAAAAAATTTGGGGTCTGAGGGGGTCCACAGAAAGACCTGAGGGTTGGATTGGGGGTGGGGATTACTCCCTAAAATAGGTATTTGAAACCATTTTGTTTTTTTCATTTTGCTAATTCCATCCCATGTTGACTTCCTCCTCATTATCATTATCCAACCAGGTGAGTACCCAGGGGTATTGCCCATATTTTTTTTATTTTAGCACCCTTGGAATATCCCTGATTGTGCCAAATTGCCCCCACCCTCCCCCCCAATCTCACACTCCTTCTTTCATTCCCCAATTAAATTACCTCGTTTTGACGGATATATTTGGTGTGGTGTTGATGTGTTGCAGGCATGATGGGCCGAATGGTCTCTTCCTGCTCCAGTTTCCTTATTATTCCTTGATATGGTAGATGGGATTTGAACCAGGGTTTCATACCCCATGAGCCAAGTGTTTACGTTGTGACATCAAAAGGGCAACCCCTCCTTTTTCTTTCTCTTTTCACCCCTGTTGTCTTCTCCTCAATCATCTTTCTCGAAGCCTTTGTTGCATCAGTGATCTCATTTTGTGAATGCGATATATTTCAGGTGTCGATCAACTGCGAACCCTTCAAGTACCTGCAATTGGCAGTGCCATTAGACCCCAACACCAGCACGACCCTATCGGAATGTCTTTTCAAATTCACCGCACCAGAGAAGCTCGATGAAGATGCAATGTGGTAAGGCAGGAAAAGAACAGAACTCTCTAGTCAAATGTTTAATTACCACATGATCATCATTCTCTCTCAGTGTTTCAGTTTGACACAGCATCATAACACGTGAAATATCATGTTTCTGTTTACCTCTTCCCCTTGTTTGATTTTTCGTGAATTCTTCCTTTTGTGAACCTTCACTCCTTCTACCGACCAGGTTTTGCCCACAGTGCAAGATGAATAGAGTGGCGTTTATGCAAGTCTCGATCAGCCATCGACCCGAAGTGCTGATCATTCAGTTTAAACGGTTCCTGCATGATGGAACGAAACTTGAAAATCATGTGGACTTTCCCATAAGGTGAGCACCTCATCTCCAGGGCTGGCAGGATAGCCTACAGGCACATACACTTGCCTCTGAGTTGTCTTGCCTGGGTTCGAATCTGGACCAAGCTATAAATTGTCATCGTGTTGTTTCACAGGCAGAGCGATTTATCAGTGTGTGTGTCGTCCCTCGGACAGATGTTAAACCGGGTGTCCCGTCCCTGGCATTTGTTGGTGGATGTTAAAAATCCCATGGTGTCCTTAGTGAAGAGTAAGTGAGCTATTTCCAGCAGAAGCGGCGTTCGGGGTGTGCAACGCATGCAATTGTATGGGGTCCACGTGGGTGGGGTCTCACTTTGCCCACAAAACATGTCAACTTGTGAGTGGTAATAAACAGTGCAAAGAGAATGCCCCATCAGTCCATCTCAACGAAAGAAAGCAGTGTCACATCATGAATCGATAAAAAAAAATTTTCCCTGATGTTTAATGAAATAGGACGATGACAAAATTGGGGGGTAGGGTTCGTAGTAGTCGTAGAGAAGGCAGGTTAAATGGAATAAAAACGACGTTTAATGTTTACAAATGCAACAATAACCACAATAAAATTTGTGTAATTCTTAATATTACACAAATTCTTAAAAACTAAATATTGAACGGGTGGAATTTGCTAGCAACAGGCAGTGTTTGAGAGAGACTTATTGTGCTTCCCCACAGTGTTCACACGTATTTTGATGATGCAGCAGTGCCGAGTGAGCGATGTGGGAAGGTTTCAGCTTTAATAGGTGGAATGGAGTCATCCCAGGACTGAAAGTATCCACTTCTGCTTCGGCAAGTCAGTAGTGGTCTTTCTGTCTTCTACCGTCTCCTCTCCGGTCTCGCCCCCCCCCCCCGCCCTGCTGTGTCTGCAATTTGTCCCCACCATATTTCCACAGGGAGCTCAACGTCTGCCAGCAACCCCATTCTGGCATTCAAAACAGCTGTTCACCACCACCTCTTCTCTCCCCCCATCCAAAACCACGATCTTTTCTACCCCCGTTCATCCAGCCAAAACCCACCTCCTTCAAATTCCCTGCTTTCCTTCCTGAAAGTCCCCGTAATGTCCATCTTGTATACCACGTGTTCCCCGCCACATCCCTCTCCCTTCCACAGATCTCCTAATGTCTCTGTTCCCCACTGTTTTGTCCTTCCCTCTCCCACCCCTCTTGTCTCATGCCCCCCTTGCTGGGCGTTGTGTGTTAGAACCCATTCGAGCCTCGACAAGGTATACAACAACAACAAAAAATTAATACATGTTCATATTGTTGAGCAAATCCACACGACAATTTACTGTATGATCACAAAACACCCCCTCATGAGTAAATGGGCACATGAGCATGACAGAATGTTGTGGTTTTTAAAATCAGAGCAGCTGTCCCAAGGATGAAACAAAACGATCACAGCGGTGCTGCAAAGCGAAAAATAGCTCAACAGAAGGGGAATAGGGAACAAATCACCCAAAATTAACTTTTTACATCACACAATCGACAGAACCAGAAGAAGGGTTCTCGGTCGACCACATGTGCTGGGGTGTGTTCAGTTACCAATCAGGTTGTTGAGCACTTGCGAAGTGGCTTAAGCACTCAAACAAGCACTCTAATAAAAGGAACGGGAAATAATGAACGGCTGGAGAGGCAAGCTGATTGGTCATGGAACTCTACCATCGATCGGCTTTTTGGTGAGTTTGAGTTTATGGCTGCCGGTGAGATGAGGGGTTACAGTTGTTATAACCACAAAAAATAATGAGAAATATATTTACAGGAGCAGCTTTGGGGGATCCCATTATACTTTTTATGACTGCCAATTATTGCACTATTGTTGTTGTTATTCTTACTCGTGATGTAATTGAGGCTTCTGAAACGGCACTCAGAAAACCCTCTCCCACCATCAATGGGAACGGCACGACATGGTACACATTTCCAAAGATAACTTGCATCGCCCAACTCCTGGTGAGGTGAGGTGAAGTTGTTGCAACCTTTCTTTATGACCCGTCGTCCACTTGGCAAGTTTAATTGGTTGAGATTACAGAGGTAACGAGTGAATAAATCAACGTCAGACAGACGGATGCTAAAATGCACAATTTAATGTGATGACAGATTGACAGGGCTCACGGGGACCTCACTGGGTCATTATTGCGTTTTGCATGGGGCCCCCAAAGTACGAACGCTGACCCTCATTGCAGGCACCCCAAACATGTTACAAATTCCTGTTCTCACATACAGGGGGCACGGCATCAGCGACAGTGCTGCACCCCTGCGAGAACTGATAACACAGAAACATGCCACATCCGAACCACGAATATCTCATCACCAACACTGTGCAATGAGCTATTGGCTTAATTTTGTAACTACTCTCATCACAATACTGTTTTCATTGAAATTCTCTCAACTTACATCGCCTATAATTTCCTTTTGCATAAATATGCATAAATTCTTGTTTCAGGTTTCAATTTTGATTTAATTGACATGCAATAGAAATTAATTCACCCCATCCACTCCCCTCCTTCCCCCAACCTCCCGAAGTGACCTTGACCTCACAGCAAATTGTCTGGATAGTCAACAGAGCAGCACGGACATGACCTATGATCTATATGCTGTTATCAATCATCATGAGTCCTCTCCCTTCAACCATTATACGAGTATGGCGCAGCTACCACAAAGAACCACCACAAAGGGGAACCACACCGGTATGTCAGGAAGGCCAATTGGGTGTATTCATTGATTTGAGTGTGTCCGTTATTCTCATTAAATTTGCTACTCTTCCTCCGTCCCCCAAACCTCACTTCCCATTTGTTCACTGCTCGATTATTTTGCTGTGAACATAAGCTTTCAAACTATCTTTACGAACTCATTCACTCCACCCTCCAACTCCCAACACCACCTCCTTCCAAATTTTTCCAATTTCTCCATCTTGAGAGTGTGCTTCTGTATCAATCTTGTCCATCCCGTGCATCCTCCCCGACCCCTCATTTGCCAAAGTCTCCCTCTACTTTATCCTTCAACCACTGAACACCACTCTATTGCTGAAACGTCGAACTTGCTGAGCCTTAACATGTTTGTGTGTTGGACAGGATGGAGGATGTTTGATGACCACAAAGTGAAGGAGATCAATGAAAATGAAGTTTGCACAAATGAGGCATACGTGCTGTTCTACCAATACTGCCAAACATCTTCTACCCAGCCATAACACAGCAAGGCAGGTACAGGTAAAGGAACCTCTTAGAATATCACTGACACAAAGGTTAAGCTTTTTCTACATTGTCTCAGCCTCATGGTGGATATTGTACAGATATTGCCTTTCGTAGATTATCAATCATAGATAAGAGACAAAACAGCACAGGACGAGGTGTTTGAATCTGGGATCCAAGGCTCGATGAGCCAGATTGAGGTGCTGAACATGAGAATGGCATTTTGTCTGAAAATATGTTTTCAAAGAAATTGAAGCAAAACTTTTCTGGGCTCCTTTTTATCTGGTATATACTTCATGAGAGTCATGAAGTTACTCACATATGATTTACTATTCTCTCCTTTGCCTTCTTAAGTTAAAATCAGGTCCTAATCTTGCACAATCTTCAGCCATTTCTTCAATGGCTTCAAGAACTTTACCCAATTGCTGGTCTCACAAAGACCACCCCTGCAGCCAATGTCCATATCATAGTGTGGTGCAACATCACATCTTGTTCCCTCACGAGGTAGTGGAGGATTCAATCGTTAATGCCGTATTTCTGGACCAGTTTGCATCGAAGATTACTCACATTGCATGTGGGAAGATCGGTGACACTCCTTTATCGTTGTCCATTTCTGCTTCTGTGTTTTCTTTCCTTCAGACACTCCTTATTTTTATCCCAAAAAGGTTTATTTTCATGTTTAAAACAAGTCATTTAACTTGAGTGGGAGCACTCGGTAGAGTGCAAAACCTCCACCGCCAATACTGCTTGGTCACTCAAGTGAACCTGATAACCTATTCATTCAATTTGATGTCAACAGTGCTCACAAAGTTATAGTTTGCAACTTTCCCTTTTACTTTTAACTTTTACATACTCAATTCATTCGTCATAACTAGATTCCTTGAGACAGAAATTGATTTTACGTGGGTATATCCACCTGAAGTTCCAAAATCATCCGCAATTATAATTTTGGCATGTTTTTTGTTGGAAATCACTTAAAACATGTAGAAATGCAAAAAAAAAGAAATCGAAATTTTGTTGAAAAAAAAGTTGCAAATAATTTTTTTTCTCACAATTTTTTTTTTGGGGTGGGGGGGGGGGTTGGAAATCACTTAAAACATGTAGAAATGCAAAAAAAAAAACTCAAAATTTTTTTCAAATTGGCCACCATAGCGGCCATATTGGATTTTGGACCAGTCCAAAATCTAATGGCATGATCCTTGGACCATACCTAACCCCCCCCACCAAGTTTCTTCGAAATCCGTCGAGGAGTTTTTCCGTAATACTGTTCACAAACAAACAAACAAACAAGCAGACACAGACTGGTACTTACAAAATCGTCAACTTGAACACTGACCTTGTCTAATAAAAGCTGTCTCCAGAGAAGGTAGCGACGCAAACCAGAAGTTTCTACGATGATTCTGTGTCAAAACATCAAAAATCGTAACGTCGACCGAAGCAAAAATCTCCATTTCTCCATGCAATTATACCTTAACGTAACTCAACGACGCGTCTGCTCGAGCGCACTGCATCATGGGACGACCCGTGACGCGTCGAGTGAAATATTTTTTATACAATCTTAAAACGTCTCCAAAGCATCCGATTTTTACCAGAATTTCGACAACCGAGTTTTAAGCGCCCGAAGCGATCGCAAAAATCTCCATTTCTCCACGCATTTGTTTAATATTATTTTATCAAAGTCACAAAACCGTAATATTCGGCCATCCACCAACAATCTTTACATAACCCGACAGCTCAGCGAGTCAGACATGCGACGATAACCTTTATTGGGATAAAAAATGATTTTAAACACCCTCTTTATCGAAAACACTGTCAGCGCGCACACGCAAAACCTTAACGTGACTCAACGACGCGTCTACTCGAGCGCACTGCATCATGGGACGACCCGTGACGCGTCGAGTGAAATATTTTTTATACAATCTTAAAACGTCTCCAAAAGATCCGATTTTTACCAGAATTTCGACAACCGAGTTTTAAGCATCGTAAGCGATCGCAAAAACCGAAGACAAAATTAAAATCGAAGTTAAAACGAACTCGTAACGTCGAGCGATGCAAAAATCCTCCATTTCTCCACGTGAATTTACGGAATTCTGTTTGACATCACTGTGACTTTGACCTTTGACCGATTTTGACCAAAATCTAATCAGCGCTAGCCATCACCGTCCTGAATCACGTGGTGTAATTTGACATCGGTAGCTTCTTCCGTTCTCGAGTTATCGTGCCGAAAAACAAACAAACAAGCAAACAAACAAGCAGTCATAGACTGGTACTTACGAAATCGTCAACTTGACCTCTGACCTTGTCTAATAAAAGCTGTCTCTCGAGAAGGTAGCGACGCAAACTAGAAGTTTCTCCGATGATTCTGTACCAAACCATCAAAAATCGAATGTTTTGGATGTTTGACCTCACCGTGACCTTAACCTTTGACCGATTTTGACCAAAATCTAATCAGTGCTAGCCACCACCCTCCTGAATCACGTGGTGTAATTTGACATTGGTAGCTTCTTCCGTTTTCGAGTTATCTGCACCAAACCATCAAAAATCGGATATTTGGCCTCACTGTGACCTTGACCTTTGACCAATTTCGACCAAAATCTAATCAGCACTTGCCATCACCCTCCTGAATCACGTGGTGTAATTTGACATTGGTAGCTTCTTCCGTTCTCGAGTTATCGTGCCTACAAACAAACAAACAAACATATAAACAAACAAACAGAAACGGAAGTCATCAATATACTTACGAAATCTTTAGATTTCTCAAGTAACAAACAAACAAACAAACAAACAAACAAGCAGTCATAGACTGGTACTTACGAAATCGTCAACTTGACCTCTGACCTTGTCGAATAAAACCTGTATCTCGAGAAAGTAGCGACGCAAACCAGAAGTTTCTACGATGATTCTGTATCAAACCATCAAAAATCGTAACGTCGACCGAAGCAAAAATCTCCATTTCTCCACGCAATTATATTAAACCTTAACGTAACTCAACGACGCGTCTGCTCGAGCGCACTGCATCACGTGACGACCCGTGACGGGTCGAGTGAAATATTTTTTATACAATCTTAAAACGTCTCCAAAACATCCGATTTTTACCAGAATTTCGACAACCGAGTTTTACGCGTCCTAAGCGATCACAAAAACCAAAGACAAAATTAAAATCGAAGTTAAAACGAACTCGTAACGTCGAGCGAAGCAAAAATACTCCATTTCTCCACATGAATTTACGGAATAATGTTTGACCTCACTGTGACCTTGACCTTTGACCGATTTTGACCAAAATCTAATCAGCACTAGCCATCACCGTCCTGAATTACGTCGTGTAATTTGACATTGGTAGCTTCTTCCGTTCTCGAGTTATCGTGCCGAAAAACAAACAAACAAACATACAAACAAACAAACAAATAAACCAATGTTACCCACAGGGTGACCCGTATCTTGCCAAAAGGTGACCACGTGTGACTTCTTTAAGGTCACACTGAGGTGAACAGAGCTGCAATCCACCAGGAGCAACTCCTTGAAGAATATCAGCTTACGAGAGATTCCGATGAGAATCGTTTTACAGAGTAACCATGAAAAATATGCTTTTGCCTCATAACGTCACCAAATGACGTCATAATGTCTCAAGCTTGACATATCTAGAAAGCACTCATCGAGGTGTTCAATTTGAGGTACTACACGATATGGTTCCTAAAACTTGAAAATTTGACCTTGGGGTCAAATATGTTTGACCTCAGGCGCTAACCATGAAGGTCAAGGCCAATCGGCACCAAAAATTAATCAGCTGAGCGCCAGACTATGAACTATATTCCCATGAAGTTTGAAGACGATCCTATCAAAATTACTCAAAAAATAAGGGTTTCGTCGACTCCCCTGATTTGCGCCAAAGTGACCTTGACCTTTGACCTTCAAAATTTTATGCACTGAAAGGGACCTCTATATGCCTCTGATATGCGAAGTTACAAAAATTTCCAATGATAACTGTGCTCTGCAGAGTGATTTATACGTGATTACAGACCAAAAAATAAAAAATAATAAAAAAAATAAAAAACATAAAGGTCAAGGCCAATCGCCACCAAAAATTAATCAGCTGAGCGCCAAACCATGAACTATATTCCCATGAAGTTTGAAGACGATCCGATCAAAATTACTCAAAAAATAAGGGTTTCGTCGACTCCCCTGATTTGCGCCAAAGTGACCTTGACCTTCAAAATTTTGTGCACTGAAAGGGACCTCTATAGGCCTCTGATACGCGAAGTTACAAAAATTTCCGATGATAACTGTGCTCTGCAGAATTTTTTATACGTGATTACAGACAAACAAAAAATAAATAAATAAATAAAATAAAAAAACCATACAAGCTGACTAACATATCTTGCAAAACCTCGTTTTGGCAAGATAACAAACAAACAAACAGAAACGGAAGTCATCAATATACTTCAGAAATCTTTAGATTTCGTAAGTAACAAACAGAAAGGGGTGAAAACAGTAACCTCCATCCATCTTCGATGGTGGAGGTTAATAACAATGAACATAAAAATCAAATAGGATCTGAAAGAAAGAAGAGGAGATGAACAAGACAAAGAAAGTTGGACAAGCTGCAAATTTGAAGACCTGGAAGCCCTGATGAGATATATATATATATATATATATATATATATATATATATATATATATATATATATATATATATATATATATATATATATATATATTTGTGTATGCATGTGTGTATATATATATATATATATATATATATATATATATATTTGTGTATGCATGTGTGTATATATATATATATATATATATATATATATATATATATATATATATATATATATATATATATATACACATATATACAGTGCACTTTTTACATTTTTTTAATTTCCCAAAGGCTCATGGAAGAATTTCAGTTGAAAAACGAGAGTAAACTTACTGTACTTTACATGAATTTTTAAGATTATATTTTTCTTTTTTTTAACTTTAAATTTTTTTGAAGATAAATTTTTGAGATCATGTCTGCCATTGGCAGTGCCTACAGACCCCTTTGTCTTTTCACATTCAGGATGCCTTCAAAGATTCACTGCGAGAGAAGCTCGATGAGGATGGAATCTCAGAAGGTATACAGATGAGACAATGAGGATGAAATGTGGTGAGGAACAAAATGGGATACAGGTGAGATAAATGGACACACCTTTGAAGTCAATCGTTTATTTACCACCTGACTATCAATCTGCCTCAAAGTGTTCCAGGTTTTGATCACGGTGCAAGATGCATCGAGTGCCATTTAAACAGGTCTGTATAAGCCATCTACCAGACATGCTGGTCATTTCGTTTAAACGGTCCCTGCACAATGAAACAAAAATGGAAACTCAGGTGGGTTCCAACAAGGTGAGCACCTCCTATCAAACACTGTGTATTGATCTTCTGACAATGTAAAAACAACTGGCATGACCAGTACTGTGATTGCTGTAAAATTATACATTTGTTGAAATACCCTCTATTTACATTGGCTTTTATATCCTTTTAAATAATCTTTCATGAGCTCCTGTTTTAGGATACCCTATTTCTTAAATATAAGGAAAACAAGAATACAAGTCCTCACTGAGGAAACAGCCCCCAATCACACCTTAAAAATAGGATGTTTAGATTTTACACTGAACTAACTGAATAAATAAACATGTAGAGATGGTGGTGGAGATGGTAAAGTGTATATAAATAAACAAATAAACTGGTAATAGGCGTACACAACCATCCTTGACCATGTTGTGGAACGTCAGTCGAGGCCCTCACTTCTTTTTTCTTCCGCCCTCACCTTTTCACCTCCATTTGCTTTTAAATTTGTTTTCTCCACAATCACTTGAGCGAATCGCACAAATCTTTCAAGATTGGAGCGCCTGCCCGTGCATCATTTTTCTTTTGACCAAAGTTACATGATGATTGGATGGAAAATGTGGCCGGAGTTCAAAGAATCGTGTTTTCTGCAGGCAGAGGTTGCAGGGTGTTTCAAAGATCAGGAATAAACTGCCTCTACCTTGCTTCGCTCGGCCTCACCCAAATAATTCAATGCTGGATGTTTGTAGTGGAGATGGTAGTGTATATAAATATACCAGAGTTGGTGTCAAAGCCACCCAATGCTCGCCTGTTTATACATTTGTCGTTTTTAAAAGACGAGTCAAATAATTAATATTTTTATAAAGCATTGCAGTGAAGTATAATTATAAAGTAATATATGTATTTATATATTGTAATCAGTAACAAGAGTGCAAGTGAGCACAATATACGCCCTAACAAGAAGTTATATACAGAATTGTGCTACAACATGGAAAACAGCATCCTGGCTGCCATGGCAACCACTTCAGATGACGAACGTATGTCATGACACACCATCTCCACAGTCTGTACCTATGTACCAAATATGAAACCTGAAAGTTGAAAACTTTGGGAGTTAGAGTGCGGACAGGAACGGACGGACAGACGACCGGTATCACATAATACGCCCCGATATATATATATATATATATATATATATATATATATATATATATATATATATATATATATATATATATATATATATATATATATATATATATATATATATATATATATATATATATATTCGGCATATAAAAAATAGTGTGGTAGATAAAAACATTAGAAAGGAAATAAAAAATAGTGTGGCAGATAAAAACATTAGAAAGGAAATAAAAAATAGTGTGGTAGATAAAAACATTGGAAAGGAAACTAGAGGGGGAGCACTCGGGAGAGTGCAAAACCTCCGCCGCCAATACTGCTGGGTCATTCAAGTGAACCTCATATCCTATTCATTAAATATGATGTCAACAGTGTTGACAGTTATAGTTTTTTTTTCCATTTTGTTTTGGGGGGGGGGGTTGGAAATCACTGAAAACATGGAGAAATGCAAAAAAAAGAAATCTAAATTTTGTTGAAAAAAAAGTTGCAAATTTTTTTTTCTCAACCAACTATTTTTTTTGGGGGGGGGTTGGAAATCACTTAAAACGTAGAAATGCAAAAAAAAAAAAAAATTCTCTAACTTTTTGGGGGGGGGGGACCAAGTCCAAAATCTAATGGCATGATCCTTGGACCATACCTAACCCCCCCACCAAGTTTCGTTGAAATCCGTCGAGGAGTTTTCCCGTAATACAAAAAATTTAACATTTTCTCGCTCACGCTCACGCTCACGCCGGGGGTATCGCAATAGCTCTCTGTTCTTCGAACAGGCGAGCTAAAAATGGAGGGTGGTGTGAGGGTATTAGATTCGCTCATGAACCTTGCTCTTCAGTCCACATAGAGCATCGGTACTGCGGAAGCGGTTTCTTTGGATGGGGTTACAATCCTGAATGGGTCATCAAACCGACACAGGAAGTCACGGCAAGAATTTGTAATTTGTTCATGGAGCCGGCAATCGCTCATCAACTCTTCACAATGGACACCGTGGCATCTTTAACTTCCACCAACAAATCCCAGCAGATGAGACACCCAGTTTAACATCCATCCAAAGAACGGCAGACACATTGATGAATCACCCTGCTTGGAAAACACCGGTATGACAGTTCATTGCTGAGCCAAGATTCAAACCCAGGATAGACACCTCAAAGGCAAGTGTGCATTCCTCTTGACCATCCTATAATGTTGGTATTGGCGATGGTAAAGTGAAAATAAATCAATGTTTCCCGAGAGCATACACAACCCTGTACTTTTCTTTTCCCCCTAAATATTTAAATTGCCAAAATTCTAAATAGGATTCGATCCCAAACTCATTTCATGTCTCATTCCCAGATATGATTGCACACATCATATATGCCAAACATAAAAGAAATGTGTCCTGTCATTTTCGAGTTGAGGCTCCGGACAAACAGAGGGAAAGGACGCAAAATACAAGCCCCAGTCAATCTTTTACCCTCATACTCCCAAAGCCCTCATGTAATGTTCTTAACCTTGCAGCACAGAGAGGACATGACCTACCGTCTGTGTGCTGTTATCAATCACAATGAACTCTCTGTTTGGAACCATGATATGAGCATTGTGCAGCTTCCAAAAAGAAACAACACGAAGAGGCACTGCATGGGTATGTCAGGAT
>NC_140963.1:54165802-54258302 GCF_056783735.1 Eptatretus burgeri | reverse complement strand
ACGCCGGCTACACGATAATTATTCGTTGGTATATCGTATCTATAAGTAATCAAAGCGCTCTATGCACATTATTAGTTCATTGTGCATTTGTCCAAACCGTTATGAATAGACCTAAATCGTAAAAACAAGCTATAGCTCATTGTTGAAAAAGCCCCATAAAAAATTAGCCGCGAAGAACTTCGAACAATGGTGAAAAGATGTCTCCTACCCGTGGACACGCGGACGCAAGGACGATCCATCATAACCCACACCCTCCCCCTCACACTCACCTACTACTGCCAACATGAGCAAACTACTACTAATACTAATACTAATACTGATACTGATACTGCTGACATGGACATCGACTCAAAAAGGACTCGAAAACACTGTTGGGTTCCCCTTTTATGAGCAGCATTTTTATATACCAATTCCCAAAACCGCTGGGAACACGTCTTTATATGGCAGTTGTAAGCGAGAAACACGTTAATTTTTTTTTTTTTTTGTCGACCGGAAGACGTCATTGGAATACGTCTACATACGTCGATATGTGTTGGGACTACGTAAAGAATTGGTTCAAAGCACGTCAAACATAAGTTAGAAATAAGTTTCGCGTAAAAGAGGACATTACCGCGACGTGTTTCGACTTATGAGTAGCTTATAAGTAGCCTTTGTGGACGTGTGTAAGCGTCCACATATCGTGTGTAAAACTTATCCCCATCGCATGCGGAACGTGTGTCATACGCCGAGTACGTCGTAAAATTTTGAACATGTTTAAAATTTCTTGACGTACTCTACTTACTACGACGTATGATAGCGTACTTTAGCGTTCTACTCATGTATACCAAACTTACTCATACCGTATTTGACGTGCCCCAACGTTTTAGACACATTTTTCTTAGGTCGGCATACGCTGGCAAGATCGCCAAGGTGTGACCGCAATGTTGACACTTCCATTTCTACGGCAGTTATGATTCGAATCGTTGTGCGTCAGCCTTTTAATAGGCTACGTCACGACATCGTCGGCGATGCGTGCAACGCGCTATGCCTAAGTTAGACTATCGTTGGGCATCGGTTGTGTAGGCCGACAACAGGTTCAGCATTCGTTGGTATAAGTTATCTATAACACAACGAAACGTTCTGTGTCCGTTACCAATGCGTTATACATAAGACCAAGTCGCTATGAATACGTCCGAATCTTTAAAAAAAACATCAAAAGTTCAACGTAAGCCAGCGTTTTACATACATTTTAATACGTTGCCATCGCTGGCTAAAACGTCAAGGTGTGACCGGGCCTTTAATCTTCATACAACAGAGCTGTTTTTATAGTATTATATTTGAAAATAAATGAACCTTTACCTCAGGTTTTGATTCAGAGCAATAATCGTCCCAGGAAAGCGAGTCATCCATGACAGAGGTTGAGTTTTCAAACACGCTGTGATGAATAAAGAAAATAATTAATGTGTGAAATTATGAATTAAAGTACCACAAAGCTTTGAGTTCAAGCAAGTAATTATGCATAGAGATACTTGTATACAAATCACTGACCTATCTGTGGGCATGTCTTCAAAAATCACCATCACAGCAGATACGAGAGTTTTGTTGGACCCTACTCCGAAATAGCTTTGATAGAATTGAGAGCGGGAAGGTACATGGATCTTTGCAGAACAATGTTGCAACACATGGTCTTTGTACTTTTCCATCTCCGTGTGCTATCGGTGGGAGGGAAGGCAAGCATACTGAGTACCTCTTCCGGGTTTATGCACACGTTTTCCCACTAAGATGGATAAGCCCCAGAATTTCTCAACAAGAACTTTCTGTTGAAGCTGCGACGATAACTATGGACATTAAGTTGGCAAACTGGCTCAGTTGCGGTCTACAAAAGCATACAAACAAATAAAAAAACAGAACCACCCACTGCCAAATTCAGTGTTAGCTGAAACACTGCAATCCACAGCATCACTCGACTGACATGGCTGTAAAAGTTTATTATTTGTATTTTTTTGGTCGGATTGTCAACTCCACAAGCAAGTGACAAGGATTGTGTTTCAGGGGTTATTTTTCACAAAGGACAAAACCACAAAGAAGGAGGGAGGGTAAATCGGTTTTACTGTTCCAGCGTTTATCTATAGGTAGAGATATAAAGGGAAGCAATTTCTTTTCAAATGGGGGCGTAAATAAGGAAGAGAAAAGGGGTGGAGGGTGGGTGATTCGGGGTGAGGGATCAGTAAAATAAAATAGGGGGTGGGGGGTAAAAATATCAAAAACTTTTTGATGAATTGTCAATGTTCGTGAAAGAGCTTGGTCCCAGAAACAATTTAATGCAGAGAAGCTGGTGCAGGATGAGTGGAAGAGATGGGGGAGGAGAAGAAGAAGGACAAGTTGGTGCCAGAGATCTGTTTGTGAGAAAAAAACATTTACTCCTATTTATTGACAGAGTAAAATCGTTTTTGCCCAAGTTAACATTAAAGTCAGAGGAGGAAATGGGATAATCCCACAACTAACAAAATTCCCATACTCCCAACAATGGATAAAGATCCTCAATGCCAGACATGAAATCAGAGCCATCTCCCTGGACATATCGCGTGCTTTCGATATGGTCTGGAACCCTGCGCTGCTCACCAAACTCTCTTCTTATGGTATCCAAGACCATGTCCACTCATGGACCTCAGACTTCCTCTCTTGTCGCAGTGTTCTGGGCCCTGTTATTTTTCTAGTTTTCATCAATGATCTCTATGACGACTCTCTGTAAAATCCTCTTTATCTCTTTGCTGATGACTCCAGCCTATGCCATACCATGTCATCCCTCAAAGTGGCAAACAGCAGTCTCTTTACTCTCTGCAGGTCTGGATAAAATCACAAGCTGGTTGAACACATGGAATATGTCTTTCAATCCTGACAAATCTCACACTCTCACAATGTCTCGCCGACAGGACAGCCTGGAACCCCCCCCCCCCACCAATGTACTTTCTCAAGAATCCTCTTGAAGAAGTCCTTTCATTCAAGCTTCTGGGTCTCACTATCTGCCATGATCTTTCCCGGGAAAGCCAGATTTCTAAGCTGGCCTCCAAAGCCAGTCACCGACAGCATCCTCCGTCGTGCAAAGTCCTTTCTTGGCACACTTGAGTTCCTGACCACAGACAAAGCTTTCAGCTGCAGCCTGATGAAGAAATGCTTTCCTCTCTGGGCTGGTGCTCTCACCTCTCACCTTTCTTGGCTTCATGCTGTGGAAAGCAAGTCATTTAGAATCATTGGTATTTCCCACAATGAGGCTGAGTTTTTGGCGATGTCACTCTCTCACCGTAGGCAGGTCCATGGTCTTTCTGGTTTCTTCCATCTCTTCTCCGGCCTCGCCTCCCCTGCTCTGTCGGTGCAAGATTTGTAAGAAAACACAAAATTGAGGCATTCGGCCTTCCACAAAAAGGAGTTGACTGTGTTGCCATTTGAAAAGTGGGAACGGATGAAACGAAGCAAGAAGGGGAGGCGCAGTGGGGGAATCGAGAGCTGAACTGGTGGGAGATAAACTGTGAGGGTGAGGGGCGGGTGGGGAAGCCAAGAGGGGGCAAACGAGGCAAAAGTGGAGAGGGGTGGAATGAGGGGGAAGCAGATGGGGGGGGTGAAGATATTGACATGGAAGGGTTTGATACCATGAATGGATGTGAAAGGGAATTTATTGTCACGTGAACACAACTTCTGCAAAATGGACTTCTCAGGATTCCCAAACTGGATATACGGTGATGCATAACAAAAATGTTTTTGATTTAAGGCATGGAGGAAAATGGGGCTGTTGGAACAAGAGGAGGCTGGATGAACTGAGTGTATTGGGGTGAAGAGGTTTTGGGAAATGAGCCTTGTGAAAATGAAAAGGAAGAGATTTCAGTGAAGAAAAACAATGAATGGATTGTTCCGATGGAGTTGGAAGAAGAGTAAAGTACTTTAAGAGATTTTTTAAAGCGTTTTTTTTTTCATTCTCCGAGCTTTTAAAGGAAGAAACGTTCCATTCAGTGAAGATTCAATTTGGGGATATTGAAAAGGAGAAGTGATAGGCAATGAAGAAGTATCTGTACACAGGAGATTTCGTTCGCTTTTTTCTCATGTTGTTTCCTCTGCGACCAAATGTGGAAGGAGGTTATGTTTTCACCCCTGTTTGTCTGATTGTTTGTTTTTGCACTGGATATTTCAAAAAGTTGTGGACGGATTTGCACAAAACTTGGTGGGTATGTTGGGTGTGTGACGAGGACAAATGGATTCGATTTTGGTGAAGATCCAAGTCCATATCTGGATAAGAGAATTTTTTAATTTTCAGTCATTCTTCACCATTGAAAGGACGAGACCAAAAACGATATATAGCATGATATTTCAAAAATGTATTGGGCCCGATATGTTCGAGTGGATCATTCATTCCATGGTGGAGGTATGCGCTCTATAGAGTGCCCTTCTTGTTTTTTAAGTGAGAAGCAGAGTATCCGGCCGACGGATGATATTGTTCCATGCATGCAGCACAATCTTCTGATGCATAACTATATTTGGGTTGTGAATTGACAACTGACAGCTCTGTATACGCAAAAAAAACCTCCAGGTTACGTGCACAAAGTAAAAACATACCGACTGCTTATAATTCGAAACACCTCACAGCAATGGAAAACATGGGGACAGGAATACTGCACTGTAAATGGTGGAGACTTGTAAACCTTCTCCCACCAAGAGGCAGCACTACACGATACACAATTACATAGAGAATTTGCATCCACTCCCTCACCTCCCACGACCACCGGCAAAGATAAAAACACCCCGAAACATGAATTGGGGTTATTATGATCCTCTGCAGCAAGTCTCGATGTAATTGACACAGAACTGTATGAGGAGTAGCACGACAAACAAACCCACAAACACCGGTTCCTGAATTCTCAAAAGGAATACTCACCATTGAGAGATAAGGCTAAAACAATATCTTCTTCTTCTTCTTCTTCTTCTTTCGGCTAGCTCCCGTTTGGGGTCGCCACAGCGGATCAACCGTCTCCATTTCGCTCTATCCTCCACATCTTCCATTGACACTCCAACCACCCGCATGTCCGCCCTCACCGTATCCATGAACCTCTTCTTTGGCCTTCCTCTTCTCCTCCTGCCTGGCGGCTCCATCTTCAGCATCCTTCTCCCGATATACTCCGCTTCCCTCATGTGCACATGTCCAAACCATCTCAATCTCGCCTCTCTCACTTTGTCTCCAAACCGTCCTACCTGTGCTGTCCCTCGAATATACTAATTTCTTATCCTATCCATCTTCGTCATTCCCAACGAGAATCGTAGCATCTTTAACTCTACCACCTCCAGCTCCGCTTCCTGTCTTTTTGTTAGTGCCACCGCCTCCAAACCATACAACAGAGCTGGTCTAACTACCGTCTTATATACTTTCCCCTTCACTCTTGCAGCTACCCTTCTGTCACAAATCACTCCTGCAACTCTTCTCCACCCATTCCATCCTGCCTGCACTCTCTTTTTCACTTCTCTCCCACACTCTCCGTTACTTTGGACAGTTGATCCCAAGTATTTAAACCCATCCACCTTCCCCACCTCAACTCCTTGCAACCGCACCAGACCGCCACCCTCCCTCTCATTTACGCACATGTACTCCGTCTTACTCCGACTGACTATCATTCCCCTTCTCTCCAGTGCGTACCTCCACCTCTCAAGGCTCGCCTCAGCCTGCTCCCGACTATCCCTACAGATCATGATGTCATCCGCGAACATCATAGTCCATGGAGACTCCAGTCTGATCTCGTCCATCAACCAGTCCATCACCATTGCAAACAGGAAAGGGCTCAGAGTCGATCCTTGGTGCAATCGCACTTTCACCTTAAACCGGTCCGTCATTCCTACCGCACACCTCACCGCTGTCACACTGTCCTCATACATATCCTGCAAGATCCTCACATACTTCTGCACCACTCCCGACTTCCTTATACAATGCCACAACTCCTCTCTTGGCACCCTATCATAAGCTTTCTCTAAATCCACAAACACACAATGTAACTCCTTCTGGCCTTCCCTATACTTCTCCATCAACATTCTCAAAGTAAACATTGCATCAGTGGTGCTCTTTCCTGGCATAAACCCATATTGCTGCTCACAGATCGTCACCTCTCCTCTCAACCTCGCTTTCACTACTCTTTCTCACACCTTCGTGGTGTGGCTTAACTTTTTCCTTCTGTAATTTCTACAGCTCTGCACATCACCCTTATTCTTGAAAATCGGAACCAGTACACTTAATCTCCACTCCTCCGGCATCCTCTCACTTTCCAAGACTTTATTGAACATTCTGGTGAACAACCCCACTGCCATCTCTCCAAAGCACTTCCATGCCTCCACTGGTATGTCATCTGGGCCAACCGCCTTTCCACTTTTCATCTTCTTCATAGCAGTCCTCACTTCATCCTTACTGATCCACCCCACTTCCAGATTCACTATCTCCACCTCTTCCAACCTTCCCTCTCTCTCATTTTCTTCATTCATCAGCTCCTCAAAGTACTCCATCCACCTTCTCAACACACTCTCCTCGCTCGTCAGCACATTCCCATTTGCATCCTTTATCACCCGAACCTGCAGCATATCCTTCCCAGCTCGGTCCCTCTGTCTTGCCAATCGGTATAAATCCTTTTCCCCTTCTTTTGTATCAAACTTCTCATACAGCTCGTCATATGCCTTTTCCTTGGCCTTTGCAACCTCTCTTTTTGCCTTTCGCCACCACTCCTTGTACTCCTGCCTACTTTCTTCATCTCTCTGACTATCCCACTTCCTTTTCGCCAACCCCTTCTTCCTTATACTTTCCTATACTTCCTCGTTCCACCACCAAGTCTCCTTATCTTCCTTCCTCTGTCCAGATGTCACACCAAGTACCTTCCTATCTCCTTCACCACTTCTGCTGTGGTTGCCCAATCATCCCACCCATCTTTCCCACCATCCAACGCCTGTCTCACCTCCTCCCTAAATTTCACGCAACATTATCCTCCTTCAGCTTCCACCATCTGGTCCTTGGTTCAGCCCTCACTCTCTTCCTCAACCTCACCTCTAAAGTCATCCGACAGACCACCAATCGATGCTGTCGATCTACACTCTCCCCTGCCACCACCTTACAGTCACTAATCTCTTTCAGGTTGCATCTCCTGCTTAAAATGTAATCCACCTGTGTGCACTTTCCTCCACTCTTGTACGTCACCCTGTGTTCCTCCTTCTTCTTGAAATACGTATTTACCACTGCCATTTCCATTCCTTTTGCAAACTCTACCACCATTTGCCCTTCCACATTTCTCTTGTTGAGACCGTACCTACCCATCACCTCCTCATCCTCTTTATTCCCTTCCCCAACATGCCAATTGAAATCTGCGACAATCACCACTCTTTCATCCTTTACTTGGATACACTCTCCACCATTTCATCAAACTCACTCCAGAAATCTTCTTTATACTCCATCTCACACCCCATATGTGGGGCATATGCACTGATGACCTTCATCATCACCCCTTCAATTTCCAACTTCACACTCATCACTCGGTCAGACACTCTCCTCACCTCCAATACCCTCTTGACATAATCTTCCTTCAGGATTACCCCGACACCATTTCTCCTCCCATCCACACCATGGTAGAACAGTTTGAAACCACCTCCAATGCTCCTTGCCTTACTCCCCATCCACTTGGTCTCTTGTACACACAGTATGTCCACCTTTCTTCTCTCCATCATATCAGCCAACTCTCGCCCTTTGCCAGTCATCGTCCCAACATTCAGAGTTCCAACTCTCACCTCCACACTTCTACCCTTCCCCCTCTCCCACTGCCTCCGGACTCGCCTTCCCCGTCTCCTTCTCCTCCTTCGCCCAGCAGTAGCACAATTTCCACTTGTACCCTGCTGACCACCGGTACCGGTGGCGGTCGTTGGTAACCCGGGCCTCGACCGATCCGGTATGGAAATTCGTTTTGTTGTCCGCATAATGATTTGGCATAGGTTTTTACGCCGGATGCGCTTCCTGACGCAACCCTGGTCGCCTCTTACAACACACAGGGATATGGTACACCTTTTCGAACCGGGGCATACACCGGGCCCAGTACAACTGGTACACATAAGGCGAAAACAATATATGGCACGATATCTCAAAAGTTGTGGAAAGATTCAGCCGAAACTTTATGGACAGATTTGGTTTGTGAAAAGGACAAATTGGTTTGACTTTGCAGAAGATCCGAATCCAGATCTGGAAACGACAAATTTTTAATTTTAAAAGTGATTTTCACCACTGAGAGATGAGGCAAAAAACAATATATATGGCATGATATCTCAAAAATTTATTGTGCATGATATGTTCTGGATCAGGCATTGCGTGGTGGAGGCATTGCGCTCTACCGAATGTTGTTTTGAGGAGGGGGGGGTGGGGGGTTGGAGTGAAGAAGAGTTTTTTTTTCTTGTTTGCATTTTTCTGGAGAGAGGAGCATAAAACAATTAAGCTGAGGGATCACAAAAGTAACAATACCTGGAACAAAAGGAGAAGAAATGAAGCACATGAGATCAGAAACGGAGGCAGAAGCAACAACTCAACTCGCCCAGCCCTTCAGGAGAAAGCGGGACTTTACTGGGAAAACAGACAGACTCAACAATTCAACACAAGATACATTTTGGCACAGAAAAATTCGACGAAAAACACAAACAGAAACACAGGAATGAAAATAAAACATGAAAACACAATGTGTCTGGTCTGGGAAACTTGGCTTTCATGAACTGGAAGGAGGAACTGCCGATCTGACATCCGTGGGCAGCAAAACCCGAAGCCGAAAATACTTCCTCCCATGTGTGCACAAAGCACACATTCACTAAACCTGAACGTCACCTTAATCTGGTTCTGTGCACCAGCAGCACCATAAGCGTCCTGGTTCTCACACAGAACTGTGGTCTGGCACACGCTGTTCCAAATCGCACTTACCTCAGTGTACAACCGATTACACTGCAGACAAAAAGGAATGAAAATGCTGGCTCACGTGAGGTGCAGTTCAGATCTGAGATTTACATAATACATTTTAATGCTGTGTGATTATTCATCTCATTGACGATATTAGCACGTATATTTTAGAATAATAAATGTTACCATTTGTGTGCGTGTGTATGTCCTCCATAACTCCAAAACCATGAAACCTAGCAACCTGAAACTTTTCATGCATACGAAGGGAACTCCAAAGGAGTGCATGAGTGAAAACTGGGTGTTTGTGGAAATTAAAACACCCCCTTTGAAGATAATTAACGGCCTTATATAATTATATCCTCCATCAGGCGCATCCTCGGCCACGTTGCTCTTGACGGCATCTTTAGGTTCATGCGTCCTCGATAACCATGCTCTCCCTCGCTGATGTCTTAAATCGCCATTTTGTTCAGTCTGCTCAACAATGCCTTGAGTTTGAACAGGCCGTAACGGTTTATTCACCATAAAGCCCTCAAAATGTTTTTTTTCACTTTCCTCACTGACATCATCGAAAGCCTGAACTTTATACCTACGAATCACTGCAAACATCGCTTTTGTAAGTGTTATAGTTTTCAAATGAGGAGCCTGGAGCGATTTCATGCATTATATGATGCGATTTTCCACGATCCACTCTCACGGACGAATTAATGTACATCATCAAAATACAATTTGTGTTTGGAGGATCAGATGGGACTAAACAACTCGAAAGCTGGAATGAAATCTGAAAATGTTAAGAAAATGGCGATGTTTAGATTTTTACGGGTACGAGCTCATACCAATCAGCTTTCTCTCTCTTGCCAAGCCAGCCGTTCCTTATGAACCATTTAATTGGAGTGCTTAAACCACTTATCAAGCGCCCCACACGACTGCAGTCGATAGCGGTACAGTTCGTGTCCTGATCAGGACGTACAGTCGGCAGTTGCTACAAGATAGAGATAGGTGGTACAAATGGATATATTTGGGGACTCTCCGCGGGTGTGTGTGCATGCTTCGTTACGGGTGCCATGGTGGCAAAGTTTCATCCCATATCGTGTGATCATAATGGGTGGTTGAGGTTTGAACTTTTAACCTCAGCAGCATTCGAGCGATCACGTATTCCTTTGTCCTTCTTACTGTTTCCAAAGAATAGGTTATTTTATATGAATAGGGTATTCTTTAAAAAGATTATATGGTTTCACTTTGAGTTTCAAAGCAAAATACATTTGATAATCACTGAACAACAAAAATTTTTTACTGGAGATGTGTAAAGTGATTTAGACTAATTTGGGTACGCTGATTTCAAAAATCATAACCGTTTTGCTGTATCACGTCAGGATTTTCAGTAACAGAAATATTCCCATTGCCTAGAAGTCAGGATTTCAATGAAATTTACAAAAATTCATTTATTCATTTATTTCATCATGAATGCTTCAAAATTATAGAAATTACAGAAAAACTCCACTAGAATGTAATTAAAAATGCTTTAGGCATTTGGCTTTGCGTTTGTGCTGCTCTGTGTCAGTTTCACGATGCAGGAACCAGCAGAAATCGCCCATCATGTTCGGGTTGTGCCGCCCTTGGTAACGCGTCTCCATGAGTGAAATCTCTTGGTGGAATCGCTCGCCGTGCTCGTCCGAGACTGCTCCCAAGTTGTCAGGGAAGAAGTTCAGGTGCTGGTGTAGGAAATGGATTTTCAGGGACATCCTGGAGCCAAGTTTCCTGAAGGACTCCAGCAGCTGCTGCACTATTTCTTCATAGTTGTCCGCGCGCTCGTTCCCCAAGAAGTTGTCCGTCACAGCTTTGAAGCTCCTCCACGCTGCCAGCTCTTTGGGGTTTAGAGTTGTCGGAAAAGTTTCGTCCTTCATAATCTGTCGGATTTGCGGTCCAACAAAGACACCAGCCTTGATCTTGGCCTCCGACAAGGTGTTGCCAAACTTTTCCTTGAGGTATAAAAACCCACGCCCATTCAGATCCATTGCCCGTACAAAACTTTTCATCAAGCCGAGCTTTATGTGGAGTGGTGGAAGGAAAACCTTGGCTGGGTCGACAAGGGCGACATGCTTCACGTTGTGTCGACCAGGTACATGCTCTTTTCGCTCTTCCCAATCTTTCTTCGTCCAGTGATTCTTGTCGTCTCTGCTATCCCAGAGACAAAGGAAGCACATGTATTTCGTGTAGCCTGACTGCAGCCCTAACAACAGCGCCACCACTTTCAAGTCTCCGCAGATGTGCCAGTTGAAGTCATTGTACTTGATGGAATCAAGCAGCTGCCGCATAGTCTCATAGGTCTCTGTCATGCCGAACGCGTGAGCCAGTGGGACTGATGGTTTCTCGTTGCCATTGTGGAGCAAAACAGCCTTCAAGCTGTTCTTCCCCGAGTCGATGAAGAGGCGCCAGTCTGCAGGATCGTGATCACACCCAAGTTCTTTCAACAGACCGTTGATGTCACTGCAGAATGTCATCGTGTCTTCCATCTCAAAGAACTCAGCCATGTCTCTGTGACGTGCTCTGAACAAGGATATCTTGGTGTTAGGTTCAAGTAGATTCCACTGCTGCAGCCTTGATCCAAGCAGCTCTGCCTTCGCCTTTGACAGCGAGAGATCTCTTACAAGATCATTTAAGTCTCCCTGGTTCAGAAGGTGTGATTCTTGAGTGTCGGGTTCAAAAGGTTCATCATCACCATCCTCTTCACCACTGCTTACAGCTATGTTCTGATCAGCTGGAGGTGTTGGAACGGGGTTCTCGTCATCATGAGGCACAGGTTTACGAGCAGAGACGCAGTCAGCGTACTTGATGTGACCTTTATTCTTCTTGTTGAAGCCGGCGATGCTTGTGCAGCAGAAATAACAATCATCATGATGATTCTGCGGCTCACGCCATATCATGGGCACCGCAAATGGCATGCTCGCGCGCTTGCCCACCAACCACTAAGTCAAGGTTGTGTGACAGCTTGTGCAGCAGATGTGTGGTGCCCAGCTCTGTTCTTGGTCCCCCACCTTACACCCGAAGTAGTGAAAGTAAGCGGCCTTCATTTTCACTGCTGTAGATATACTTCGCTGTTGATCTTTTTTGGTATACCGACCACAGACATAACAGAAGTTGTCAGGATGATTGGTACAGGAACGCCTACTCATCTTTATCTGAAAGAAAGAAATATAACACAAGTTAACAACAATTGTACGAAATAGACATGTTAAAGACATATGTAAATTTCATTGAAATCCTGACTTCTAGGCAATGGGAATATTTCTGTTCCTGAAAATCCTGACGTGATACAGAAAAACGGTTATGATTTTTGAAATCAGCGTACCCAAATTAGTCTTAATCACTTTACACATCTCCAGTAAAAAAAATTTTTTGAAATTTGTTGTTCAGTGTAACACCATATTTCTGAGCCATTTGACGTATTAACGTGTTTTCTACATCACAAAGTCAAATTTTTTCCACCCATCACATGACGTGAGTGAGTGAGTGAGTGAGTGAGTGAGTGAGTGAGTGAGTGAGTGAGTGAGTGAGTGAGTGAGTGAGTGAGTGAGTGTGTGTGTGTGTGTGTGTTTTTTTTGTTTTTTTTCCTCATGAAGCATAACATATTCTCTCTGCTAACTCCCCTACCCCCATGACTGTCTTTATTCCATCTTCGCTTAACCGCCTCCTAATACAATGCAGCATCCTCCTCCCTCCCCCTCCATCTCCTCTTTCCCTTCCTCTCTTTCTGGCTGCAGACGTGTCCAGACGTCTGCAGATGTGGTCATGTCCAGACATCTGGACGGTGGTTATCTCCTATACGCCACTCTCTCTTCCGCCATCATTTTCCACCCCTCCCTCCTCACCCATCGTCCGGACAGTGGTTATCTCTGGACATGTCCACACGGCAGTTATGTTCAGGTGGAACCTCCCCTCACGCTGCCTTCCCTTGCCCTCCCCTCGCACTGCCTTCCCTTACCGTCCCCACACACTGGCTTCCCTTGCCCTCCCCTTGCACTGCCTTCCCTTACGCTCCCCTCATGCTGCCTTCCCGTATCCTCCCCTCACACTGCATTCCCTTACCCTCATGCTGCCTTCCTCTGCTCCTCCCCTCACGCTGCCTACCCTTGCCCCCCTCGTGCTGCCTTCCCTCACCCTCCCATCTCGCACTGCATTCTCTCGCCCTCGACTCACGCTGCCGTCCCTTGCCCCCCCACACGCTGGCTTCACTTGCCCTGCCCACGTAGTGCCTTCTTTGCCCTCCCCATGCAGTGCCTTCCCTTGCCCTCCCCTCTCACTGGCTTGCCTTGCCCTCCCCACACGCTGGCTTCCCTCGCGCTGCCTTCCCTCGCCCTCCCCTCGTGCTGCCTTCCCTTGCCCTCCCCTCATACTGCCTTCCCTTGCCCTCCCCTCACACTGCCTTCCCTTAATGCTGCATTCCCTTGCTCTCTTCTCGTGCTGCCTTTCCATGCCCTCCCCTCACGCTGATTTGCCTTGCGCTCCCCTTGTGCTGCCTTTCCCCACCCTCCCCCCGTTCACGCTGCGTTCCCTCACCCTCCCCCCGCGCTCCGCCCTCCCCATGCGCTGGCTTCCCTTGCCCTCCTCTTGCAATGTCTTCCCTTGCCCTCCTCTTGCACTGCCTTCCCTTGCCATCCCCTCACACTGCCTTCCCTTGCCCTCCCCTCACTGCCTTCCCTTTCCTTCCCCTTGCCCTCCCCTCACACTGCCTTCCCTTGTCCTCCCCTCACACTGCCTTCCCTTGCCCTCCCCTGTAAGATGAAGAAGAACCACTCAAAAAACAAGTAGAATACCAAGTGGACTAAAAAGAAGATGAAGAGGCCATAAAAAGTACCAATTCGCATCATTGTTTCTGCACACAGTTCATACTAATTTTAAACACGAACTGAGGATGCACACAGCAATAAAAGAGCATAGTGTGTGTGCTTTTACATGCCTGGTTTCGCTCATCACATCCGCAACTGGTCACATCCGTAATAGAGTCTTCCACCTCGTCTACAACACGAACATGGCATGGCCTGCATTGCCTTCCTTGAAACTGCAAGTGCGGCATGAAAGAGGAGTGTGGTGATTATTCATGTTGGTGTGCTGGTCATGGTGATGGTGTTTAAACGAGAACAGAATCAATCTCACTCACATTTAAAACTCAAAGACGTGTTGTACATGAAGTCCAGTTGATAATCCATCCCTCGTCGTCTCTCCAATGGTGAGTCAAGAAGAAGGGTTTCTTGGTATCGATCCAACATGGCTTTAAAATGGCATCGATAATGGCAAGCGGAAAAGGTGACTCGTTCGTTGTCGTCATGGTTGAGCACGAAAAAAACGAAATCCACTTCCCTCAATTGTCTTGATGATATGGAACAAAAGCCATTAAATACTGACGTGTTGATTGACTCGTGAATAAGAAAGACCTTGTACAAGGTAAAGCATTCGAGCTTCTAACGTGTCGTGATGACGAGCTATCGTGAAGTGAACCTTGCAGTGTCGTCGACACCTCTTGGCTCTCTCTGGAGGGACTCCACCGATTGGCTACCAGTGCTCACACGTTTGCTACATTACAAAAATGAGAAAAATGCAAAGAAAAATTAATGATTCATGACACTCGCTCCCCCCAAGATTGATGACCCAAGCGAGATGATCGATAATAATGGAGACATCACCCCAAATTGAAAACCTGCACAAATCTCTTGGGTCAATGGACATGTCTGCCGGAACGAGTTTTCCGCACGTCTTATGTAGTTGTCGGTGGCAAAGTGATTGATGCAGATGTCAATGAGGCTGAACTCTGTACTTTTGTGTCTCGGCTCACAGGAACATTGGGAATCTATGTCGCTGGAGTTTGTTCTGCTGCAGCAGTAGGATTAGTTGCATCAGGCTCTTTATCCATGTAGGCAGCCTTGAGTCTGTCTCAACTGACCGTTTCAGACTTCCCAATAAAATCACGGACAACGTACGTGTCCATCATGGTTACGACTCGGAAGGGGTATCAGTCGAGAGGTTGCATAGAGGCTCTGATAGTGTCGTCGCGTACAAAAACTGCTGAGCTATGGTGGGGATGTGATGTAACTCACTCATTGTCCTTCCAGTCTGTCCACATAATTGCTCGAGTCCAAATTGGTGTGAATGTTCGTCGTAACAAAAAAATTGCCCAGGAAAGCGAAGTGTTGATCCCCAAACTAACTCGGCTGCGCTGCAACCCAGATCAGGTTTCACTGTGGCACGAATGCCGAAAAGCACTACTCTTCGGTTTTCCATCCAACGATGGGGGTCTGCTTGTGCTCTGAGTGAGGACTTAAACTGTCGATGGAACCGTTCACCAAGCCTGTTTGCAGAGGGGTGGTAAGAAGTAGTTCTGGTGCGTTTACTTCCAAGTAACTCAATCAGCGTTTTGAAAAGTGTGGACTCAAACTGTCATCCTCTGTTAGCAGTGATAACAGATGGGCCACCAAACATTGCAACCCATCTGGAAACGAAAGCCTTGACTACTGTCTCCACCGCTATGTCCAGTATTGGAATAGCTTTCGGCCACCTCGTGAAACGGTCAATGCACGTGAGCAGACACGTGTTACCATCAGATGGTGGAAGAGCTCCGAAAATCAATCTACACGTGATGAAAACAGGCAGAAGGAGATACAAAGGTAACAAATGGTGTTACCGTGTGAAGATGTATTCTTGCTCGGTGA
Organism: Eptatretus burgeri; assembly: GCF_056783735.1. Taxonomy (NCBI): domain Eukaryota; kingdom Metazoa; phylum Chordata; class Myxini; order Myxiniformes; family Myxinidae; genus Eptatretus; species Eptatretus burgeri. Next base: position 54,242,681 of record NC_140963.1, on the reverse strand, counting down.
CACCGTAAACAGAATCTCGACCAGTTTCTCACATCGCGGTTCATGGCACACCAGACAAAACATTCAGTCACAAGGTGCTGCGTTGCCCTGATAGCAGGGTGAGATAGATTGTACAGAGCATCAAATACGGCCCGTCTGAACTCAGCAGAGCATAAGAATGAGAAGTAAAATTGGATAAATCGCAAAAAACAATGCCATCAGAGACAAGGAGAGGTATTTCACTGAACTTGAGTGAAGTGGAGCTGGTTCTGAGATGCTGAAATTCCTCGCCCCCCCCCCCCCTGCTGCACCTTGGCAAACCTGTTGAAATCGATGGAAGTTGTTGTGTCGAAGGTGTTGATACTGAGCCGTGAGAGAGATATCAGCTGCAGTATTCTACTTTTTGCTCACATGACGTATTGTTACGAATCTGGCAGCCATGAGCACACAACAGACAGATCCCCGTAGCTCAGTTATTTCGTTAAGTACATGTGTACAGTTAGATTCCATCCCCTGTGTCTAATTGGTGATTAAATGTCCGTGCGCTGCGGAGTTATTTTGATAGTCAGAGTTTTCTTTTACATTTTCGTTTCCACAACGACAACAACACCTTCACCTCGCTGTATCCTGACGCCACAATGCTCGCGGTGGGCGGAGTTCAATGAAGGACTTGGCGTCTCTCTCGACCAATCAGAGAGATGCGAGCGAGTTTGCCGTCGTTCGGCCAATGGGAGCCAACGCAGGACAATATTACTCATCTTCCTGTTTGAGGGGCGTTCCGCCGTGACGCCCACCATGCCCCCCCCCCCGGTCCAATTAGTGGACTTAGCGCCCCTTTTGGCCAATCACAGAGGCAACGAGCGGATCGCGCGCCAAAACCGTCCAGTAAGGGTGGGGCGGGTTACGAGACGGTGTCCCCTCCACCCTGAACGGGGAGTGAATAATTGATCGGCGCAATCCGACTGCCCGCAGTTGAGGTTTGCCCGCAGTTGAGGTTTGCCCGCAGTTGGGGTTTGCCGGCCGGATCGTCTGGGATCGCCTCGCCTGGCCTGCTGGCACTCGCTGCCCTGTCCTCCCTCGCGCTGGTTGGCGTCAGTCCTTCATCCTCCGTCCCTGGTACTTGGAGTGGCGTCGTTGTTGCGGGTTCGAGTCCCGCCAACCCAGAACGTCGAAGACCACACGAGGTGGACAGTTCCAAGATAGCTGTGGTCTCCAGCTCATCTTCCCTCGAGCTGGAAACCTTCAATAAAGACCCGACGGGGTCCATTTCTGGGTATCTGTTTGTGCGTGTGTGTGTCCGTGGGCCCCGTCTACAAGTAGAATTGTTAAGTGCTTTTTGTTGTACATTATTTGTCATTGCTTATTCGGATAACTCTGCTCTTTGTGTGTTCCCTCCCCAGGCTATTGTTAATAAATTCCCCTCTTGTTGAATGTCCCAGCTCGTCCTTGTCCTTTCTGCCATTGGTTTGCCGTGCTGCGAACAGGAATTACGTGGGCTCATTGCTGCAGTCATCGTGCAATCGGCCCGGCAGGATTCTGGTACTCTCCGCTCGGAGTACGACTCGGATCCGGCTCGGTAACGGCCCAGATCGCGCAGATCCTACCGAGAGTGAATTTCCCCGGTAGTTTGGATGACGTGGTATTTAGGTATATTGAAATTGGCAATTAACCCCATCCCAAGTGGTCGACCTATTGGCGATCTTTGGTCCGATAAAGGACCCGTGACCTTTCGGATTTATCTGAAAGGTGTTCGGTGGAGTCAACTCCACTGCTCCATCTAGCGGTTGTGCTCGCCACCGAGACCCGGCCCCACAACAGTATATCGGTGCTTCATTGAGAAATGTAGTCAATGTGTCGGACCTCTCTTGGTGAACAGCGATCAGGTTTTTACTGGAAAGCATGCGTTAACCACTTATGGTCAGTGGAAACACAAAACTGCCGATACCCTCAAGCTCATGATGAAAATTGCACATTGTGAGGTAAACCACTCATGAGTAAAGATGCTCTACCTTGTCTCTGTTGGCTGCAACATTTTGGAAAATAAGGAAATGGGCTCCCACTTCCCTTCCACACGGTGTTGGAATACACCACCAATTGCCACATCAGACACGTCCACCATGATACATAGTGGTGCATCTGACTTAGGATGGACAAGCATTGTGGCCTCTGCTAGTGAAGACTTCACTGCGGTGAAAGCAGCAGCACATTCGTTGGACCAAACTGGAAGTCTTTTTGGCTCCTTCCCATGTCGTGTGAGGAGGCCATTTTGTGGATGAATGGTGTCTGCACAATTTGGGATAAATCTGTGGAAATTCACAATGTCCATAAACTCCCAACAAACTGTGGGTACCACAAACTGACATTTGGCAGGATTTATGATGATACCAAACTGTGATAAGCTAGTGAATATGAGCTGTAAATGCTGTGTCATGCTCCTTGATAGTCTTGCTATCTATGAGCAGATCATCAATATCGGCATTCACAAAAGGGAAACCCCAGATGATCTCATCAACGAAGCACTGAAACGTTTGTGCCATATTGCATAACCCAAAGGGTATGCGCACAAACTGGAAAAAGCCAAAAGGAATGGTAATGGCTGTGTTGAGGAATGGTAATGACAGCCCACTCCACCGGAATCTGATGATATGCTCTCACGAAGTCAAGCTTGGAGAAAACTTGCTTTCCCCAGAGTCGAGAAGTAAAATCCTGCAGGTGTGGTACAGGGTAACAGTCTGGTACTGTGTTCCGGTTCAGTTTGCAGTGGTCACCGCACGGCCTCCAATCACCAGACGTCTTCTTCTGAACCATATGTGAAGGCGAAGATGAGTTGCTGCCTCAAGGTCGAATGATACCCAGCTCAAGCATTTGCTCAAAATCCACTTTAGGAAATGCATAATGCTCCGGAGCTGGTCAACTTAGTTGAACCAGTCATGGTTCAATCAAGTTCACGAGGTGGAGGGTCACGCGTGTCAATATAGTGAGTCGTCGGGTATTTGACCACTATCTCACTGTAGGTTGGCCGAGTTATTTCTGTGTACAGTTGAAGTATGGCATCATAACTGGCCATTTGGTGAGACTTGACAAACATCGGACCGACAGAAGGCACGTACAAGGTGATACCTTTGACACAAATATTTGAGGTGGAGTCAAGAATCTTTTTGTTTTTAACAACCGTCGCAATCCAAAATGCTTCAATATATCGGCTCCGATGATGGGGATGGGTAAGTCAGCAATGATAAATATCCATCGATAAACACCTGTCAGGCCAAGATTGAAAGTTATCAATCGTTCACTAGATGTGAAGTTGGTGGATTTTCTTGACAGCTTGAAGAGTAAATGCAGATGGTTTACATCTGTCCACAACTGCTGGTGGTAAAACGCTGACCTCAGCTCCAATGTCAACTAAAAATCGGGTGCAGTGTTCCTGTCAGTGATTTAAAAAGAATAAAAATAAAAAAAACATAGTGGCAAAACCACTGGGTGCTCACCTGGTAGGATAATGATACTGAGGAGGAAGTCAATGTGGAACGGAATCAGCAGAATCTATCAATGAACCAATGTTATGGTAAGTTGTCCATATGGATTTGTGATCTGACCAATAACATTCAATGATGCTACATTCAGCAAGCTGTCTGTTGGAGAACACCAGATTGAGTGTGGTATTGTGTTCAGTGGTCGGTTTCGTTGTGAAACGACAGACATTGAAAGTTGCCGTGGTGTGAGCAAGGAAAGGTGTTTGGTGAATGGCATCCTTATTGAAGTCACCAATGAGAAGCAGTGTGTTTGACGAGTCGACAGTTTGTGCCAATTCGTGGAGAGCACGTTGGCACACAGAAACTGGACATTTAGGAGCAATGTACACAACAGCTATTTGAAGTGTATTGCTGTCATAACAGACACAATTGAACAAGATTTACTCCAGCAGAGGGTTTGAGTATTTTAGTGTTTTTATGATGTGTCTATCCTCACTTTACATACACCATTATGCCATGTGCAGGACGATTTTGGGAATCTGTTGGGGATTGATCATTGTGTCCACGAACAGCATCATTTTGAGAACTGTCTGAATGTACCAATCCTGAATATTCAGTGATGCCGATAATATGAGCTTGGATCAGCGATTATATCAGGAAGATGCTCGTGAAGAAACCGTGCCATTATGGAATACGATTTTCCACACTGAGGGCAGGTGATGGTAAACAGGTGTGTGGCACAGCTGGTGCTTGGCATGTGTACGCAGACGAGCCATTTCAGCTTTGACATCAGCGGACACTGCAATCTGTTTACCAGCGAGATCAAGAAGGGAACAAAACTCTTTTTTGACATCACTCTTGACAATGCGAAATAATGCAAACGATTCCAGGTTCGACCAGATTTTAGATCCGTAACAGAATTTGTTCAGGTGGATCCTTGGCACTTGTGTACAGTTTTCGTGGCACAAGGTCTCAATGGAAACTGGATTTGAGAAACAAGAGCAGCTCTTCTGGTAGCACTGAATGAGCAATTCACACGAAAAATAGTTGTCCGTCATTTGTCTATCCCAGCTTGGGGATTGGAGAACTTTACCAGAGAAAAGTGGGAGCTTTGGCTCAGAACAAAGCCTCCTTCCCAATCTTCAGATAAACAAGGAAAGACAACGTCTGCAGCTGGACAATTTGTCAATAGTTCGGAACGCCGTTGTTTTTAATGAAAGGATGTTTGTGCAAGAGTGGAGAAAGGAAAACCTCCCTCGTCTCACACTGAACCTTTAAGAGTGGAAATTGAACTCACCGAATATGTTATAATTCCTCCTCTTGTGATTTCATTCCTCGCAACTCCAGTGTTGGTGACAAAACACCAAAATGGTGCAACAAGAAAAAAAAGTAGTTTTTGGCGGAGGATGGAGCCAAAGACCGGAGAGAAGAGTGAACGGCATCAGGATGGAGTGATAGCTGGGGTATGTCCGACATCATTAGCTTATAAAGGCATAGGCTCCTGTAATGCTGAAAAACAAATGAGGAACGACAAAACAGGTTGCAGTCCAAGTATGTCCATGCAGTCCTGTAACATTGACTTGAAAACCCGGAAATACAATACTATCTGCGATCTAATCCAAGTCAAACCCTCATTCAAAGTCTGAAGAAAAAAAAGGAAGGACCTCAACTATTGCAGTGAAAAGGAGCACAAAGCCTCATTTTCATCTTCACGCAAACAAGGAAAAACTTCAAGATCTGCAGTTAAAAGCAGAACAAAGCCTCCTTCCCCATCTGCAGACAAATTTCCCCATCTGCAGACAAATGAGCAAGTAGGTTTCTGTAGTTAAAAGCAGCACAAATCCGTATTCCCCATCTTCAGACAAACGAGCATGCAAGTTGTCATCTGTAGTGAAAGGGGATGTGGTACCTCATTCCCCATTGGCAGAGAAATTTTGCACAGATATCATTGTCCACAATCGAACTGAACACGATGGCTCATTGCCCTGGTGCAGTCAAACCAGCGAATACCGCACTGACCACATCTTCCATCAGGTGAGACAAAACACAATCTACATTTTCCTTTGAAAGAGTGTCTGTATCTTTGTAAAACTGAACTCTCCTGAAACAGACTTTCTGTTCCAGAAAATAATCGTTTTAACTGCAAATCTCCACCAGCTGCCATGGATTTTTCCCGAGGCTGAAAAGCTACAGAAATAAAGAAACAAATGGAACACATGAATGTCATCCACCTACCTGCACGTTTCTTTCCTCCTTTATTCTTTCATTTTTTTTCTCTTCAGTCTCCATCCTCACCTTTTTTTCACACATTTTGTGTTCACCCCCAAAATAACATACCATCATCCAATCTCTGTTTACATCAAATGGATTACCCTCATGATTGTGCGGTGGAGTGCACCATGTGATCGAGCTGCCAAAGCAACTCACACATAGACAAGAGATGAATCAGGTTGAGTGAACCATTTATGAGGAAACCACAGCATTGAAACAGTGAGACACAGGTACAAGGGAGACAGGTATGATCTGAGATCTTGGCTGGAGATGAACAGACGAAGGAAGAAAACAGGTAAACAAGTGAAGGAAGCATATTGTCTGTCAATGGATTGTTTCACTCAATGTCTCAGCTCAACGACCTTTTATTCTTTTCCTCTTCCCAACCCAACATAAGATCAAACCTATGAAGACCGATATCCGTGGTGGATTCATTGGCCTCTTGAACCTCGGCCTGACTTGCTATATGAATTGCATCCTGCAGTGTTTGCCAAACACTCCTGGTCTACTGGAGTACTTCCATGGTTCATGACTTGGTCCGATTACGGCTTGTTGTAAAGTTCGTTCTCACAGTTGTCTGATTTTAGAGGCTTTTAGATCTACGTTGCTGCAAAAGTTATTTTATTCCAAAGTTTCAGATTTAGCTCTGAATCAAAGCTACCACATCGTCACAGGATATATTTCAGTAGGGTCATTTGCTTGGAATCCGTGACCATTTTGTTCCTACCTTTTTCTCTCGATGGATTTGACAACCTGAACCATTTTAAAGGAAAATTAGCTCCTATGCCCCTCTGAAAAATGAAGGCAAACTCTGCTCGAGCCCAATATTCAAAATGGCCGCCAACGCCATCTTGAAAAACATGAAATGTAATATCTCTGGCATCAGATGAGCTACAAGGACGAAAGAGGTGTCCTTTTTCACTAATTCTGGCATTACAAATCCTTTGGAATGGTTATTGTAGAGTTTGAGGATCATTCTGACCTCTAAATCCAAGATGGCCGCCAACGCCATCTTGAAAAACATTAAATGTAATATCTCTGGCATTAGATGAGCTACAAGGACGAATTAGGTGTCATTTTTCACAAATTATGGCATTACAAATCCACTGGAATGGTTATTGTAGAGTTTAGGATTCATCCTGACCTCTAAATCCCAGATCGCCACTGTCCGACATCTTGAAAAACATGAAATGCAATGTCTCTGGCACAAGACAAGCTCGATGGGCATGTGAGTTGTTTTCCACTAATTTTGGCATATCTAATATTACTTTTTTATATTATTTCAGATGCATCGCATGCCCACGACATGACGAAGTGGGGAAAAAAATCAAGTTTATCTAATATTACTTTTTACACTGTTTCAGCTGCATCGCCTCCCCAGATACAACAAAATGGCAAAAAAATCAAGTGTATATCTAATATTACTTTTGTACTGTTTCAGATGCATCGCATGCCCATCTGATGAAAATCGCTGACTTGTGAAGTGACCGAAGTAATGGATAATGGAAGAGAGAGTGAAGAGTTACCAGACAAGACATTAAATGAATACGAGTGCATTTTACTCTGTGGTAAACGATGTACAGCAGATGATCGTTTGGAAAACATTACACCTGAGAAGTGGGAATCCATCCGGGAAAAGTCTTTACAATGGAAAGAACTTGATAACTTTCAACATATACATGAAAATGTGGATTGGGAGAAGAGACCAAAGGATCACCACGTGCATAGCACTTGTTACGCATCATTATCCAGCAAGCGCAAGCTCTCTCAAGCCGAAAAAACGCAAACACAAATCCGAGGAACGTCTTGAAAGCGATGATGCATCAGATCAACAAGACCCTTCCCCAGAGGCCAGTGCACCTAAAAGGCTCCGCTCCAGTATGGGTGTCCTTCACGATAAGACTCTATATGTGTGGTGCATGAGAGGGGCATGCAAGAGTAGTGAACGTGACAAGCAGATTTTACTCCCATCAACAGTAAATGCCTGGACTAAATTCAAGTTACATACTGTCCGTCTGGAAGATGAGGTCATGAGATTGAGACTTGACACTCTGATTGCATCCATCCCAGATAGTCAAACAGCATTTGGGTTGGAAATCCGCTACCATCGTGCGTGCTGGCGCAAATATGTAAGTGACCACAAGCCCCTTTCAGATGAAAGCACTCAACATCTGCAGCGTGTAAACCTCTGAGAGGCCCAAGCTCTCTTCTTTCATCATATTCATCAAGTCATCTTCAAAGACCATGAAATTCGCACACTGCAAGGCCTGCTGCAGGACTATAAGCGCATTATCTCAAATCACGGTCACAACTCAGTAGTAAAATCCAGCTACTTAAAGGAAATTCTCGTCAATGAATTTGGGGAAGACATCGGATTTCATGAACACATTCAAAAGAATGTGAGTGAACTGGTACATGATACAACAGCAGCAGGTACATACATCGAGGCGGCAATATCTTCATTGGGTATCAGCAATGATCAGTTGCTGATGAATGTTGCGGCACGACTCAAAGAGCAAGTCATCAGGACAAATATTATTCCCTGGCTCCCAAATATATATATATATATATACACACACACGAATTGGAGAGAGAAGAAGACCTCACTGAGCTCCTGCTAAAGCTGCTCACATGGATGAAACACCCAAATAAGTCTGCAATTGATGACAGTCCATCCGTCCGATCGATTGCATCTATCCTCACAAGCTACATCACTGGAAAACGCACTGAATTTGAGATAAATCTCTCTGTCTTGCTACATGGACTGACCAGGAGTAGGGAGATAGTCGACATAATGCACAAAGATGGACTGGGCATCAGTTACAATGATGTACTTATGCTGCGAGATTTTTGGGCGGTCAATGACCTCAAGTGCTCATCTGATTTCCCCTTTGAACGAGCTGGGGGTAAGCCTGCTTTCACTATAGTCGACAACGATGACTTCAAAGGCGACACACTGACCGGTCGGTGCTGGCCAGTCACACCGCACTAATGTCATGTTTGCGCAGCCAGAATCGTTTGATACAGAACTTCCTTCCGAGAATCACAAGGATAGAACAGTTCCCGGTGCCAACTTTGCATCAAACCTCTCGACAACTCTCAAAGAGCTCGGAAGTGAAATGCAAAAAAGTCAACCCATACAAGACAGCGAAGCGTGGGGAACGACCTCTCAGGAAGCCACCAGCTGATCAAAGTACTCCTCCTCCTGACACATCGGTGCAAAGAATTTGTGGTGCGATCCATGCATTGGCCAGGGCGCAAGATGCCCGAACGAGACCTAAGCCAGAAGAACAGACTGTGCTTGGGTTTTCAGGGTTTAACGCCAGCATGTCAAATGCAGATGAGAAGAGTCGAGAAATTTACAACATGACCTATCCCAACCCACCCAGTAAGACAATTCTCAATGATGTGGTGTAAGCTTGCAAAATCAATCGAAGAAAAAAAGATTCCTTTTGCAATAATTGTTGGTGATCATCCTGTCTACGTGCTCATGCTGGAGTTGAAAAGTGAGAATGCTGTGCTGTTGTGGACGGTGGATTTGTAATGTAATAACCATTCCAGTGGATTTGTAATGCCAGAATTAGTGAAAAAGGACACCTCATTCGTCCTTGTAGCTCATCTGATGCCAGAGATATTACATTTCATGTTTTTCAAGATGGCGTTGGTGGCCATTTTGAATATTGGGTTCAAGCAGAGTTAGCCGTCATTTTTCAGAGGGGCATAGGAGCTAATTTTCCTTTTAAAATGGTTCAGGTTGTCAAATCCATCGAGAGAAAAAGGAAGGAACAAAATGGTCATGGATTCCAAGCAAATGACCCCACTATTATGTACCCAAATTAAATGGTATCTCCAAATGATTAAGTCATCAAATCTCTGCACCGAATAGTCAAGAGCCTTCGTCCAACAATCAAAGAGGCTGCAGAAGCAGTAGATACACCAAACACTATACAAGGTGATTTACCATCACTGCTGTGATGATACTCGGGGCAGGAAGCAGAGAAAAGCCTCGTTCTCCATCTTCAGACAAACAAGGAAAGACCACAAATTCTGTAACAAAACGTCTGTAAATGGACAATTTGCCAATATTTATCAACACCGCTGTTTTTGATGACAGGATGTTCGTGCAAGAGTTCAGAGATGAAAACCTCCCTTGTCTCACCCTCAACTTTTAAGAGTGTAAATTGAACTCATCAAATATGTTATAAATCCTCCTCTTGTGATTTCATTCCTTGCAGCTCCAAGTGTTGGTGACAAACCACCAAAGGGTGGAACAAGAAAAAAAAAGCAGTTTTTGGCAGGGGATGGAGCGAAAGACCAGTGAGAAGCGTGAACGGCATCAGGATGGAGTTATAGCTGGGGAATGTCCTACATCATTAGCTGAGGCACAGGCTTTTGTAATGCTGAAAAATAAATGAGGCACGACAAAACTGGTTGCAGTCCAAGTATGTCCATGCAGTCCTGCAACATTGACTTGAAAACCAGGAAATGCAATACTATCTGCTGTCTAATCCAAGGCAAACCCTCATTCAAAGGCTGAAGAAAAAAAAGGAAGGACCTCAACAATTGCAGTTAAAAGCAGCAAAAATCCTCGTCCCCATCTGCAGACAAAAGCAGCACAAATCCGTATTCCCCATCTTCAGACAAACCAGCATGTAAGTTGTCGTCTGGAGTGAAAGGGGATGTGGTACCTCGTTCGCCATTGGCAGAGAATTTTGCAAACATATCATTTTCCGCGATCGAACTGAACACGATGGCTCATTGCCCTGGTGCAGTCAAACCAGCGAATACCGCACTGACCACATCTTCCATCAGGTGAGACAAAACACAATCTACATTTTCCTTTGAAAGAGTGTCTGTATCTTTGTAAAAGTGAATTCTCCTGAAACAGATTTTCTGTTCCAGAAAAGAATCGTTTTAACTGCAAATCTCCACCAGCTGCCATAGATTTTCCCGAGGCTGAAAAGCAACAGAGATAAAGAAACAAATGGAACAGATGAATGTCATCCACCGACCTGCACGTTTCTTTCCTCCTTTATTCTTTCATTTTTTTTTTCTCTTCAAAGTCTCCATCCTCACCTTTTATTCACACATTTTGTGTTCACCCCCAAAATAACATACCATCATCCAATCTCTGTTTACATCAAATGGTTTACCCTCATGATTGTGCGGTGGAGTGCACCATGTGATCGAGCTGCCTAAGCAACTCACACATAGACAAGAGATGAATCAGGTTGAGTGAACCGTCTCTGAGGAAAGCAGAGCATTGAAACGGTGAGACACAGGTACAAGGGAGACAGGTATGAACTGAGATATTTGCTGGAGATGAACAGATGAAGGAAGAAAACAGGCAAACAAGTGAAGGAAGCACATTGTCTGTCAATGGATTGTTTCACTCAATGTTTCAACTCAACGACCCTTTTATTCTTTCCCTCTTCGCAACCCAACATCAGGTCAAATAGTCTGGGAGCCCAGTGAGATTTAATTAGCAATTTGCGCCCAAAAGGTTTGAGGTGTTCACTGTACAGGGTGAGGCGTCCGATCTTAAGAATGGGGATTCTCAAGTTCCGCGAAAGTGGGACAAGCTAGGGGGCGCCACTGGAAGTACCCCCAAAATTGACTTTAATTAGCAACTCGTGCCCAAACGAAATAACACCATTTACTTAATGGTATTGGTGTAAGGACCCCCAAACTATAACATAAGAAAACATTTTCAGTGGGGTAAGCCACTTAAGAAGCCCACTAATTAGCACTAATTAAGGGATTTAATTAGCAATTTGAGCCCATCAACAAAATTTGTTCTAAAACACAGGCGAGACTGACACAATCACACACAGAAACACACACAGAAAGAAACGCAGAAAGAAACGAGAAAGAAACACAGGAGCAAACAGTAAACGCCAATGCTGCTTCTAGACAGACAGGTCTAGTCTCCGCTACGAACAACTTCTGTGCCCGAATGCGATGGATGCTTACCAAGTCAACCCGATCTGCCTTCATAGGGTTGGTGCAGGAAATGTCAGGTCTGACCATTAAGGACAATGTAACTGCTGAGGTGCAACCTTCGCGAATCAGACGTGATAGACATGATCTGAACAAAGTGATGGAGCACATCAAAAAGTCACGAAACCCTTTCCAGAGCACAGACAAAGCTCCAAAAATCCTTGTCAACTTGAATACTGGAAAGGCAGCTTCTCAAGCCGTTTGTGACTGTCTGTTGAATGTGCTCGAGAAAGGCCGAGAACTTCACAAGAACTTTATCAGTGAATGCCAGGAAGATCCGAGCGGATTTGAAAGACCAATCGCCAAGCAGAAGTTGCTGACCTTCAAAGATGAAGGCACGAAAGGACGAAAGAAGTCAGTGGACAGAAAGATTGCAGAACTCAAATGTACCAGAGACCTAATGGGACGTCTCGTGATACTTGCAATGAAGAAGGATTTGAACTTGGAACACGTTATGTCATACCCACTGACGACTGTTCCTCTCTCTCTGTGCTCTACAGATGGCATGATGACCAAGACGGACAAAAGTGCTCTTCTGACAGTTTTGGAAAAAAAGGTAGAGCATCACAAGTCGCCTCTGGTGGTAGATGCGTGTATCATAGATGCAAACTTTCTCTTACACACACTGCCTGCGACCAAGCTACCTACAACATTTGGAGGTGTGGCCAGAAGCTTCTTGATGCAAGCCGTGTCACTATCGCCCAAACGCGTGGACGTAGCCTTCGATGACTATCCCACACCTGTCAAAGACTGTGAGAGAGCACGGCGTGGTATTGATAACAATCAGGTTTACGTTGTAGAGGGTCCAGAACAGATTTGTCCCAGGAATTTTGACAGCGCTCTGAGTTCCAGGTCATTTAAGCAACATCTTCCACTCTTCTTTGCCGAGGAATGGAAAGACCAGTCATACGCGCACATCATAGGCACACGTGACGTGTATTTAGGAATGCGTGGCTTCTGTTACCATTTCCACGTTCTGGACGGTCAGGTGATTCGCGAGTCAGTTGACAGCATGATTACGAATCACGAAGAAGCTGACACCTTGGTATGTTTTCATGCTAGGAGCATGGAGAGGAGCGGAGAAACAGGGAACATTGTTGTAAGAGCAAGCGACACAGACATCGCCATCATTCTCCTGTACCATTCACCAACCTTCACAGCCACCCTGTGGATGGACACAGGAACAAACGCCAAAAACACAAGGAGGTACATCAACATCACAGCCATTGGAGAAGTATTAGGCCCACACCTATGCGAGTCTCTTCCTGCCTTTCACGCGTTCACTGGATGTGACTATACGTCTGCCTTCGCCAAGAAAGGAAAGAAACGTCCGTTTGCGAAACTTGAGCAAAACAAGTACATACAGCGTGTCTTTGCAAGTCTCGCATCCGAAAAGGGGATAACGACCGCAAAGCACAAGTCCCTCCAAGCTTTCACGGCGTCCTTGTACGGTGCGAAGGAAAAGGAGAGTGGGATGCCTCTGAACAAGTACAGATACCAGGTATTCCAGAAGGCTTATGGCCCAAAAGCGACAGCCAAGAATCCCCTAGAGAAACTGAAGGGCTTAGATGCCAGTGGGCTGCCGCCTTGTGAATCAGAACTTGCCTCTCATGTCAACCGCTCCGCATTCATCGCCACAATGTGGGCAAATGCAGACCAGAAAGAGATAGATCAGCATCCGAAACAGCATGACGGCTGGGAACTTGAGGAAGATACCTACAACATAGTGTGGTTCGAGGGTCAGCAGCTTCCAGCTAAACTGGTTCCAGAGGAAGGCGACACAGCTTCCAGCATTGGGGACCCTGAGGATTTTGATCTATCTTCTGAAGATGAAGTGGGTGATCTTGGTTCCGATGAAGAGATTATCGAGGATTCTGAGTAAAAGTGCTGGACAGTTACATAAATTCATTCCAGAAGGAGAACTCTATGGCAAAAATTTTTCACTAAAATAATTTTATTTTGGGACTGAGCATAAGTCGTGTTAAAGATTAGTCATGATTATCAGTATCTGGTTTGATCGGTATTTGCCTGTTTTCTGTTGTACAATCTATTTCCGTGCATAAAAGCTGATATTTGACTGCGTAAGGATTTCTGGGCTTTGTAATAAGTCTTGCCAAAAGGTCCTCGAATCATAATGCCTATTGCATGATGTATAATCAAACATATTTCATAACATTGTACTTGTTGAATTCAAAGTTTTGTTTTCAATATTGTATGATGGTCAGTGTCTGATTTGTTTTGTATTTTTCTGTTTGTACCATTTTTCATAAGTTTGCGCTTGTTGAATTCATAAACATGTTTGCAATTTGTTATCTCCGTTTGACACATTGCTCGGTGTCGTAATTAAACATTTTTCACTAACGTAATATATTTTCGGACTGAGTGCAAGTCCCTTTACAGATAAGCAATGATCATAATGTTGGGTTTCATAATTGCATCTGTATTTTTCTGTTTGTGCTATCTATTTTATTGCATCAAAACTGGCATTCAACTGCGTAAATATTTATGTGGGCCTTGTAATAAAACGTGCCCAAAAGGCCACGGAGTCATGATGTATTATACTCAAACACCATTTTCAAAATGTTGTACTTGTTGAATTCATAAGTCTTATTCTCAATTACTGCTTGATGTCTCCTTCGTAAATAAAGGATTCCTGATGATACTTTCTTAAGTCGTATTGATTTGGTCACTCTCTGCTCCGTTTGAACACGAATCTCATTGATTGGGCTAAATAGCTAATGTAATTGAAGTAATTGAAATTGACTTTAGTCGTGCAGTCTCGCCTACGTTTTAGAACAAATTTCGTTGATGGGCTGCAATTGCTAATTAAATCCCTTAATTAAGGCTAATTAGTTGGCTTCTAAAGTGGCTTTTCCCACTGAAAATATTTTCTTACGTTATAGTTTGGAGATCCTTACACCAAAACCATTAAGCAAATGGTATTATTTTGTTTGGGCACGAGTTGCAAATTCATGTCAATATTGAGGGATACGTGGGGGAGTTACGCCTTCTTAAGTACGGAATCCCAGATATAATACTTTCTTAAGTAAGTGAAATTGATTTTAGTCAGTCTCATCTATGTTTTAGAACAAATTTCGTTGATGGGCTCAAATTGCTAATTAAATCCCTTAATTAGTGCTAATTAGTGGGCTTCTTAAGTGGCTTTTCCCACTGAAAATGTTTTCTTATGCTATAGTTCAGAGGTCCTTACACCCATCCCATTAAGTAAAGGGTGTTATTTTGTTTGGGCACGAGTTGCTAATTAAAGTCAATATTGGGAGGGTGCGTGGGGAAGTTCCACTTCTTAAGTACGGAATTCCGCAGATAATACTTTCTTAAGTAAGTGAAACTGATTTCAGTCAGTCTCGCCTGTGTTTTAGAACAAATTTTGTTGATTGGCTCAAATTGCTAATTAAATCCCTTAATTAGTGCTAATTAGTGGGCTTCTTAAGTGGCTTACCCCACTGAAAATGTTTTCTGATGTTATAGTCTGGGGGTCCTTACACCAAAACCATAAAGTAAATGGTGTTATTTCGTTTGGGCACGAGTTGCTAATTAAAGTCAATTTTGGGGGTACTTCCAGTGGCGCCCCCTAGCTTGTCCCACTTTCGCGGAACTTAAGAATCCCCATTCTTAAGAACGGACGCCTCACCCTGTACAGTGAACACCTCAAACCTTTTGGGCGCAAATTGCTAATTAAATCTCACTGGGCTCCCAGACCAAAACCAATGAAGACCGATATCCGTGGTGGAGTCATTGGCCTCTTGAACCTCGGCCTGAGTTGCTGTATGAATTACATCCTGCAGTGTTTGCCAAACACTCCTGGTCTACTGGATTATTTCCACGGTTCGTAACTTGGTCCGATAATGGCTTGTTGTGAAGTTCGTTCTCACAGTTGTCTGATTTTAGAGGTTTTGAGATCTTCGTTGCTGCAAAAGTTATTTTATTCCCAAGTACAAGATTTAGCTGCGAATCAAAGATTCTTCATAGTCACAGGATATAATATGTCCCCAAATTATATAGAATCTCCAAATGATTACGTCACAAAATCTATGCACCAAATAATCAAGGGCCTTCGTCCAAGAATCGAAGATGCTGCTGAAGCAGTGGAGACACCACCAAAGGATATACAAGGTGATTTAACATCACCGCTGTGATGATATTCGGGGCAGGAAGCAGAGAAAAGCCTCGTTCTCCATCTTCAGACAAAAAAGGAAAGACAACATCTGTCACTGGACAATTTGCCAATATTTATCAACACCGCTGTTTTTGATGACAGGATGTTTGTGCCATTGTACAGAGATGAACACCACCTCGTCTCACGCTCAACTTTCAAGAGTGGAAATTGAACTCATCAAATATGTTATAATTCCTCCTCTTGTGATTTCATTCCTTGCAGCTCCAGTGTTGGTGACAAACCACCAAAGGGTGGAACAAGAAAAAAAGTAGTTTTGGCAGAGGATGGAGCCAAAGACCAGTGAGAAGAGTGAACGGCATCAGGATGGAGTTATAGCTGGGGAATGTCCTACATCATTAGCTGAGGCACAGACTCCTGTAATGCCGAAAATCAAATGAGGCACGACAAAACTGGTTGAAGTCAAAGTATGTCCATGCAGTCCTGCAACATTGACTTGAAAACCAGGAAATACAATACTATCTGCTGTATAATCCAAGGCAAACCCTCATTCAAAGTCTGAAGAAACAAAAGGAAGGACCTCAACAATTGCAGTGAAAAGGAGCACAAAGCCTCGTCCCCACCTGCAGACAAAAGAAGCACAAATCCGTATTCCCCATCTTCAGACAAACCAGCCTGTAAGTTGTCGTCTGTAGTGAAATGGGATGTGGTACCTTGTTCCCCATTGGCAGAGAATTTTGCAAACATATCATTTTCCGCAATCGAACTGAACACGATGGCTCATTGCCCTGGTGCAGTCAAACCAGCGAATACCGCACTGACCACATCTTCCATCAGGTGAGACAAAACACAATCTACATTTTCCTTTGAAAGAGTGTCTGTATCTTTGTAAAACTGAACTCTCCTGAAACAGACTTTCTCTTCCAGAAAAGAATCGTTTTGACTGCAAATCTCCACCAGCTGCCATTGATTTTCCCGAGGCTGAAGAGCGACAGAAATAAAGAAACAAATGGAACACATGATTGTCATCCACCGACCCGCACGTTTCTTTCCTCCTTTATTCTTTCATTTATTTTCTCTCTTCAAAGTCTCCATCCTCACCTTTTATTCACACATTTTGTGTTCACCCCCAAAATAACATACCATCATCCAATCTCTGTTTACATCAAATGGTTTACCCTCATGATTGGGCGGTGGAGTGCACCATGTGATCGAGCTGCCAAAACAACTCACACATAGACAAGAGATGAATCAGGTTGAGTGAACCATCTATGAGGAAACCACAGCATTGAAATGGGAAGACGCAGGTACAAGGGAGACAGGTATGAACTGAGATCTTGGCTGGAGATGAACAGACGAAGGAAGAAAACAGGTAAACAAGTGAAGGAAGCACATTGTCCGTCAATGGATTGTTTCACTCATTGTCTCGGCTGAACGACCCTTTTATTATTTTCCTCTTCCCAAACCCAACATTAGATCAAAGCTATGAAGACCGATCCCGTGGTGGATTCATTGGCCTTTTGAACCTCGGCCTGACTTGCTGAATGAATTGCGTCCTGCAGTGTTTGCCAAAAACTCCTGGTCTACTGGAGTACTTCCACGGTTCGTAACTTGGTCAGATAATGCCTTGTTGTGAAGTTCGTTCTCACAGTTGTCTGATTTTAGAGGCTTTGAGATCTTCGTTGCTGCAAAAGTTATTTTCTTCCCAAGTATAAGATTTAGCTGCGAATCAAAGATTCTTCATAGTCACAGGATATAATAAGTTCCCAAATTATATCGAATCTCCAAATGATTGTCACAAAATCTATGCACCAAATAATCAAGGGCCTTCGTCCAAAAATCGAAGATGCTGCTGAAGCAGTGGATCACCACCAAAGGATATACAAGGTGATTTATCATCACCGCTGTGATGATATTCGGGGCAGGAAGCAGAGAAAAGCCTCGTTCTCCATCTTCAGACAAACAAGGAAAGACCACAATGTCTGTAAATGGACAATTTGCCAATATTTATCAACACTGCTGTTTTTTATGACAGGATGTTTGTGCAAGAGTGCAGAGATGAAAACCTCCCTCGTCTCACCCTCAACTTTCAAGAGTGTAAATTGAACTCATCAAATATGTTATAATTCCTCCTCTTGTGATTTCATTCTTGGCAGCTCCAGTGTTGGTGACAAACCACCAAAGGGTGGAACAAGAAAAAAAGTAGTTTTTGGCAGAGGATGGAGCCAAAAACCAGTGAGAAGAGTGAACGGCATCAGGATGGAGTTATAGCTGGGGAATGTCCTACATCATTAGCTGAGGTACAGGCTCCTGTAATGCTGAAAAACCAATGAGGCACGACAAAACTGGTTGCAGTCCAAGTATGTCCATGCAGTCCTGCAACATTGACTTGAAAACCAGGAAATGCAATACTATCTGCTGTCTAATCCAAGGCAAACCCTCATTCACAGTCTGAAGAAAAAAAAAGGAAGGACCTCAACAATTGCAGTGAAAAGGAGCACAAAGCCTCATCCCCATCTTCAGACAAACCAGCATGTAAGTTGTCGTCTGTAGTGAAATGGGATGTGGTACCTCGTTCCCCATTGGCAGAGAATTTTGCAAACATATCATTTTCCGCTATCGAACTGAACACGATGGCTCATTGCCCTGGTGCAGTCAAACCAGCGAATACCGCACTGACCACATCTTCCATCAGGTGAGACAAAACACAATCTACATTTTCCTTTGAAAGAGTGTCTGTATCTTTGTAAAACTGAACTCTCCTGAAACAGACTTTCTCTTCCAGAAAAGAATCGTTTTGACTGCAAATCTCCACCAGCTGCCATTGATTTTCCCGAGGCTGAAGAGCGACAGAAATAAAGAAACAAATGGAACACATGATTGTCATCCACCGACCCGCACGTTTCTTTCCTCCTTTATTCTTTCATTTATTTTCTCTCTTCAAAGTCTCCATCCTCACCTTTTATTCACACATTTTGTGTTCACCCCCAAAATAACATACCATCATCCAATCTCTGTTTACATCAAATGGTTTACCCTCATGATTGGGCGGTGGAGTGCACCATGTGATCGAGCTGCCAAAACAACTCACACATAGACAAGAGATGAATCAGGTTGAGTGAACCATCTATGAGGAAACCACAGCATTGAAATGGGAAGACGCAGGTACAAGGGAGACAGGTATGAACTGAGATCTTGGCTGGAGATGAACAGACGAAGGAAGAAAACAGGTAAACAAGTGAAGGAAGCACATTGTCCGTCAATGGATTGTTTCACTCATTGTCTCGGCTGAACGACCCTTTTATTATTTTCCTCTTCCCAAACCCAACATTAGATCAAAGCTATGAAGACCGATCCCGTGGTGGATTCATTGGCCTTTTGAACCTCGGCCTGACTTGCTGAATGAATTGCGTCCTGCAGTGTTTGCCAAAAACTCCTGGTCTACTGGAGTACTTCCACGGTTCGAAACTTGGTCAGATAATGCCTTGTTGTGAAGTTCGTTCTCACAGTTGTCTGATTTTAGAGGCTTTGAGATCTTCGTTGCTGCAAAAGTTATTTTCTTCCCAAGTATAAGATTTAGCTGCGAATCAAAGATTCTTCATAGTCACAGGATATAATAAGTTCCCAAATTATATCGAATCTCCAAATGATTGTCACAAAATCTATGCACCAAATAATCAAGGGCCTTCGTCCAAGAATCGAAGATGCTGCTGAAGCAGTGGATCACCACCAAAGGATATACAAGGTGATTTATCATCACCGCTGTGATGATATTCGGGGCAGGAAGCAGAGAAAAGCCTCGTTCTCCATCTTCAGACAAACAAGGAAAGACCACAATGTCTGTAAATGGACAATTTGCCAATATTTATCAACACTGCTGTTTTTTATGACAGGATGTTTGTGCAAGAGTGCAGAGATGAAAACCTCCCTCGTCTCACCCTCAACTTTCAAGAGTGTAAATTGAACTCATCAAATATGTTATAATTCCTCCTCTTGTGATTTCATTCTTGGCAGCTCCAGTGTTGGTGACAAACCACCAAAGGGTGGAACAAGAAAAAAAGTAGTTTTTGGCAGAGGATGGAGCCAAAGACCAGTGAGAAGAGTGAACGGCATCAGGATGGAGTTATAGCTGGGGAATGTCCTACATCATTAGCTGAGGCACAGGCTCCTGTAATGCTGAAAAACCAATGAGGCACGACAAAACTGGTTGCAGTCCAAGTATGTCCATGCAGTCCTGCAACATTGACTTGAAAACCAGGAAATGCAATACTATCTGCTGTCTAATCCAAGGCAAACCCTCATTCACAGTCTGAAGAAAAAAAAAGGAAGGACCTCAACAATTGCAGTGAAAAGGAGCACAAAGCCTCATCCCCATCTTCAGACAAACCAGCATGTAAGTTGTCGTCTGTAGTGAAATGGGATGAGGTACCTCGTTCCCCATTGGCAGAGAATTTTGCAAACATATCATTTTCCGCTATCGAACTGAACACGATGGCTCATTGCCCTGGTGCAGTCAAACCAGCGAATACCGCACTGACCACATCTTCCATCAGGTGAGACAAAACACAATCTACATTTTCCTTTGAAAGAGTGTGTGTATCTTTGTAAAACTGAACTCTCCTGAAACAGACTTTCTCTTCCAGAAAAGAATCGTTTTGACTGCAAATCTCCACCAGCTGCCATTGATTTTCCCAAGGCTGAAGAGCGACAGAAATAAAGAAACAAATGGAACACATGATTGTCATCCACCGACCCGCACGTTTCTTTCCTCCTTTATTCTTTCATTTATTTTTCTCTTCAAAGTCTCCATCCTCACCTTTTATTCACACATTTTGTGTTCACCCCCAAAATAACATACCATCATCCAATCTCTATTTACATCAAATGGTTTACCCTCATGATTGGGCGGTGGAGTGCACCATGTGATCGAGCTGCCAAAGCAACTCACACGTAGACAAGAGATGAATCAGGTTGAGTGAACCGTCTCTGAGGAAAGCAGAGCATTGAAACGGTGAGACACAGGTACAAGGGAGACAGGTATGAACTGAGATCTTTGCTGGAGATGAAGAGACGAAGGAAGAAAACAGGCAAACAGTGAAGGAAGCACATTGTCTGTCAATGGATTGTTTCACTCAATGTCTCAGCTCAACGACCCTTTTATTCTTTTCCTCTTCGCAACCCAACATAAGGTCAAACCTATGAAGACAGATATCCGTGGTGGATTCATTGGCCTCTTGAACCTCGGCCTGAGTTGCTGTATGAATTACATCCTGCAGTGTTTGCCAAACACTCCTGGTCCACTGGATTATTTCCACGGTTCGTAACTTGGTCCGATAATGGCTTGTTGTGAAGTTCGTTCTCACAGTTGTCTGATTTTAGAGGCTTTTAGATCAACGTTGCTGCAAAAGTTATTTTATTGCAAAGTCTAAGATTTTGCTCTGAATCAAAGCTACCACATCATCACAGGATATATTATGTACCCAAATTAAATGGTATCTCCAAATGATTATGTCATCAAATCTCTGCACCGAATCGTCAAGAGCCTTCGTCAAAGAATCAAACAGGTTGCTGAAGCAGTAGAGACACCAAACACAATACAAGGTGATTTACAATCACCGCTGTGATGATATTCGGGTCAGGTAGCAGAGAAAAGCCTCGTTCTCCATCTTCAGACAAACAAGGAAAGACCACAACATCTGTCACTGGACAATTTGCCAATATTTATCAAAACCGCTGTTTTTGATGACAGGATGTTTGTGCCATTGTACAGAAATGAACACCTCCTCGTCTCACCCTCAACTTTCAAGAGTGGAAATTGAACTCATCAAATATGTTATAATTCCTCCTCTTGAGATTTCATTCCTTGCAGTTCCGGTGTTGGTGACAAACCACCAAAGGGTGGAACAAGAAAAAAAGCAGTTTTTGGCAGAGGATGGAGCCAAAGACCAGTGAGAAGAGTGAACGGCATCAGGATGGAGTTATAGCTGGGGAATGTCCTACATCATTAGCTGAGGCACAGACTCCTGTAAAGATGAAAATCAAATGAGGCACGACAAAACTGGTTGCAGTCAAAGTATGTCCATGCAGTCCTGCAACATTGACTTGAAAACTAGGAAATACAATACTATCTGCTGTATAATCCAAGGCAAACCCTCATTCAAAGTCTGAAGAAACAAAAGGAAGGACCTCAACAATTGCAGTGAAAAGGAGCACAAAGCCTCGTCCCCACCTGCAGACAAAAGCAGCACAAATCCGTATTCCCCATCTTCAGACAAACCAGCATGTAAGTTGTCGTCTGTAGTGAAATGGGATGTGGTACCTTGTTCCCCATTGGCAGAGAATTTTGCAAACATATCATTTTCCGCTATCGAACTGAACACGATGGCTCATTGCCCTGGTGCAGTCAAACCAGCGAATACCGCACTGACCACATCTTCCATCAGGTGAGACAAAACACAATCTACATTTTCCTTTGAAAGAGTGTCTGTATCTTTGTAAAACTGAACTCTCCTGAAACAGACTTTCTCTTCCAGAAAAGAATCGTTTTGACTGCAAATCTCCACCAGCTGCCATTGATTTTCCCAAGGCTGAAGAGCGACAGAAATAAAGAAACAAATGGAACACATGATTGTCATCCACCGACCTGCACGTTTCTTTCCTCCTTTATTCTTTCATTTATTTTCTCTCTTCAAAGTCTCCATCCTCACCTTTTATTCACACATTTTGTGTTCACCCCCAAAATAACATACCATCATCCAATCTCTGTTTACATCAAATGGTTTACCCTCATGATTGGGCGGTGGAGTGCACCATGTGATCGAGCTGCCAAAACAACTCACACATAGACAAGAGATGAATCAGGTTGAGTGAACCATCTATGAGGAAACCACAGCATTGAAATGGTAAGACGCAGGTTCAAGGGAGACAGGTATGAACTGAGATCTTGGCTGGAGATGAACAGACGAAGGAAGAAAACAGGAAACAAGTGAAGGAAGCACATTGTCTGTCAATGGATTGTTTCACTCATTGTCTCGGCTGAACGACCCTTTTATTATTTTCCTCTTCCCAAACCCAACATTAGATCAAAGCTATGAAGACCGATCCCGTGGTGGATTCATTGGCCTTTTGAACCTCGGCCTGACTTGCTGCATGAATTGCGTCCTGCAGTGTTTGCCAAACACTCCTGGTCTACTGGAGTACTTCCACGGTTCGTAACTTGGTCAGATAATGCCTTGTTGTGAAGTTCGTTCTCACAGTTGTCTGATTTTAGAGGCTTTTAGATCTACGTTGCTGCAAAAGTTATTTTATTCCAAAGTTTCAGATTTAGCTCTGAATCAAAGCTACCATATCATCACAGGATATATTATGTACCCAAATTAAATGGTATCTCCAAATGATTATGTCATCAAATCTCTGCACCGAATAGTCAAGAGCCTTCGTCAAAGAATCAAAGAGGCTGCTGAAGCAGTAGAGATACCAAACACAATTCAAGGTGATTTACAATCACCGCTGTGATGATATTCGGGTCAGGTAGCAGAGAAAAGCCTCGTTCTCCATCGTCAGACAAACAAGGAAAGACCACAACATCTGTCACTGGACAATTTGCCAATATTTATCAAAACCGCTGTTTTTGATGACAGGATGTTTGTGCCATTGTACAGAAATGAACACCTCCTCGTCTCACCCTCAACTTTCAAGAGTGGAAATTGAACTCATCAAATATGTTATAATTCCTCCTCTTGTGATTTCATTCCTTGCAGTTCCGGTGTTGGTGACAAACCACCAAAGGGTGGAACAAGAAAAAAAGTAGTTTTTGGCAGAGGATTGAGCCAAAGACCAGTGAGAAGAGTGAACGGCATCAGGATGGAGTTATAGCTGGGGAATGTCCTACATCATTAGCTGAGGCACAGGCTCCTGTAATGCCGAAAAACCAATGAGGCATGACAAAACTGGTTGCAGTCCAAGTATGTCCATGCAGTTCTGCAACATTGACTTGAAAACCAGGAAATGCAATACTATCTGCTGTCTAATCCAAGGCAAACCCTCATTCACAGTCTGAAGGAAAAAAAAAGGAAGGACCTCAACAATTGCAGTGAAAAGGAGCACAAAGCCTAATCCCCATCTGCAGACAAAAGCAGCACAAATCCGTATTCCCCATCTTCAGACAAACCAACATGTAAGTTGTCGTCTGGAGTGAAATGGGATGTGGTACCTCGTTCGCCATTGGCAGAGAATTTTGCAAAGATATCATTGTTCGCAATCTAACTGAACACGGCGGCTCATTGCTCTGGTGCAGTCAAACCAGCGAATACCGCACTGACCACATCTTCCATCAGGTGAGACAAAACACAATCTACATTTTCCTTTGAAAGAGTGTGTGTATCTTTGTAAAACTGTACTCTCCTGAAACAGACTTTCTCTTCCAGAAAAGAATCGTTTTGACTGCAAATCTCCACCAGCTGCCATTGATTTTCCCGAGGCTGAAGAGCGACAGAAATAAAGAAACAAATGGAACACATGATTGTCATCCACCGACCCGCACGTTTCTTTCCTCCTTTATTCTTTCATTTATTTTCTCTCTTCAAAGTCTCCATCCTCACCTTTTATTCACACATTTTGTGTTCACCCCCAAAATAACATACCATCATCCAATCTCTGTTTACATCAAATGGTTTACCCTCATGATTGGGCGGTGGAGTGCACCATGTGATCGAGCTTGCAAAACAACTCACACATAGACAAGAGATGAATCAGGTTGAGTGAACCATCTATGAGGAAACCACAGCATTGAAATGGGAAGACGCAGGTACAAGGGAGACAGGTATGAACTGAGATCTTGGCTGGAGATGAACAGACGAAGGAAGAAAACAGGTAAACAAGTGAAGGAAGCACATTGTCTGTCAATGGATTTTCACTCATTGTCTCGGCTGAACGACCCTTTTATTATTTTCCTCTTCCCAAACCCAACATTAGATCAAAGCATTGAAGACCGATCCCGTGGTGGATTCATTGGCCTTTTGAACCTCGGCCTGACTTGCTGCATGAATTGCGTCCTGCAGTGTTTGCCAAAAACTCCTGGTCTACTGGAGTACTTCCACGGTTCGTAACTTGGTCAGATAATGCCTTGTTGTGAAGTTCGTTCTCACAGTTGTCTGATTTTAGAGGCTTTGAGATCTTCGTTGCTGCAAAAGTTATTTTCTTCCCAAGTATAAGATTTAGCTGCGAATCAAAGATTCTTCATAGTCACAGGATATAATATGTCCCCAAATTATATCGAATCTCCAAATGATTGTCACAAAATCTATGCACCAAATAATCAAGGGCCTTCGTCCAAGAATCGAAGATGCTGCTGAAGCAGTGGAGACACCACCAAAGGATATACAAGGTGATTTAACATCACCGCTGTGATGATATTCGGAGCAGGAAGCAGAGAAAATCCTCGTTCTCCATCTTCAGACAAACAAGGAAAGACCACAATGTCTGTAAATGGACAATTTGCCAATATTTATCAACACTGCTGTTTTTTATGACAGGATGTTTGTGCAAGAGTGCAGAGATGAAAACCTCCCTCGTCTCACCCTCAACTTTTAAGAGTGTAAATTGAACTCATCAAATATGTTATAATTCCTCCTCTTGTGATTTCATTCTTGGCAGCTCCAGTGTTGGTGACAAACCACCAAAGGGTGGAACAAGAAAAAAAGTAGTTTTTGGCAGAGGATGGAGCCAAAGACCAGTGAGAAGAGTGAACGGCATCAGGATGGAGTTATAGCTGGGGAATGTCCTACATCATTAGCTGAGGTACAGGCTCCTGTAATGCTGAAAATCAAATGAGGCACGACAAAACTGGTTGCAGTCCAAGTATGTCCATGCAGTCCTGCAACATTGACTTGAAAACCAGGAAATGCAATACTATCTGCTGTCTAATCCAAGGCAAACCCTCATTCACAGTCTGAAGAAAAAAAAAGAGGAAGGACCTCAACAATTGCAGTGAAAAGGAGCACAAAGCCTCATCCCCATCTTCAGACAAACCAGCATGTAAGTTGTCGTCTGGAGTGAAAGGGGATGTCGTACCTCGTTCGCCATTGGCAGAGAATTTTGCAAAGATATCATTGTCCGCAATTCAAATGAACACGATGGCTCATTGCCATGGTGCAGTCAAACCAGCGAATACCGCACTGACCACATCTTCCATCAGGTGAGACAAAACACAATCTACATTTTCCTTTGAAAGAGTGTGTGTATCTTTGTAAAACTGAACTCTCCTGAAACAGACTTTCTCTTCCAGAAAAGAATCGTTTTGACTGCAAATCTCCACCAGCTGCCATTGATTTTCCCGAGGCTGAAGAGCGACAGAAATAAAGAAACAAATGGAACACATGATTGTCATCCACCGACCTGCACGTTTCTTTCCTCCTTTATTCTTTCATTTTTTTTTTCTCTTCAAAGTCTCCATCCTCACCTTTTATTCACACATTTTGTGTTCACCCCCAAAATAACATACCATCATCCAATCTCTGTTTACATCAAATGGTTTACCCTCATGATTGTGCGTGGAGTGCACCATGTGATCGAGCTGCCAAAGCAACTCACACTTAGACAAGAGATGAATCAGGTTGAGTGAACCGTCTCTGAGGAAAGCAGAGCATTGAAACGGTGAGACACAGGTACAATGGAGACAGGTATGAACTGAGATCTTTGCTGGAGATGAACAGACGAAGGAAGAAAACAGGCAAACAAGTGAAGGAAGCACATTGTCTGTCAATGGATTTTTTCACTCAATGTCTCAGCTCAACGACCCTTTTATTCTTTTCGTCTTCGCAACCCAACATAAGGTCAATCCTATGAAGACAGATATCCGTGGTGGATTCATTGGCCTCTTGAACCTCGGCCTGACTTGCTATATGAATTGCATCCTGCAGTGTTTGCCAAAAACTCCTGGTCTACTGGAGTACTTTCATGGTTCGTGACTTGGTCCGATTACGGCTTGTTGTAAAGTTCGTTCTCACAGTTGTCTGATTTTAGAGGCTTTTAGATCTACGTTGCTGCAAAAGTTATTTTATTCCAAAGTTTCAGATTTAGCTCTGAATCAAAGCTACCACATCATCACAGGATATATTATGTACCCAAATTAAATGGTATCTCCAAATGATTATGTCATCAAATCTCTGCACCGAATAGTCAAGAGCCTTCGTCAAAGAATCAAAGAGGCTGCTGAAGCAGTAGAGATACCAAACACAATTCAAGGTGATTTACAATCACCGCTGTGATGATATTCGGGTCAGGTAGCAGAGAAAAGCCTCGTTCTCCATCGTCAGACAAACAAGGAAAGACCACAACATCTGTCACTGGACAATTTGCCAATATTTATCAAAACCGCTGTTTTTGATGACAGGATGTTTGTGCCATTGTACAGAAATGAACACCTCCTCGTCTCACCCTCAACTTTCAAGAGTGGAAATTGAACTCATCAAATATGTTATAATTCCTCCTCTTGTGATTTCATTCCTTGCAGTTCCGGTGTTGGTGACAAACCAC
This sequence comes from Eptatretus burgeri, assembly GCF_056783735.1. Taxonomy (NCBI): domain Eukaryota; kingdom Metazoa; phylum Chordata; class Myxini; order Myxiniformes; family Myxinidae; genus Eptatretus; species Eptatretus burgeri. Next base: position 54,215,288 of record NC_140963.1, on the reverse strand, counting down.
CAAAGGGTGGAACAAGAAAAAAAGTAGTTTTTGGCAGAGGATGGAGCCAAAGACCAGTGAGAAGAGTGAACGGCATCAGGATGGAGTTATAGCTGGGGAATGTCCTACATCATTAGCTGAGGCACAGGCTCCTGTAATGCCGAAAATCAAATGAGGCACGACAAAACTGGTTGCAGTCAAAGTATGTCCATGCAGTCCTGCAACATTGACTTGAAAACCAGGAAATACAATACTATCTGCTGTATAATCCAAGGCAAACCCTCAATCAAAGTCTGAAGAAACAAAAGGAAGGACCTCAACAATTGCAGTGAAAAGGAGCACAAAGCCTCGTCCCCACCTGCAGACAAAAGCAGCACAAATCCGTATTCCCCTTCTTCAGACAAACCAGCATGTAAGTTGTCGTCTGTAGTGAAATTGGATGTGGTACCTTGTTCCCCATTGGCAGAGAATTTTGCAAACATATCATTTTCCGCTATCGAACTGAACACGGCGGCTCATTGCCCTGGTGCAGTCAAACCAGCGAATACCGCACTGACCACATCTTCCATCAGGTGAGACAAAACACAATCTACATTTTCCTTTGAAAGAGTGTCTGTATCTTTGTAAAACTGAACTCTCCTGAAACAGACTTTCTCTTCCAGAAAAGAATCGTTTTGACTGCAAATCTCCACCAGCTGCCATTGATTTTCCCGAGGCTGAAGAGCGACAGAAATAAAGAAACAAATGGAACACATGATTGTCATCCACCGACCCGCACGTTTCTTTCCTCCTTTATTCTTTCATTTATTTTCTCTCTTCAAAGTCTCCATCCTCACCTTTTATTCACACATTTTGTGTTCACCCCCAAAATAACATACCATCATCCAATCTCTGTTTACATCAAATGGTTTACCCTCATGATTGGGCGGTGAAGTGCACCATGTGATCGAGCTGCCAAAACAACTCACACATAGACAAGAGATGAATCAGGTTGAGTGAACCATCTATGAGGAAACCACAGCATTGAAATGGTAAGACGCAGGTACAAGGGAGACAGGTATGAACTGAGATCTTGGCTGGAGATGAACAGACGAATAGAAGGAAGAAAACAGGTAAACAAGTGAAGGAAGCACATTGTCTGTCAATGGATTGTTTCACTCATTGTCTCGACTGAACGACCCTTTTATTATTTTCCTCTTCCCAAACCCAACATTAGATCAAAGCTATGAAGACCGATCCCGTGGTGGATTCATTGGCCTTTTGAACCTCGGCCTGACTTGCTGCATGAATTGCGTCCTGCAGTGTTTGCCAAACACTCCTGGTCTACTGGAGTACTTCCACGGTTCGTAACTTGGTCAGATAATGCCTTGTTGTGAAGTTCGTTCTCACAGTTGTCTGATTTTAGAGGCTTTGAGATCTTTGTTGCTGCAAAAGTTATTTTCTTCCCAAGTATAAGATTTAGCTGCGAATCAAAGATTCTTTATAGTCACAGGATATAATATGTCCCCAAATTATATCGAATCTCCAAATGATTGTCACAAAATCTCTGCACCGAATCGTCAAGAGCCTTCGTCAAAGAATCAGAGGTTGCTGAAGCAGTAGAGACACCAAACACAATACAAGGTGATTTACAATCACCGCTGTGATGATATTCGGGGCAGGTAGCAGAGAAAAGCCTCGTTCTCCATCTTCAGACAAACAAGGAAAGACCACAACATCTGTCACTGGACAATTTGCCAATATTTATCAACACCGCTGTTTTTGATGACAGGATGTTTGTGCCATTGTACAGAGATGAACACCACCTCGTCTCACCCTCAACTTTCAAGAGTGGAAATTGAACTCCTCAAATATGTTATAATTCCTCCTCTTGTGATTTCATTCTTGGCAGCTCCAGTGTTGGTGACAAACCACCAAAGGGTGAAACAAGAAAAAAAGTAGTTTTTGGCAGAGGATGGAGCCAAAGACCAGTGAGAAGAGTGGACGGCATCAGGATGGAGTTATAGCTGGGGAATGTCCTACATCATTAGCTGAGGAACAGACTCCTGTAATGCCGAAAATCAAATGAGGCACGACAAAACTGGTTGCAGTCAAAGTATGTCCATGCAGTCCTGCAACATTGACTTCAAAACCAGGAAATACAATACTATCTGCTGTATAATCCATGGCAAACCCTCATTCAAAGTCTGAAGAAACAAAAGGAAGGACCTCAACAATTGCAGTGAAAAGGAGCACAAAGCCTCGTCCCCACCTGCAGACAAAAGCAGCACAAATCCGTATTCCCCATCTTCAGACAAACCAGCATGTAAGTTGTCGTCTGTAGTGAAATGGGATGTGGTACCTTGTTCCCCATTCACAGAGAATTTTGCAAACATATCATTTTCCGCAATCGAACTGAACACGATGGCTCATTGCCCTGGTGCAGTCAAACCAGCGAATACCGCACTGACCACATCTTCCATCAGGTGAGACAAAACACAATCTACATTTTCCTTTGAAAGAGTGTCTGTATCTTTGTAAAACTGAACTCTCATGAAACAGACTTTCTCTTCCAGAAAAGAATCGTTTTGACTGCAAATCTCCACCAGCTGCCATTGATTTTCCCGAGGCTGAAGAGCGACAGAAATAAAGAAACAAATGGAACACATGATTGTCATCCACCGACCCGCACGTTTCTTTCCTCCTTTATTCTTTCATTTATTTTCTCTCTTCAAAGTCTCCATCCTCACCTTTTGTTCACACATTTTGTGTTCACCCCAAAAAATAACATACCATCATCCAATCTCTGTTTACATCAAATGGTTTACCCTCATGATTGTGCGGTGGAGTGTACCATGTGATCGAGCTGCCAAAGCAACTCACACATGGACAAGAGATGAATCAGGTTGAGTGAACCGTCTATGAGGAAACCACAGCATTGGAACGGTGAGACACAGGTACAAGGGAGACAGTTATGAACTGAGATCTTGGCCTGAGATAAACAGACGAAGGAAGAAAACAGGTAAACAAGTGAAGGAAGCACATTGTCTGTCAATGGGGATTGTTTCACTCAATGTCTCAGCTCAACGACCCTTTTATTCTTTTCCTCTTCCCAACCCAACATAAGATCAAACCTATGAAGACCAATATCCGTGGTGGATTCATTGGCCTCTTGAACCTCGGCCTGACTTGCTCTCTGAATTGCATCCTGCAATGTTTGCCAATCACTCCTGGTCTACTGGAGTATTTCCATGGTTCGTAACTTGGTCCCATAATGGCTTGTTGTGAAGTTCGTTCTCATAGTTGTCTGATTTTAGAGGCTTTTCGATTTACGTTGCTGCAAAAGTTATTTTATTCCAAAGTATACGATTTTGCTGCGAATCAAAGCTTCCACATCGTCACAGGATATAATATGTCCCCAAATTATATAGAATCTCCAAATGATTACGTCACAAAATCTCTGCACCAAATAATCAAGGGCCTTCGTCCAAGAATCGAAGATGCTGCTGAAGCAGTGGAGACACCACCAAAGGATATACAAGGTGATTTACCATCACCGCTGTGATGTCATTCGGGACAGGGATTTGGAGTTTTCCAGGGTCTCAGCACACCATTGCCATCCCATTTTGAAAGGCACAAAGGGATCGTTGAAGTCCTGCACCAGTGAATGCATAGCAGATGACAGTTGCCTCAATGTACCTTCAAAAATAATTACATACTCAAAAACACATAATCCTGTATGTCACCCACCAGATGAACAGTTTACAGTCAGATCTCATCTTGACTGAGATCAAACTCAGACCTCACAGCTCATGTGTAAGTACATGGTTTCAAGTACATCAAACTCAGACCTCACAGCTTCAAGCGAAATTTTCTTTGCTTTGAAATCATAATCCAATGAACACATCCATCTTGCATAACCCTGGAGTATACATTGAGAGATTACCACTTAAATAGTTTCTGAGGAAGTTATAAAATTGAGGATGTGCAGTCACAACATAGAGTTCAATATCAGAATAACTTGTGTTCATGGTCTGGGAATTAAATAACGATAAAAAATACATTTTGGATTACTTCGTTTCTCGAAAGAGGTTTGAGGGTGTGAAGTTGTAGTATTGATCCAGTGCATTGGTGAGTTGCCCAAGTGGGTCTAATCCTGGCAGGCAACATCTTTCGAGACCCAAAGACCTCCTTTGACCACAATATTGTTGAGGTTTTGCGAAGCCGGCACTCCTGCAAAGCAACGGCACCCAACATCTCGCGGTCCTGAGACAGTTATTTCATTGCTCTCAAGTCCCGAATAAGCGTGCATGCACGCTTACTTTTTTCGAGGTGAAAATCCCCCTTCTATTCGGGTCTACACGCTTATTAAACAAGTGAAATCCTTCAATACAGCGTGTGTGGTGAAGCAAATGAGTACACGAATGTTAAAATATGCAATTTATACTTTTTCAGTTGAAAAACCATTAAAAAGCGTACTTAATATTTGAAATGTAAAAATCTTGTTATTATTGTGATAAGCACCTTTATATATATATTTATAACAGAAGGAATGAAATAGTTTGATACAGCGTGGCAGGAGGCCACAAAAGAATGATGGCATAAGAAGAACTTTGCTTTCAGCGTTCGGCGATCGGCGCGAAATGCGATGGTGGGCGGAAATGACGTCTTTCGGCGCGAAATGCGATGGTGGGCGGAAATGACGTCTTTCGTCGTTCGTACATGAGAGGGGCGCGTTTCTTGCTTTTTTTCTGTCAAGCAATAAATTCCATGGTTTTCACATATATAACACGTTAGTTTCACAAATTTCCATTGAAATACTCAGGTATTTCCGTCAATTGTCGCCATTTCGGTCTAGGTTTCGCACTGCATCTACCGGCCGTCCGTCATTGGCTGTCACAGGCACATGGGGGAGGGGGGAACACCGGGACACCGGAGACGTGGTAGACACCGGGGACATTTCAAACTCGATGCAATTGTATACAGCGCACGCGCTGTAAAAATCGTTCTTGCCACCCTCAGGTCATATTTACTCCGGCGAGCGTGTCGGGTGACAATGTTGTTCATGTTATCACAAACCTCAATGATAACTTGTGCTGGTCCCAGCAATTCGATCAGTTTTTAGAGGCATCAAGACAGGCGGAGAGTAAGAAACTCACCACCTTGCTTCATTGTACTGGAACGGAGGCGATTGAGGTCGACAACACGTTTTTGTTCGACCCCATGTCAGACAGTAAGGTATTATCAGAGGTGATAAAACAGTTCAAGGACGACTGCAACCCTTGGAAGAATGTAGTGAATGAACGGCACTTCTGGCAGAACAAGTATCAGGATGGACAATCCTTCGGCCATCACCTGATGGATCTACGAAGGTTGGCCAAATCGTGTGAGTTTGATGAGGTGGACAACATGATTCGGGATAAAATCGTTTTCAGAATGTCCGATATGTGGATCAAAGAGCATCTTTTACATGAAAAGGGCTTGGACCTTGCCAAAGCCGTGGATATTTGCCAAGCCGCCGAAGCAAGCCACGTGCAAATCCAGTGAATGTACAAGACGCCGTTGGAGGTAAACAAGCTGCGTGGAAGAGTCGTAAAGATGACTGGACGCAATGTTCGTGGTGGAGTAGCTCGCGAAAATGCGAGTCGAGCTGCTGATCAACAATGTGGTTGCCCAAAAAAAGGACATGGTATCTCTGATGGTTGGGGAGGAAGTGGTGAAGAAACTGGCAGTTATACCCCTCTCTGACAACACCATCCAATGCAGAATTGAAGATACGAGTCTGGACGTAATGACTCAGGTCGTACAGAAGATCAAGGAATCGCCGTGGCACGCCATACAGTTGGACGAGTCCACTGATATCGCATCGTACGCACAACTCATCGTCTGGGTCCGCTTCATCAAGGCTGATAACTTTGTCGATGAGCCTCTGCTCATCAAACCATTGGAGGCCACCACCAAATGCGAGGACATTTTTGGAAAAGTAGAGCAGTTTTATCGTGACCATGATCTGGACTTCGGAAAGTTGCTCGGTTCTACAACAGACGGCGCGCCAGCAATGTTAGGAGTGCGTTCTGGATTCAAGGCTAAATTGCTTGAGGTGGCTCCTCAGACCTCCATGGTACAATGCTGCATGATTCACCGAGAAGCGCTCGCCTCTCGTACTTTGCTAGAAACCTTGCAGAGCGTGCTCTCAGAAGTCGTAAAAATGGTGAATCGCATCAAATCGAGCACCCTCAACACTAGGTTATTCAGGCTATTCTGACAGGAGATGGACGCCGACCATAAGAATTTACTATTCTACACTCAAGTCAGATTAGATGGTTATCTCGAGGAAACTTTCTTCTGCGTGTTTACGAGCTCAAAGATGAACTGAAGGAGTTCCTACGCACACAAGGGAAAACGGCATGGGTGGCGTTGCTCGAGTCGGATTCTTGGCTATCAGAACTGTGCTATATAGTTGACATCTTTGAACATCTCAATGTCCTCAACCGCTCCCTCCAAGGCAAAGAGGCCAACCTCATGATTTTTCACGACAAAATTAGCAGATTTCTGGCGACTCTAAAATTACTGGCAGACAAAGCAACTGTTAAGCGCTTCAGCCTTTTACCCCGTCTGGTGGAGCATCTAACGACCTGCCAGTACGATGATACTGAGCTCGACAGTCTTTCTGGGGAGATAGCACGTCACCTTCGGTCGCTCATTGAACAGTTCCAGCACTATTTCCCTGAGCTGGATGTGCAGTCCTTTTCTGTGGTTCGGGACCCTTTCACGGCTCCACTGGACTCGATTGCTGATGAAGATGATACAGCACAGGAAGAGCTTGTATAGCTCCAGCAGGATTCAGGAGCGCAGGCTCTTGCGCGGACCAATTCGTTGTCGACATTCTGGTGCAAAATGCTGCCGTCGTACCCGACCCTGTCACGGCGCGCCATTAAGGTTCTCATGCCATATCCTTCATCATACTTTTGTGAGTAGTCGTTTTCTACCATGGTGGTGATTAAAACAAATTACAGAAATCGCCGAGAAATGGAGCATGATATGATCCTGGCATTGTCATCTACTTCTCCACGCATAGAGAAGTTGGTTTCTGAAAAACAGGCTCATCCTTCTCACTGATATATCTAAATGTCATTTGGACTAAACTTCTGAAACATTCAACTGTACTATTTGGATAATGTCGGCTATTCTCCGTTTACTCGTCCATGAAAACATAACGATGGTGAATAAAGTAAACAATAAATTTTCTTTTGTCATATGAGATCTTATCTTATATGTTATGAATTGGGTTTTGAATCTTTTGGGTCGCGCGATGTTGAGAGGTTCTGAAATTGGGTCGCCACTAAAAAAAGTTTGAAAACCACTGCTCTAAGATCAAGCTATTCCATATAGGGAAACAGAATGCTTCCACAAATAATAAATATCCATTTTGTACTTGTTGAAACCACAGAGGAATGATAAACTCAATTGCTCATTACAATTTTATATTTAGAGAATGATCAATATTTACAGGGGATGGGAGAAATGAAAAAAAAATTACAAAATTTTGCATCCCCTCATGTCTGCTCAAAATTTTCAAGCTCCCCCCTCTGTGTTTTCAAAATTGTCTCCATTTAATACTTCATGTTCCAAACAAAAATTTCACATCCCATCCTGAAGGTTCTCCAAAGCTTGGATTCTCCCTTTCATCCCCCTGCGTTATTGATTGGTCCCTTACAAAAAAAAATATTATCACTGCACAAAAAGAAAGTTCACACTTGTTTGAGTGTCATAATTCTTAATACAATCAATTAAAGAAACTAAAATTAATATGAACATATGAAGAATATTGTTACATGTGAAAAAAACAAATTATTTGAAATCTGCTAGATCCTGACGAGTTTGTGAAGATTGGTGCAATTCAAAAAGTTCCAAATTCAATGAGATTATGCGGGGTGAAATTGCTTAGCTTGGGGTGTTGCACTCGCCTGAATTTAAGTGGTGACCAGCGTGTTTCATCGATCTGAAAGACGCCTTCCCTTAAATGCTGGGTTTAGTGAAGGTTATAAAACGTTTTTACAATATTTTACAATGTTTTCAAAATGGTTTCAAAAATCTCTGTTTATAATATTGCAAAATTGACAAAATATTTTTTATTAATATTTGACAAAAATGTTTTACACTAACATTTATACTGCATCCTTTGATAATATTTATTTCAAAACATTTTCATAGTCTTATCTAGACTCAATATTTTATATCATTTAAACATTTTAAAAACTCTTTGGAAAAATGTTTTGTTTGCTGGTTTCCATGTACGTATGTGGTAAAGTTTTCGAATGAATCTACATGGTATACTATGTAAATGTTGTCTTTTTGATATTTGTTGTAAGAGGTTCTGCATCTTGAAATTAAAGCAATTTAACTCATCAAGCTTTTATGTGATTTTCATCTCATATCATTATTTACATGCATGTTTTGCATTAAGCCAATTCATTTCTTTGAAAGTGTTCTGTAAATGTTAAGGGCAATGAAATAATATGTAAGCCTATTGAGGGGTGGGGATGGAAGTTTGGGTCGGGCAGAATAAGTTTTTATATGTATATCTTTATGCAGAATTGGGTGAGGATATTTTTTTTGGGGGGGGGGGGTCTCGACTCGCGGGTGAAGATATTTTTTTTACCATAAAAACTTCCATGCCCCCCTGAGAATCAAATGGTACACCTCTTATTTTAGAGAGTGACAGATGAAAAACCAACAAATTAAACCCTTTAAGTTTGGAAATTTATTCACATATGCCTTCCCCAAAATCGCTCGCCTATGCGAAAACAAATTTTCCCCACAAAAAAAAATTTCCCCTGCACTCTCTTTTGTACATTAAAAGTTTTGACCCTCTCACTTATGTTGAACCAAAATTCCCCCCCTCCCCTTTGCTACAAAAAATATCGATGAAAACCTAACCTTAAAAAAAACACTAAAAACAGCAAAAAAAAAAAAGAATTTTTTTAAATCCCTGAAAAAAACGTATGAAAGTTGCAACTTTTAAAAATCCTTAAAAACATTAAACGTAGAATAACATAAAATTGCCTAAAATAACAAAACATATTTTAAATAACATTAAAAAAACATGACTTTAGTTTTGTTTTGTTATTGATGAAGTGACCTGGAGCCTAATGTAACTTGGATGTTACGCCTATGTTTGTTTCCCGATCTAACCCTGTGTCGGGCCTCATAATATGTATTGATCGCCTCCTTGCAATTGCCAAGGAGCTCCAAGTAGTCCATTTGCCGTTATTATGTGTTCCATTGTCAACCTTGTTGATGTGGAAAGTGTATGGTTTTATGATTGTTTTGGACTAACATGGGTCCATTAATAAAATTCAGGTTAGTTGCCGGGGTGGCTACCTTGGGGAACTCCTGTAATTTGCATAAATTCAAGATGGCCACTACAGGTCAGACGATGGGCTAAGTTTTTAATCGGTTAACATATAATCCTGTGTAATACCTCTTTTCCATATGATTTTGACATGCGGAATTCAATTTTGGGGTATTTTTTACGTTCAGAAATAAATAGCGGTTCACATGAAATGTCCATGACTATTTTCTGCTGAAAATTATGCAACACCAATGCAAAAGTGAAGTCATGAATGGTTCACAACAGTATGTTGATCATCAGAAAGCATACACATTGTCATGTCATCATATTGGACATCTTAGGAACAGAGGACATAGAGCCTAGTAGACAACTTACGTATTGTTTATTCCCATTCATTGTACTCGTCCCCTTCAGTATCCTCGTCTCTTTCCAGTTCTGCTTCGACACTCCCTTCTTCCACTTCACTTTTACTGTCCTCCACAGTCTTGTGTGGGTTGAAGCACTTGTCACTGCAACCACAAGTGCAGTATAGCATGCAGGAGATCTTTGCATGGTGACAACTGCAACTTGCAGTACTGCAGGCCTTCCCCTCTGCTTTGCATCCACACCGCACAACATCCATGAGGTCCAAAGGGGCTGGTGGAGTAGCAGAAGTTGCTGGCACTGGGATTCCATCTCTGATGTCCCATCCATATTTTGTAATGTCAAGTTCAGGTGGGGCCTGCTGATCAGCTGATTTTGCAAGTACTGTCTGTAGATGTGCATGCAAAATATGTAGGAAGAGATTGATCTCAGTTGGAGGTAATGCCATGAGCTTGAGGGGCTTGCCAGACTTCCTTGTGTACATATAGTACCTCAACTCGCTCATCGTGGTACCTTCTGGCTGACCATACAGGGCACAGAAGAATGTCCGCCCTGCTTCCATGAGCTGTTCATGGCTTGCGTTCAGCTCGCCAAGTGTGGAGTACAAACCAGGGAAGTTGCCAGCTCTCAGTGTCTTCAGGGCTGACACTTTGCCCTTGCCGTATGGGTATGACGTGGTATCTGAGCCAGTGATGTAGTGCATTCCCAAAAGCTGCAGACACTTGGGGCCAAGCTGGTCACAGGTGGTGTTGATATTCCAAATTGCTCCATCCCACCTTTCCATTCTACACTGTGGCCTGGATGTTGCGCTGGTAAACCCAGTAAACCATCAATACAAAAACATCAGTGTCATCAGAGAGGATACGTATCACTCTTGCATTACATTCAGCAGCCATGAGCAGGTGTGAGATCATTGTAATGTCTGCTTCATCATGGTTGAACGCACCATGGCTAAGGCTCTCCACAGTAACTCCTTCACCAAAGTTATATGTACTCAAAACCTTGGACAGCTGCAACTTGTTCTGCTTGTTTTTCAGGATGGCGTTTCGACTCGGCAGGGGTGTGTTTATTGTGAGGTCATAGTTGATGGAACCAATGCCAGCACGCCTCAATCCTTCATGGTCCTTTGCAGAAACATCATAATATTTGTCAAAGACCAAGATCTTCTGACCAGCAATGGTAGACAGCCTTGTCTTGATGGACTCAACCAAGACTGACACAGTTCCCCTGAAAGGCCAGACAATATGATAGAGAAGTTGGCTCGCGTCAACAATGGTAACATCTGGTTGCAGAGGCTGTTGTGCCTGAACACAGAGTTTGTGTGCCAGTAGTGCTTTGTTGCCTTTCCTTAAACACCCATATTCATCAATGAGTGAGGGGGGTACTGCGCAGAGCTCAAACTGGAAGATAGGTCCTAGCTCCATTTGTCTTTTCTGTTCAATAGTCAGCAGCCTGAGGAAGATGGTTTCTCGATCAAAGATCGTCTTGTCCCCAATTTTCACTCCTTTCTGTAAGTGCTCCATTGTCTTGATGGGGCATGAGATGGTTGCATGGAATCCACCTGGAATAGATGCATAGAACTCTGCAACCATTTTCTGACCTACAACCACGGAATCCTCAACATTCACTTCAGCTTCTCGGGGAGCAATTCGACCATTGGCAATGTTGTACAGATGTGGTGAGTGATTCTCAAGAAGATGAGACACATTCGACAATTCAAGTAAAATCCGGCACCTATCATCTGCATCAAGTTCTCTCCTCTTCTTGCCCTCCTCCTTGTGACGTAGTCCGATTCTTGTGTCCTTTTCTCTGACTTGGTCTTCATTGTCCTTGTTTGAGGAGTCAGGGTAGATGTGCTCCATTGTATCTGAGATGTAGGCAGTGACAGGAAAGGAATCGATCCACTCTGCTACCATCTCTGGAGAAAGTCATACCCTTGAGGCCACCCTTGCCAATTCTAATCGCAGTTTGTTCACCGAACTGATCAGAGCTCACACCATTCCAAATGCCTTCCTGGTGACGACACACAAAAGCACCTGATATGAGCTCTGACTTGGCATCTGGTGGCAGCAGATAGCTCATCTCCAGAAGGTGATGGGTGATGTAACAGGCATAGTGATGGTGACCAGCAACAAATAAGTAGGGAAGCATGCGTTCAAGTGTTAGCTGTTGCAGCAGGAAGTCTGCCTCCCTCTCACTACGCAGAAGTTGATGAACAAGCAGAGTAGGCTTGATGAAGTTATCAACCCAGTGCTTCCCAGTTAGGTGCTGTCTGCATGTCTCAAGGTAGCTGCACAACTCCTGGAATGTCATGGGGCCGGTGGTGAGGAAGGAAATGAGAAGGGCAGTCAAAACCATCCGGAAGGCTCTCATTGATCGAACCCAGGACTTGCCACTCATGATTCCTGCCAGGCCCCCAAATGCTGAACTGATGAGAGTCTCAACACCAGACCCACGCATGAGTTTGCCAATGCAACCACAGAAGGACTGCACAGTGTGCATTATCCCAGGCCAAAGAATCACATTTTCAAAGTGATCAACGTCATGCCACTTGATTTGGCAAGCCACCATGTAGAGCTGGAGATCCACAGAGATGTGGACATAAGTCATTCCCATATCAGTCAATGACTTCTGAAGATACTCCAGTGAAGTCACTACAGTGTCTGGATGAGAAGCTTTGGCATCAATAAGGGGTCCGAACATGTCGGTACTTGCTGGCTTTTTTCTGCATGACTGGTGAATGCTTCTTGGTTGTTGAACCCACCCCATTCCATGGCGTTCACCTGTGTGCTGACTGTGTTTAGCCACTTCATGTCCTTTTCCTGTGCAGCAGCTAAACTAGCTTGCCGGACACACACTTCTTGGTAGGAGAATCCAGAGGTTGCATCCACAGCCGGGGGGGGGGGGGTTCACTTTGGATGGCCCAGTGTAGTGCTGCAGAGGAAGGCTCCCTGATGAGCTGCTGCTTGTCCGAGACTGGGCAGATTTCTTAGAGAGTCGTGGCATAATAAGGTCGCTCTTCCCTGGGTGAGCATGCCCATACTCAAGAATGCCTGCAGGATGGGGTTGCTGAAATTCATGAGAGGACATGAGTAGTGCGCTGACCATTACGCGTGAACACTTGCACATCAAGATTATTAAACCAGGCAAAAATCACGCCAACAGTTCTACTCAAACCCATGAATTGGTGGAGAAGCTGAGCATTGTCACCGAGAAAATGAGCAGTGGATTTCCTAAATCTCAGGACCTCATCATATGACGTTGTGAACTCATGTTCATGAAGGAGCTTTAGAAGATCAGAACTGCCATGGCGGTGCAGTAGTTTGACAGCCAGTCCTAATGTTGTCTGATTTCTGGTACCTGTAACATGACTTTGAATTGACTGGCTCAGGCTTAGAGATTTCTTGGTCATTTCACCACCAGACACCAAGTCTGAAATCAACCTCAGTAAAGTTGGGCTTGTTGCCTTGATTGTGTAAATTCTGAGAGGTCATAATTGGCACTGTTGTACTTGACTGAGCATGCCTCCTTCTTGACCTGCCTTACCACAGAATCAATACTCCTCTCATCTGCATCATCCACTTTAACCATTTTCAGATGGTTAGCAATGGATTTACGGAAACCAACAATGGTAGCACATCCATCTACCCGAACTAAAATAACGTCCTTACTCACGTAGTCTGTTAGTTTGCTCAACATATCACGTCGAGTGAGTTTGCCACCAAGATCACAGTACAGGGAATGCAGTTCAACGCTATTCCACATCTTTGACCTGTCACAATTCATGCGTTCTATGACGTTATTTAGGGCACTTTCTTCTGCAACACCAGTTGGCAAATCAGCATATTTAGGGACTGTCATGAAACTGTTATAATAGCGTACATGGTATTTGCACTCAGCCATAGGGAGATCAACCAAATATCCAATATGTAACTTGACCGTTCTGGCTACTTCATCATTACGTTGCTCAGCAGCATTAATGATGGCATCTTTCATAGTTGGGATGAGATTACCTTCCTTGTCAAAACGTTCTTTAATCATGCACTGACGAACACGATCCCATCTTTCTGGATGTTTGTCATCAACAGGTAAACATTCTTTGCCACAAAAAATGCAGTCACGTTTGTTAACAAACGCACCACTGCCTGTTGCCTGTGTAGTGTGCGAGATCTTGTTGTCACTGTAACACAATCATCTTCAGCTTTTATTTTCTGTGATTTACGAAGTCTCTCAATTTTTTTGTTTTGATGTGCAAGTACAGTAGCATACTTTGTGACATTCTATGCGAACAGCATCACCATCAACAATGTCCTGTAGTTTTGCGCGTAACTCTTCATCTCCACGGGCTTTGGCACAGGAGATCAATGTCTTGATCCCTTGATCAGCAAATTTCTTCAATTCCCCTCAACCATGACACACGGGAAAAATGCACCTTGAATCAGCCATATCTGTAAAAACAAAACAATGAATTAGTAACTCGCATTAATGTCGTATGTGAGAGTCCAGTTGTCAGAATAGTGACCTTGTTGTCATTCAAAATGTATCTCACACGGCAAACAATTGCCAGGAACTCGAACATTGACCTCAAATTTACTTCTAATCACAAAAATAAGGTTACATATCGATTCCTCGCGCCAAAATTATATGGAAAAGATGTCTCATGTGTAATTTTAAGTTCATTACCTAAAAAGTTATATTTTCAGCCCGGTCGATGATGGCCATCTTGTGTTTGCGCAAAAATAACAGATTTCCCCATGGTTGCCATCCGGGCAACCAAGCTTAATTTTGTCTATGCTTGTCTGTGAACAATAAACCACCATAAAACCACACACTTTTGAGGACAACAAGGTTACTTCTCTGGCAAATGGACTGAAGGGACTTTTCCGGAATTCGATCGAGTAATAGGAACAGTAATTTACTTCAAAATCCATTAAAATATTAGACAGAAGTTTAAATATATTTTAAGAAATATATTTTGCAAAATCGGCCGGGCCCGGTTCAACGTTGCGTGTCACGACAGTTCGCCTCTTTTGGGGGAGACAAGATGGCGGAAAGTGCACTTCCGGTGGCTTCACGCACGGAGCTGTGGTGACCAATCCAGGTGGAGATTCTATCAGTGGACGTGATCCGTTTGGTGTCCCTGTTGATGACGTCATTATGGGGTGGGGCGGAGTGACGATGCGCACGAAGAGCTGGTCTGATGGAGATCCTCTCCCTCACGCATTCGACACACCGAGCCACACAGAGGAAGCCTCATGAACATTCGCGCGCCATTTCCTCGTTAAAACTACGCGCCGTCATTCAACGGTCACTTCACGTGAACCTTCACAGGACTCGGAGAATCAACGCCACAACCTTTATACGAACCTCAAACACCTTCCTAAAAAATCCCCACAATAACCTACACTTGACCTCTTCACCACAATCGCAACAAACGTTTCAATCACTTTACCAAAAACGTTCCAACCGCTTCAACGTCCTCACCACGGACACCATCGCGCTTCCCCCACCTCACCACGACCACAGTGGGCACCCCGGAAGGGGCGGATCCGAGGAGGGTGCAAGGGGTGAGGGGGTGCACATCCCCTTCGGACTTGGAATGGGATATGCGAGAGCATTGTTAACACCCCCCGTCGATGGCGTCATAGTGGACTCGTCCACCCGATGGTTCTGAGGAGAGACGAGCTTGGTTGACGTTGTCTCCGTCAGGATCAATCGGATCGATTTCATCATCGGATCACGAACTTTCCTTGCAGACAAAACAAGTATCATGGAAGGTCCGAAAAAAGAGGAAGATTACCGACATATTTTTCTCTGTCAGTGCGACAGTCGTAAGGAATTCACATAACTTTATGGGTTTTTGGTTTTTGCCAACATGTAGCTGTCAGTTGCCTATACACCGCTCCAATAAAAAGGTTTACATCAGAAGAACGTGTTGTTGAAACTGTCACACTGTCCTCCTCCTCCCATCGTGTGCGGCCTTTTCAGCGGCTGGTTACATGATTGGTTCGGGGCGTGGCGACGCCGCTGATGCAGTGCCCCGATTCCCAGTGCACTGGTGCTCATTTCTCCGACCTCGGAAGGATGACAGGCTCAGTCAACCCTCCGGTATTAATTCAGCGGACCGATGGTCCCAAGCCCCCATCCGAACCGCCAAGCCAACGCCAGGCTATCTTTCCTTATCATTCAAAGCACCTCACTGCACTGAAAACACGGACACAGGAATACTGTGCTGGAAATGTTGGAGAATTGTGATACCCTCCCCCAGATGGAGGCGCACGACCTCATTCACATCTCCATGGAGAATTGTGATACCCTCCCCCAGATGGAGGCGCACGACCTCATTCACATCTCCATGGAGAATTGTGATACCCTCCCCCAGATGGAGGCGGCACGACCTCATTCACATTTCCATGGAGAATTTGCGTCCCCCACCCCAAGACCACCGGCAATGATAAAATCACCCCATACATTAATTGGGGTCATGCTGATCCAAGTCTGGATGTAATTGGCCCACAACCATGTAGACCAGTGGTGGGAGGAGGAGAATCACCACCGGAAGAGGGACAAATTTTAATCCAACTTCTCCAGATCAGTTTTGTGTAGATGACGAATATGAAAGGTGATCAGCCAGGTTCGGGGGCATTTCCGAGATATTGCGGGTCAAATATCAACCGGGGTCAAATTTGGCCAATTATGAGTTTTTACTATAAAACTGATTCTGAAAGCTAAAATGCAGTATTTTTATGACTCGTTCATGCTTTCAATTGTCTAATCTTTATTAAAAAAAACACAACTCATATTTTTATTGGTGACCTTACCTCAAAGGTCAAAGGTCAACAAATAACAACCAATGCAAAAACTGATATGATGCCGAGATAACTTGGTTGCTCAAAATAGTAATCATCTGATGTTTCATCTCAGCTAAACTGGAGGTGCGGGCCTGTCCTACGTCCGTTCTTTCTGCCCCACCGTTGTAGCGTGCCACAAGGGCATCCACCTGCCCCCAAAAGTTTTCTAAAAGTTTAGTCTTTTTTCTATTTAAATTTCATTATCATATGTAGTTTCTAACCACTATAGTAATAAAAATTCATGCATTGTCTATTGATTTTTATTCAGACATTGCCTTAAAAAAAAAAAAATATATATATATATATATATATATATATATCACACATTTTTCTTTAAAATATCTGAAAATATTTTTCTTAACGCATAAATGCCCTTTTGTCTGAACTGCCCCTGCTCCTCATAGATTCGAGATGAAACATTAAGATGCTTTAGTGTGTAATACCCCTAAAACGTGTTTCAATCAGGTACAGTCAGATGAATCAACAGTTATTACATTTAAGAAATCCAGCTAAGGACAGTGGAAGTAGTATACGTACGTCACTGGATACAATCACCAAATATAGATGTTAGTCAGACATTTCATCACAATCACCGTCTTCACTGTCGTCTGATAACTCGTCTTCACTATCTTCATCAGTAATATTACACAGAAGTTCCACAACATCCACAGGACATGGTATATCAACCCAATGGATTGATAAATCTTCAGTCCACCCATGGTTTACTGGAGTGTCCAAGAATTGCTGGGGTCTGTGAGCCAGACGCCACATCCTGGCGACATAGTTACTTCGAGCTGAATGTAATGCCAGTGCTGACTCACATGGGGGTAATGCACACAGATCAGCTACCTTGCCGTCACGAAATCGATTCCAGAAAATAGTGGATCTGGCTTCATTAATACATTTGCATCTCCTTTGATTGTAGATTGCACAAGTACATATTTGAAGTCCATCAAACACTACGCTGGAAAGTTATTGCTCGTTACCCAGTTCTGCGAATACTTTCTGCATATTTTCATCATCTTTTATCAGTGTCCACCAAGTTTTCTTCCCTAAATTCCCTTGCTATGAGATATTGGCCCTCTATTGCCAACGTCATCCCATAATCATTTTTCAGGCTTGCAGCTTGCATGATTCTCTCACATGCTGATTTTGTCTGGATTACTGCTATTTGCTGTTTTTTCCCATCAACTTTTATGGTTTTCGCTGTGCTATAGTTTGGATTCATACATTTCTTCCGGAACATACCCCTGCGATCACTCGATCCAACATTTCTATTTTTCCTCACAATTAGTCTTTCATCCGATTTTGCCTCTCTTTTACGTTTTGCATTTCTAATTGATAAACACTGTGAATTTTTTGTAACAGTTCATGTGGACACAATGAATTCTGGGGTCCAGAACATCCGGTATGGCTTCAGCCTGAAGCGTATGTGCATTGTCACCACCTCGTTCATTTCTGGCATAAGCGTTGAAACGTTTCATTTCTCAGACCAGTCAATTTGCCACAGTTCAGGTGATCGTAATGGACAACACAGCTCCTCTTCCTTTTTACAGTCAAATTGGATCATTTCACTGGTTTCATCCTGAAAAGAAAGAAAACCATTTTTGCTTATGTTCAATTAGAAGGCTGTCGGTTCCAGTGCTACCATTCCTGTGGATTTTAGCACAAATTTATGGATTTTGGATCAGCATAGGGATTTATGGATTTTTTTTAGAAAAAATGGGAATTTTATGGTTTTTCCACTGATCAATGGATTTTTCCATGGAAATGGGAGTTTTTTGGGAATTGGAGTCCTTCTGCGATGTCAATAATTTTGTCACTGTTGTGGACGGACAAGATGCGCAAAAAAGGATGCGAAATTTTGAAGACGTCAGCAATTCACAAAAGAAAAATTGGAAATCAGACGAATTTCAACCATAATTAAAAGTCAGAGCAAATAAGCGCTTCTTAGGAACAGAAAAGTGCATTAAACTGATAAAATATGTACTGATCCAGTTAAAATATGCAATATGTGGATTTTTGGGAACATATATGGATTTTGGACCGAAAGTATATGGATTTTCGAAAAAATTTAGTGCTAACACTGGTCAGCTCTGATAGTTCTGCTGTGTGCCGTTTTTACATGATGCCTGTGAGCTCAAACGACATTCAATTCAAACGTTACCAAAATGAAATTTATTGAACGCTAACTGCATCAATTCCGTTCCGGGGTGACAGACAATAAAAAATACGATCGAGGTAATGAAAATATGCAACTGAATTGTACGTTTATGGGATAATTTACAAGAAAAACTTTATTTACCTAAATTGCAGCTGGCGCCGATCTTCACTTCAAAATAAATGTCGCAAGGTCTCACATTACAGTTTCAGCTGAACCGTGCAAAAAAGGAATTTCGTTCCGGGGGTGACAAGAGAAAAAAATATATTAGTAACAATATATTTAAAGTTACATAACTTTCTGATAAATTACTGCAGCGCCTTGTAATTTAATAACAAAAAAACACGTTGTAGTAGTGGAAAGATGGGAGAAAATTGTCGGCATATTATCGAAAAGTAGAATAAGATATTGGCTTTAAGCCTGTAACATCGGCAAAGTAACAGCCAATGATAGTAAAAAGTTGCTTCAGGGGCCCCTCCGGGATTGGGGGCCCTAAGGCTTTCGCTTCATTAGTTTCATACTAGATACCCACTGGCTGCAAAAGATGGAAATTACTCATTGTCATTTTCATCAATTTATTCTTTTCAGTTTTAGCTTTTTTTACACAGACTTCAGGCTATTTTACCAGTTTGAAATTGTTTGCAATTTAAAAAAAAAATCAATATTTTTGAAAACGTTCTGGGAGAAAGGAGGTGCCCCTGGGGGAACCCACAAGGACACATCGGTGGGAAAATGGGCAGAGGTGCCCATTCCTCGATTTTAGCTTAGATGAAACATTGATCACAATTTTCAGCAACATAGACCAGTTTTACGCATTTTATCTGTTTTTTTCACTTGTTATTTGTTGACCTTTGAACTTTGAGTTAAGGTCAGCCCTAAAATGATTTGATTTTCTGTTTTGATAAAGATTAGACACTTGAAAGTATAAACGAGCCATAACTACAGAGTATTTTAGCTTTCAGAATCAGTTTTATAGTAAAAACTCATAATTGGCTAAATTTGACCCCGGTTGACATTTGACCCGCAATATCTCGGAAAAGCCCCCGAACCTGGCTGATCACCTTTCATATTCGTAATCTACACAAAAAACTGGTCTAGAAAAGTTGGATGAAAATTTGTCCCTCTTCCGGTGGTGATTCCCCCTTCCTACCACCTGACTAATGGACCGAGCTGCGCAACAAACAAACACACAAACACCGGTCCGTGAATTATCGTAAGGATGAGGGAAAAAAGGGGAAGTGATTGTGAAATTAGGGTTCCATATCTATTTACATTTGACATTGTTCAAAACAAACGGGGACAGGAACAACACAGGTATGAGAGGCTGAATGTCCTTCTCATGCACCAAAGTTCCCCCTGTATTGTTGTGGATTCTCACCCGCCCGGCCTGTGGGCGACCACCTTTAGCTAATTGCGGCCGCACATGCCCACCGACCATGGCAATCCAGTCGCAGCTTTCGGATCAATGCCGAAATCCAGCTACGGGTGTGTTTTTAACCACACCACAACCTTGTCAATGCTCTGCCCGCGTTACAGGGTCGATCGCCGAATTGTCGATTTACCTAATTATTCACGCGGACAGGCTACCGAGAGGTTGTACCTCAATGGGACCTGCTCAGAAACAAGCCGCTTTTAAGCAGCTCGTTCCGTTTGCGTTTGCCGAGCGGTTTTATATCGCCAGAGCCCCGTCGGACCCGATTATCTTATCGGTGTTAAAAACCAGCTAATATTCCGAACGCAATAATGGCAGTTCAATGGAGGAAGGGACGCAACGAGCAGGTGAATATTCAAACAATGGGGGTACTTATTTTACACGCATGCAGTCAATGAAGCAATGGGGGGGGGGGATGGGGACAGGACATGAGCAAAAAGACCCACAGCCGTTGTTTACTCAGTATGTACATGGACTTGTAACAATCCTACTTAAAGGACAAGGCGCCACAGACTTCCATGCAAAACCCCAGAAAAGAAAAGGGAGAACTGGGCCTGTAAGCCTTTAATGTTTCTCAGAGCCGGGATGACCGAAAGGCTCTGAGAGGCTGGGCAGGTTATCTGCCACCCTTGTGGTGACTCGCTAGGCCCTGGTTCAGCGACCCTCGGTGTCTCTGCCCGACTCCACTGCCCTCGAGCTCCACTTCCGAACTCGACTCAGCACTCAAGCCCGAACTCCACTCAAACTCAAGTGGTTTTCTCCGACTCAGCTCCACCAACTCCTCTGTCCAATTCCACTCACTCCGGACTCCAACACTCAACTCTGGTGCTCTCCACACCGACTCGCCAAGGAGACCAAGAAGAGAGACTCTCTCATCAGCTCGCCAACCGCCCACTCTCTTTCCCGGCGTTCCAACGCGGCCCTTTATCGCCCCGGGGAATTCGCCCTCCCTTCACGGCGCGCGGGGGAAAATTCCCGGAGAGTTCTCGGGTTTTCATACGTTTAGTAACCGTCACTTCTTGAGAACTTGAAGGAAGGGGGAGTGGATGACAGAGTTGGTTTGGGGGAGGGAGGACGGAGAGGGGGCAGAGTTGGGATTGAGGGGTTTGAGGCTTTTAAAGCGGGGTTGGGGGGGGTTGAGGAGTTGAGGACATTGGGTGAGGAGGGGGGAGGGGTTGAGGATTTGAAAAAAGGGGAAGGGGAGTACAGAATCTGGGTGTGGTTGTTATCCTTTTTCACATGCGCATGTTTGTTGTTATTTGTAATTTCATGTGTGCCGTTAATAAAGGGCTTCAGAGTCCGAAAGAGAAGAACTGAATTTCTTCCACAACCCCCTTGGCTGGTCAACCTTGTCAATGCTCTGGATAACAACCTCCCTAACAATAACAATCAAGTCGGAACCTCCCCCACCGTGCTCTATATCCCCTCCAGGTTGTGGCCTGCTCACCCCAAACCCAGGAAGGTGGGGCTTCTCCTGTTTGTCATTTCAGGGTTGTGTTTCCAGCTTTACTGCCTTGCTTGAAAGAAAAAAACATCAGGAAAATCACAGAGGGCAATCACATACTGGGGCACATATTTTCACTCCCAAAACTAATTAACACCGCACCACCCCTCATGTGGTGACACATAACACTTAAGCTCACAGATTCTCATACTTAATTCCATCGATTCGCCACGGACTTAATACCATCGATTGCTTCCATTCGCCACGGACCATGCAACACCACACAATGCTCTTCCCTATTAAATCCTTACATCTACCCCCATAATCATCACAACACATACAAACATTCATACAGTTAAGCCCAAAATTATTCATACCCCATGAAAAATCTGAGAGTTTTGCATTTATACCTCATACCTACAAGCTGGAGGGGTGTAGCCTGGTGTTGGCGCAGTGGTTAGGGCAGCGGCTTGGGATCCAAAAGGTCCTGAGTTCAAGCCCCGTTGGGCCACTGAATTAATACACCAGGGGGTTGACTCAGCCTGTCATCCTTCCGAGGTCGGCGAAATGAGTACCAGTGTACTGGGCCAGTGTATACCCCGGTTAAAATAGGTGTACCATATCCCTGTGTCGTAAGAGGCGACCAGGGTTGCGTCAGGAAGGGCATGCGGCGTAAAACATGTGCCAAATCACGATGCGGATCATACGGATGATCCGCTGTGGCGACCCTGAAAGGGAGCAGCCGAAAGAAGAAGAAGAAGACCTACAAGCTGGAGGGGTGGAACTTTCACTTCACCCAAGGACATTTAGTTGGCATGTACAAATCCACATATATTTTGGCTCAACATTATTAGCATAACATTTTGGGTCAACATTTTTTTTGCCTGTCCAAAATTTTTCATACCCCATACCAAGTCTCAGAATTGAGGCCAATGTTTGTGATAATGCACATGCTTTTGATATTCCGAAGATTCTTTATAATGTGATGCAATTATTCCAAGATGTGTGCATACAATCTGAATGCATTACAAATGTGGTCGATTGAATGTACAGTGAGGAATGTTAGAGAACAACACTCTGCTTTTAGACTATAAATTAAGGGAGCTGATGCAATCATTCTCAGGTCATAGTCAGCATGGCGAAGAAGAAAGGTCAGTGAGGACCTTCGGTTGTGCATTGTGAATGCTCACAAGGAGGGGAAAGGCTACAAAGCTATTTCGAAGCAGTTCCGAGTGCCAGTTGCCACCATACAAAGCATAATTAGGAAGTACAAGGAGTTCCACACTGTAAAAAACATTGAAGGACGTGGTCGGAAGCCAAAGGTGTCGCCTCGTCTGGCAAGAAAAGTATGGCGAGAGGCCAACAGCAATCCACGGATCACTATTCAGGCTCTCCTGAACAACCTTGGCGAGTCTGGGACCAAGATATCAAGGCAGACACTCCAGCGGACGTTGCACAAGGGGGGTCTCAAAGGACGCCGACCAAGAAAGACTCCACTCCTCCATCCCAGACACAGAAAGGCTCGTCTGGCCTTTGCAAAAGCTCACCTGGACAAAGATCCAAGCTTTTGGTCCTCAGTTCTGTGGTCAGATGAGACGAAAATGGAGCTTTTCGGGCACAGAGATGTTGCTTTCATTTGGCGAAAGTAAGGTGAAGCATACAACCCGAAGAACACAGTTCCGACCGTCAAGCATGGAGGCAGGAGCATAATGCTTTGGGGATGTTTCTCAGCCAGTGGGCCCGGAAATCTCGTCAACGTGGATGGCATCATGAAAAAGGAGCAGTACATCAAGATCCTTGAGGAAAACATCAAACAGTCCACAGAGAAACTTCACCTCGGAGAGCATTGGACGTATCAGCAGGACAACGATCCAAAACACCCCGCCAAGTCAGTCAAGAAATGGTTCCAGGATAATAATGTAGACGTTCTAGAGTGGCCAACCCAAAGTCCGGACCTCAACCCAATCGAGAATCTGTGGAAGGAGCTCAAGACCGGAGTGATGGCAAGGAAGCCTTCCAACCTCAAAGACCTGGAGACCTTCACGAAGGAGGAGTGAGCCCAAATCCCTGCAGAGACATGTTAAAACCTTGTGAGCAAGTATAAAAACCGTTTGGAGGGTGTAATCACAAACAGAGGCTTTTCCATTGATTACTGAATGTGACTTTAAACTGATCTAAGCAAGGGTATGAATAATTCTGGACATGACATTTTTTTTGTAAATCTATCAATAAAATACCCCCGAAACAATGTATTTCTTGAAATGTCTCTTGCAGTGATTCTTTCACCTGTTTGTCACATTCTTATGTAACTTAAGCCAGAAGAAACTCATTCCTCAAATAACATGATTCAAAATACTCCAAATTTGGTCAGGGTATGAATAATTTTGGGCTTAACTGTACATACATTCATACAAATATACAGAGACATGACAGAAATAAATGGACAACATGATTTTAAAAGAATTTATTTCTTGAACATTTGAAGTTCAATCGATTCTTTGTCCTTTTCTGTCCTGCATTATTTAGTCTTTTTTGGAGTGTGGCATGGAGCACCATCTTCCAAGAACAGTGCTGTTTTTGACCATGTGACCAGTGGAGAAGACTGGGAGAAGTCCATCCTCAAGGATAGAAATGTATATCGTAGAGTTGATATTGGCAACACACTCCACAAGCCCTGACCAGCCAGCGCTCCAGATTTCTCCCCACACCATCACTGTAAAACCACCGTTTGACAGTTGCCTGCAATCAGTTCAAAGAGAACTCTTGACTTGAAATCTCCAGACCCATACGCGTCCAATGTCAGAAAATTGAGCAAATTGGGACTCATCTGAAAAAAATGACAGCATACATACTGTATATACATGACATACACACATTTATATAAAACATATAGACATACATCCATGTTTGTTTATATATATATATATATATATATATATATATATATATATATATATATATATATACATATACATATACATATACATATACATATATATATACATATATATACATATATATATATATATATATATATACGTACATACATACATATCTATATTGTTGCGGCCCCGAGCGAATTATGAGGGCGTTTCCTCCTCGTTTGTCCTCGGAAGAGCCAGACCTGGGGCCACCGCCCACAATTAACTTTGTGGTACAGTGGGTTGCTTTTGAACCATGAACACCACTCAGTTAACCACGAGTTCCAGTGTCCATCATCTAATTATGCTGCTTAACTCGAGGCCACGTGGTTTCCTGAACGGGGAGCACGCCCTCGGCAAAGCACCAATCTCATCTTCATTGGATCTTAATTAGGGCGGCCGAGCGTTTAACCGCTGGTGCGTGCCGACTATTATTGGTCAATTTGTGTGCTCATTACCTCCCAATCAATCTAGGTTCAGACAATGCTGGATCAATGGAAGGAAAGGACAAGCGCGGACAGATTGGAACATCAACAAAGCAATTTATTGATAAGAAAATAAATGAATAAAAACAACTTTTTAATTCTGTGTGGTAAAAATTAGTAAATTCAAATCAATTAAAATAATCGGAAGCAAATAAGTAATTAATCAGGCCATATCAATGAAAAAGATCACAAGCAAATAAATAATTAATCAGGCACTGATAGAAAAAGAGACAAAGAGAAGATGCTTATCTGGGAGTGACTTACTTAACAATTAAACATAGCCAAGGGTACGCAGCAGATCATTCGGTGGGGGGGGGGGGGAAACAGAAATCGTCTCGCTCACCAAATCGAAGTTGTACGTCAAATAGAATGTCCTGAAATGTGTGAGCATGCCTTGTCCGTTGTCAGCGACCAGCCTTGCCATGCACCTACTTGCAAACAGGCCGGAACGCCAATCAACGTCACCCCCAAGAATCAGGTATGCCAAGAGCAGGCCCCGAGCAGAGCGAGCATCAACGGCCCGAGCGTCACCCACCGCCAGGAGCCACCAGAAGCCACAACCGACAGACAGCTGTTCGGAGCTGTGAGGCACTGTAAAGCGCTGAGGCGCTGAGGCTGTCACCAATTCCCTTGGACTCCGACTGACTGGTAAAGCCATCTGACTCACTGGACTTCGACTGACTAGTAAAGCTGTCTGACTGATACCGACTCACTGACGCCAACTGACACTTAGAAAAAGGTAACCGATATTAGACGGAGGACCCTAAATCAAGTGGTTGAGTTATTGGCATTCACGGTCGGTCAGCACATTCACAAAATGAGATCAGTGAGTGCAACAAAGGCTTCTAGAAAGATAATAAGGAGAAGACAACAGGGATGAAAAGAGAAAGAGAAAGGAGGGTTGCCCTTTTGATGTCGCAACATGAATACTTGGCTCATGGGGTATGAAACCCTGGTTCAAATCCCATCTACCATATCAAGGAATAATATGGAAACTGTTGGAGGAGGAGACCATTTGGCCCATCATATCAACACCACACCAAATATATCCATCAAAGCAACATCATTTAATTTGGGGAATGAGAGGAGTGTGAGGTGGGGTGGGAGCAATGTGGCACAATCAGGGATATTCCAAGGGTGTTAAAATAAAAACAAGGACAAATGTGTCCATGAGCCGCGTCCTAAAGGTTTT
Source organism: Eptatretus burgeri (assembly GCF_056783735.1). Lineage (NCBI taxonomy): Eukaryota > Metazoa > Chordata > Myxini > Myxiniformes > Myxinidae > Eptatretus > Eptatretus burgeri. The sequence continues at coordinate 54,189,126 of NC_140963.1, read as the reverse complement.
GTCTTCACCAGAAGAAGAGGAAGAATTAAAAAAAACTACAACAACAACAACAACTTCCGATATTTCGTCACGTGCCGCACGTCATGGACGATCTTAATTCATGATGAGAAAATAGTGTATTTACGAGATTACAATATATGAAATGGAATAATCTTTAAATAGTAACGTGAACTTTTCGTAACTTAAAAGCAAATGTCCAAATAGATTTAAAAATTCATGATAGACGCTCTCAAAAGGCACCCTCAATGCGAGGATGTGTACAGGTGTTTAGTATTTAAGGAGATCCGGATACTGTATATAAAAGAGCCGAGTCCGAAAGGTTTTGTCTTCAGAAGAAGAAGAAGAACAACAACAACAACAACAACAAGAACAACAACAACAAGAACAACAACAACAACAACAACAACAACAACAACAACAACAACACCGAGCTCTCTTTGAGCAGCGTTCGCTACACGAGATGCTGCCAAGGACAAATGTGTCCAACAGCCGCGTCAGAAAGGTTTTGTCTTCACCAGAAGAATAACAAGAAGAAGAAGAACAACGTGGAGCTCTCTTACAGCCAACGTTCGCGACGCGGCTAAAAAGATATGGGCAATACCCCGAGGTGCTCACCCGGTTGAATAATGATAATGAAGAGGAAGTCAACATCGGACGGAATTAGCAAAATGGGGAAAAAAGTGGTTTCAAACACCTATTATAGGGAGCAACCCCCACCCCCAACCACATAAGACCCCCTCAGGTCTTTCTGTGGACCCCCTCAGACCCAAAGTAATTTTTTATGCCATGAACAAATGTCGGTACATCACGGGTGATGAAGGTTGTTGTCTTGTTTCATCGGCATTGCATGTCGAGTTTCTCAGAACAATGCAAATACCTATTTTAGGGTACAACCCCCCCCCCCCAACACCTGTAGACCACCTTCTGGCCTGATTTTATTTTTATATGCTGTGAACAAACTTTGGTGCATACTGTACCGGCCAAAAGTTTTAGAACACCCCCATTTTTCGAGTTTTTACAGAAATTTAAGCATTTTAATGTTTCAATGTACTCTAAAATTAAACCAAAGGACAAATAAACAATTGCAGATAAAAAAAAAGAAATCATGGAATAGTTTTGTCGAACAAAATGTAATAGAAATTTTTGACTCATCAAAGTCGCCACCTTTTGCTGATATAACAGCCGAACATACTCGTGGCATTTTTTCTACAATGGAAATCAAATATTATTTGGAAAGTTCTTCCCAACACTGTTGCAGAAGTTCCCACAAATGTGTTGCACCTGAAGGTTGCTTTACTTTCACCCTTTACTTTCACCAAACCAGCTCTATGGGGTTTAAGTCTGGAGACTGTGCTAGCCATTCCATCGATTTGAAGCCTACCGTCTTGTTCTTTTCTTCTTAGGTAGTTCTGACATCGCCTGGAGGTATGTTTTGGGTCGTTATATTGCTGTAGGATGAACCCCCTCACAAACTAGGCGTAGACCAGAGGGTATTGCATGGCGCTGCAAAATGCTGTGGTAGCCCTTTTGGTTCAGGGTGCCAGGCAGTCTGTGCGAGTCGCAGACTCTGGATCCAGCAAAAAAGCCCCAGACCATCACGCTTCCTCCTCCATGTTTGACAGTTGGTGTCACACACTGAGGAACCATCCTTTCGCCTACTCAACGGTGTAAAAAACCCTGCGTGATGAACCATAGATTTCAAATTTTGATTCATCGGTTCATAAGACCTTCTTCCAATTTTCAGTCGTCTACTGGCGGTGCTTCATGGCCCAGGCAAGCCTCTTTCTTATTTTGCCATCTTCGCAATGGCTTTCTTACTGCCACTTAACCTGTCAAACCTGCAGCTCGAAGTCTTCTCTTCACAGTTGAAACTGAGACTTCCTTACTTCGACCAGTGTTAAGCTGTGCATGAAGCTGCTGTCCTGTCAACCACCTATCACGCAAGCTGTTGACACTCAGAAACTTGTCTTCTGATTGTGTTGTGGCTTTGGGTCTGCCAGACCTCTTCCAATCAGTTTCCTCCAGTTTCCAAGTGCCTTTTGATGGTGTAGGAAACTACTCACTGACACCTTGGTGACTGCAAGCACTGACACTGCAAGCATATGCATATATGTGCATATGCAAGCCATCATTCGTTATCTGTGTGCCAAGTTTGAACAACATCGGTTAATGTGTGTTGAAGAAATGGTCGAGGATGTGTTCGAGACCAGGGTTTTTTCCAACTAAAATGGCCGACAGTTGGCAAAATTTGATCACATCACAAAAGAAAATGATGTGCATATGTATTGTACCATGTGTCGTCTTTGTGCCAAGTACAAAAGAAATCGTAACATACATGTCCGAGATATGGTTGCGGATGCACACACACACATGCACAGACATGAAAATTGAGTCAAATCCATAAGCCCCCATTTCAGTCCAAGTCCAACAGGGGTGAATAACACTTGACGGGTTGACTCAGCCTGTCATTCTTTTGAGGTCGGCAACATGAGTACCAATTTGCTCGGAAAAGGGAGCCATTGGAGTATCCTGCGACAAAGTGGTGACATCCAAGATTGTGCACCCCAGCCAATGAAACTACCTCGGCAGTCTTATGCACCCCATGGTGTGAAGAGTATTGATCATCCATCCATTGTATTCTGTATTTCAGTAATATTTGTGCAACATTCAAACCCTTTGCTGAGTTACATTTCTTTGTCCCTGGTTTTCTCCACCGATGGCCGACTAATCACATTATGCCTTCCAAGGCTTCCGCAATGTGGCTTTTCTATAGCATGGTGTCTCGCTCAAATACTTCCCTGCACTATTTCACTCTCGATTCACCTCTTCTCTCTTCGTACTTTCAGTTCCGATTCGATCATGTCTTTTTCTCATTTGTTATTTCGTATGGATGTTAAAATTAACTTTGTCCAGATAAATATAATCATTATTGTTGAAGTTGTGAAAATATAAATAACAGCACAAATGGACAAAGACAAAGACAAAGGAGTCTCTCACATACCTTCCCACATTCTGTGCAGGAAATCTCCGATGCCAACAGGCCCTGGAATCTGTCATTAATGATGGAGTCCGCTTTTGCTTGTGAATTAACCAGCTCTCCTCTACGGTCTCCTGATGGAAGAACTAAACACATGCATTAGTATTTGAGATGTCCTCTTCAATGTGCACACAAGGTGTGTGATGTTTGACGACAAATCGAAAAACAAATTATTGCCTGGTGTTGGTTTAATGGTTAGGGTGGGGGCTTGGGATCTGAGGATGCAGAGTTCAAATCCTGTTCAGCTGTTGAATTAATACCAGGTGGGGTTGACTCTGCCTGTCATTCATCCTGAGGTCAGCAAAATGAGTACCAGCTTGCTGCTATCCTGTGTCAGAGTGGCAACCCTTCTTGGAATGTGTCCAATACCCTTGGAGATTGCTTAGATAGCATCAATGCTCTGCACAGAGAATGGTCCCAATGGATGGATGGAATTCTGGGACTAATGAAATTATTGCAGTCAGGGACATCTCCATTTTGGACATGAAAATGTCAGTGAAAGATGAAGAAAAGGTGGTCACCAAAGATAAAATTAATGAAAAGGGGTTGTGGGGTGGGAGGAGGTGTATGAAAAAATACTTATCGCTATTTTTGTGTTTGTCATATGTTGATAGCTCTGAACTGAATATCATTTGAAACTCATCGAATACACAGCAATTTTCTGTTTGAAAAAGGTTTTTCACAATTTTTTGTTCTCAATGTTTAAAAACAGTAAAGTAACAAAAATCTATCTGTGGAGGTCTTGATATGATTGTACTCACTCTGTTGGAATGACCGTCAGCACCTAGAAGGTTGATGCAAGTTGGGTGAATATACTGACTCTGGCTCACTTTTCTCCAGGTAAATGAATGGGGGATTTTCAGCGATTTATTTTTTTTTTTCCCAAAAAATAAACCCCCCTTTTTATCCCAAGATATATTTATTTGTCTCCCCTTTTAACCGAGGAACACTTTTTAAAATTAAATAAACATGTGTGTGGGGCGGGGTTTGTGTGGGCAGGGGGACATTGGGACTTGGGGTTTGTGTGGGTGGCATCAAAAAAATTTCAATTTAACTTTGTCTTTTGTAATTCCTGTGAATAAAATGAACCTAAAATCTCTTCCCCTTCTAAATCTTCCCCTTCATACATCTTACAAGTCCAAGGAACCGTATCTATTACATCAACAATTTTAAAAAGTTCGTTCGTCCATCGTTTAGTATAACCCTTTACAAAATGAGATTTCCATCTATATATTCTGACGATATCACCAACTTTGAACTTAGGTTTTCTGACATTAATCTCTTTTTCATATTTTAATTTTGTGAATGTTTCTGATGGTTTCATATTCGTTGACGTGTGAATCGTGTCATTATACTTATCCACAATATCCTGAATAAAAGATGACCATTGTTGTGAACCGAGTTGTGTGAATTTTTTATATAGTCATTCTTTTAAGGTACGATTAAAACGTTCAACAACAACGGCCTTTCCTTCATTAAAGGTACTGTATAATGTAATGCTGTTATTTTTTAGAAAATTCAGAAATGTCTTGTTATAAAACTCTCCACCCTCATCAGTCCGCAATTTTTTAGGTTTTCTCTTACTTTTATTAAATATCTGTTGAAAGGCTTACATAAGAGTATTACCTGTTTTGTTTTTTTAAAGGGACAACCCATGTGTATCTACTCCTCAAATCAATAACGGTAAAAGCATACTTGTACCCCTTATCATTATTGAGTTCAATCAAATCAGCGGACCAGATATAATCAACTTCCTTGGAATAAACCTTCCTTCTCTGAAACTTTGTGAATATTGGTTTATGTAATTTATCAGCTAATTGCTCTTCAGTCTTAATGACATCATTAGAGCCTAAAAGTTTTTTGAATTTCTAAGTCCAAGTTTCAATTTAGCACTGATCATCTTCTTCACGATGAACCTATCAACTTTTTCTCTTAGCGTTGGATTTCTTATCAGAGACAAATTATACATTTCTCTATCGGCTTCATGTTTTTGTTCCAAAGTTGTGGTATTCCCATAATCAATATCGTGCCTCATGCACACTTCATCAACTCTATTGATGGGCTTACTCCATCATTTAGGATTGTCTGCCTCATCTAATCTTTTATCCAAGTTTGTGCCTGGACCACAGAAAGAATACCCTGGTAGATGTAATTCCCCTATTCCAGTAGTTGTAAATTTACTTCCTGATAAAAACTTTTGTATATCTCCTCTGAGTTTGTGTTTGGAGATAAATTGATTTTTTTTTGAACCACACACCGAACATATACCTTTTTGTCTTACCCTGTTATTTTTACTTTTCAAATATGAGATTTTTTAGTATTAGTTTTCTTTTCACATTTAAGACAATAACTCATTTATTTATGAGAAAAATTCCGACAGAGTGTAAAAACCTTTTTAGTTTCCAACATGCACATTTGAATCTTAATTTTTAAAACATAAAGAATCCTTAGAAATGCCTTCACTCTCTCCTCCATTTATTTCAGAAAAAATGAAAAACTTGAATTAAAATCAATATCTTGCCGATGACAATAGTCTTATCGAAAATATTGCAAATAGACTTGTCAATTCTTTGTTTTCCTCCTGGTGGGTTGTTATTTTCTGTAATACCTCCAATCTTTTTTTCATCTCACTCGTTTCCATATTTTCATATTTATTCAGTCTCGCTCTTTCCTCCCTCTCCTCCTTCTCTCTCTTCTCCCTCTCTTCCTTCTCTCTCTTCTCCCTCACCTCCTTCTCCCTCTCCTCCTTCACTCTTTCCTCCTTCTCTCTCTTTCCTCCTTGTCCTCCTCTTCTCTCTCTTCAACTCCTTCCTCGTCCCTTACTATCCTTGAATCGCTTACACCCCATAGAATATCATACATATATTCATCAGGATTTCTTGTTATTCCTGTATCCAAAATATTTTTTTTACAACAGGAAACCAATAAAATTTCTTTTGAATTTCTAAAAGAGCCTTACGTTTTCTTAACTTTATAATTTTTTCATTATTTAACATTCTAATTAAATCCAAAGTTGTTGGTTTATCAACATCAGCATAATGCCAATCTTTTATTGAAAATACCTCAATCTTATGTTGTAGAACATATCTATTAAAATACCGAATACCCTTTTCTTGAAGGTAGGCTTGGACACAGAAATGATAATTTTCTTGAAGCCTTCTTGCCGTCATTTATGTATTAGAAATATATGTAAGAATAATATTATGACACGAAACACCTCCCCATCTTCCCATAGTTAAATCATTTTGTATTTCCTTACTTATTATATTTTTATATAATACTGTTTTCATGATATAAACTAGGGCAAAACCATTATTATATTTACCCTTATTAAATTATTTTATTTGTTGTTTACTAATCGTGCTTCCACAAAACTCATTCTCCATATCAAGTGGATAATATTCTTCCTTACGAGACTGATTCAATTGTTCCAGGTCTTCTAGGTCAATTTTAAATGACCAATTATACCCTAAATCTTTCATATCATACCCCCATTGTTCTATTCTTCTACAAACGATACGCCCTTCTTTATAAAAATTAATTTTAATTGGAACTGTGAATTTTGTATGACCTGGAGAAAAAATCAACACTTCTGTATCTTTGGAATACACAGCCGTTTTATTTAAGGATATATATTGTGATAAATCACTTAATCTCACCAAGTCATTCGCGTCAGTCGGGCTTGGATAATTTTTTAATTTATAAGCATTTTTCATATTAATATTTTTGGTTATATTATATTTATGTCGTTCAGCCTGTGCCTTTGTGTAATAATTTGATAAATCAATATCCAGTTCTTGGGATACACCAAAGATAGAACCATCTTTACCAACATAAGTCATTTATATTAGATAAAAAAGAATGTCATAAAATTTTTAATTTTTGTTGAGTTGAAATAACACATACAGACATAATTGACCACAACACTTGGAATTTAATTCTTGGACTTGAAATGTTTGATAAACACCATTCTGTCAGAATTTTATGACTTCAACAGGTGGTGGAAGACCAAAACTATCAAAATAATATTTGTCTTGATTATTAAAAATACAAACCCAATGAGAACCGTTCCCATTATTATCTTCTAAGTTCATAATAATATTCTTTGTATGTTTAGGCAAGTTTGTTAATTCATCTCTCACACAAATAACATTATGAATTTTTAATTTCTTGCAATATTTGACAAGTTGTAAATTTGATGTTGTATTCTTTCCAAATTCTTTAAACCACTCATCAATGCTCATTTATTTATTTGAAAGATATAATCCATTACCCCTTTCAGTTAATTTTACACCTGCTTGTGCGATAGAAGAAAGCATATCTCCAACTAACAATCTCACTTTATCAGGCAGACCTTCAAGTTTTTCAGCAAAATCTACAATTACACCACTTCCGCTAATTTGTTTCTCCAACTCTTTGTTATGTCTTTCCAATTCTTTTTGAGCCCGGAGTTGAGCCTTCCTTGTGTTGGCAGTTTTCACCGCTGTTGAAATACCACCCATCAATGCTCCAAATGCACTTAAACCAGCAAATAAAGGAATTAGAAATGGGAGAAATCCTCCACTCGTCTCTCTTATTGAATATTTTTTCAACATTGGTTTTGTCATTTTAATTTTAAGTGAGCCAGTATCGTTCAAGATTTTAACCTGTTCTCTTGTGAGCAAAACATCAATTCTTACTGCTCCTTTTCTCTGAATTGTATTAACGTTAATCATACAAGGCTTTTGATTTTGAACACAAGATGATAGTTTATGAAGATTGATTTGATTAACATATACCCCAGTTGGTATTTTGCCACTCATTTATTTAACAAAAAAATATGCGAGCCTTATCATAACACCATTATCTGTATTAATCTGCAATTCTGTTTCTTCCAAAAGCAAACAATATGTATCAACTTCTTCACTCTCTCCTCTTTCAATGTATACGGAAGTATCCACTCGATTAGACTTTATAGTTTCCTTTTGAGCACTCAGGTCAAACGCATAGATTGTATACAAACTTTTAAATGCTGTCATATCCAAAATAGGTTCTTTATTTCCATTACTTTCACACACCTTTTGGTAAGACTTGTATGCTTCAGCAAAATCATTTTTTTCCCAATAAATTTCCAATCTATCTCGTGGATAAAATGTTCCATCGAGAGAAACACGAAGTTGTCTTACTTAAGCATTATCACTCAATGCATTATTCTTATCAGTAACAGTATCACCATCTGGTTTTAAAAAAATGATCCACAGATATCATGGCTTTCCTTCCAGAACACCCAAATTCCACGTGTAAGTGGTTTGGTTTCGTTTAATGTGTTGACATCTTCTTTTGAGGTATGATACAGAGTGGTTTCTTTGAGTTAAACTTCTGTTCAACATCTTAGTCCAGCGGCTAAGACAAAAAATATGGCAGTATATTTCACTTTGTGGAGAAATTATGAAACTTTGCACAGAGATTGGGGACCCCAGTCGGAAGATTTTTCGATTTGGACTCAACTCTGAAACGCCCCCTGGTGGCCGCCATCTTGAGTTTCAATATGGCCGACTAAGATATGGCCGCCTAAACTGGATCGGATAGGAATGCAATTTCATTGGCGAACCCCCAATTTTCAGCCTCGAGGAATCCAGTGAAATCAAAGACAATGCATATCTGGTGTCCGCCATCTTGGATTCCAAGATGGCCACCATGGTCGACATATTTTCTTATAACCCATAATCCAAATTACATAGGACTGCAACTTCAGCGGCCAACGTCATTTTTCAGAGCACTGTCCGTCACAGGCACATAGGGATGTGCACTGGAGATTTGCTTTGTAGCATTTTCAGTTTCCTTTACAAATTTTCTTGCACTTGCAGCTCAGGAGCTCGTAGCATGCCTTAGATGCCTTGGGTAGTCCGGTCCATATCTCGCCATCCTTCTCCCAACCCCAATCAGCTGGAGGGGGAACAACTGGGTTGGAGACTAACGACTGACTCCAGATATGGCCTGCTTGAAATGTAGCTCTCCTTGTGTGTTCCAAGATATCCGATGCTGTTGGAGGTATATTCTCAATCTCCCTTGACCTCTTAGTGAACAGGTAGCGCCGTGCAGCATCCATTTACAGACAATGTGATTTACAGGATTTACTTGACAATCCTTCACTTGTTTACCTGTTTCCTTCCTTCGTCTGTAAAACTCTCGCCAAGATCTCAGTTAATACCTGTCTCCCTTGTACCTGTGTCTCACCCTTTCAATGCTTTGGTTTCCTCATAGACAGTTCACTCAACCTGATTAATCTCCTGTCGATATGCGAGTTGCTTTGGCAGCTCGATCGCATGGTGCACTCCACAGGACAATCATGAGGGAAAAACCATTTGTTGCAGAGATTGGATGATGATACGTCATATTTTGAGGGTGAACAAAATATCTGAAAAGGTGAGGATGGTCACATTGAAGAGGAAAAAAAGTGAAGGAATAAAGAAGAAACGTGCAGGTAGGTAGATGACATTCATGTGTTCCATTTGTTTCTATATTTCTGTACCTTTTCAGCCTCAGGAAAATCACCGGCAGCTAGTGGAGATTTGCCGTCAAAATGATTCATTTCTGGAACAGAAAGTTTTTGTTTGAGGAGTTCAGTTTTACAAAGATACAGGCACTTGTACAAAGGAAAATGCAAATTGTGTTTGTTCTCACCTTTGATGGAAGATTGGCTCAGTGCAGTATCCACTGGTTTCACTGCACCAGGGCAATGAGTCATTTTGTTCATTTCGATTGCAGACAATGATATCTTTGCAAAATTATCAGCCAATGGGGAACAATGCAATGCATTGCCTTTCACTGCAGACGACACCACACTTGCTGGTTTGTCTGTGGATGGGGAAGGAGATTCTGCTGCTCTTAACTGCAGACGTTGAGGTGTTTCCTCGTTTGTCTGCAGATGGGGCAGGAGGCTTTTTGCTGCTTTTAACTGTAGACATTGAGGTCTATCCTTGTTTGTCTGCAGATGTGGAAAGAAGCTTTCTTCTCCTTTTCACTGCAGATCTTGAGATCTTTCCTTGTTTGTCTGCAGATATGGATGGAGGCTTTGTTCTCCTTCTAACTGCAGATCTTGAGATATTTCCTTGTTTGTCTTCACACGTTGAATGACAATTTGCCTTGTATTGGACTGCAGACAGTGTTGTATTTCTTGGTTTGCCAGTCGATGTTGCAGAACCGCAGACATTTCCTTACACTGCAGCTTGTGTTGTTTTTAATTGTTTGTTTGTCAGCATTACAGGAGACTGTGCCTCAGCTAACGATTTCGGACATGCGCCATCTATAAGTACATCCTGATCCCATTCACTCTTCCCATGGGTCTTTGGGTTCTTTCGATGCCAAACCTTTTTTTCTTATTGCACTCTGTGGTAGTTTTTCACGAACACTGGAGCTGCAAAGAATGAAATCACAAGATGAGGAATTATCATATATTCAATGAGTTCAATTTACACTTAAAGATGAGGGTGAGGATGAGGGAGGTTTTCCTCTGTACTCTTGCACAAACATCCTCTCATCAAAAACAACTGTGTTTTTAAATATTGGCAAACTGTCCAGCAATTGAACAAATTCTCTTTTTATTTTGTCTATCCTAAACAATTGATGAGAGCCATCTATTTATTTTGTGGCTCGCATGAAAGACTCAAGGTATGCGCACTCGTCTCTGAGCTGTCTCGCCTGGCCTGAAATCTCAAACCATTCAGAAAATGCCATCCTGGTGTTTCAGAGGCAGGCAAGGCATCGATGTGTTTGTCCGTCCCTTCGATGGACATTAAATAGGGCGTCCCTCATGCCAACAATTGTTGGAGCACGTTAAAGATACCCTGGTTTCTTCCATGAAGAAGTTTCCATTGAAATTTGTTATTTGTTGAGGTTGACGAGTTGTCACCGAAATCAGCTTCTGTCCGACATCAGACCTTGCCAGGTGGTTCGTGAAACACTTAGGCCAAAATCTTTCCTGAGCCTAACCAACAATAAGGTGAGAAAAATAGAGGCTGTTAGTTGCAGTAGAAGTGATAGGAGTAGTAGTAGTACTCGTCATCGTGCTTTTGCTGGAATTGCCACAATTCCATTTAATGTCGCTCCTATCCTCACCTCTGCGAGTACAAGGTCTTGACTGCAGTTGGTAAGGTGGAGCATTTTAAGAGAAAGCAGCACCAAGAGAGAAAGGAACGGGAAGAAAAAAAAAATTACCAAAATAACACATTTGTACGAGTAACTTGTACGAATATACAAAGTGCTTTGTCGAGATATACTATAAAGTGCTTCGTTTGTTGTCCAAGTTTCCTGAATATTTTGAACAGTGTTGCCATATTCTGTCGCCTTATATTTGGAGACAATGTGTGAGTGTATCAAGCCTTTCAGGCTCACAGCACTGAGTTCCACCACATTCCTCTCAATTTTTACCTTCCTCGTTTTATATATTGCCATCTTTGCACAAGTTGAAATAAAGTTGACAAGGAGATCCCGTGACTTGCTCTACTTCTTAACCGGGTGTCAGATGACAAAGTGTTGGTGAGAAGTGAAGCCAGAAGCGCAAAAGTAAGTTTTTCATCAGCAAGAAAATTGGCTGAAGATGGCAACATTGCAGGTACATGTGAAATACAGTTTCTCTTTCACCACAAAAGCAGCATTCCTCTGCAACGTTTGTGAAATGCCGCATCCTGGCTCCAGAGCTTAAGGCACCATGGAGCAATTTCCAACTTTAGTCCACCATTGTTCTTGGCGTTGGGTAAACATATAGTGCAGCATTTCTCAACCTTTTTACCCTTGTGGAACCCTTGAAATTGTTTTCATGTCTCAGGGAACCCCTGCATAAAAATTATGATAAACCATTATTAATATCTAGCTTTTTTATATTTTTATCGTAGTTCACGTGGTAAATATAATATTTTTTTTCGGATACCTGGCTGAAGGAAAAAATGACCCCCTTTTTGTCAAATTTATTGGCAATGAAAAAAAAAAACATACTGCTCCTTTATGAGACCTCACACCGAGGTTTTAATTCACAAAAAAAAATCTGTAAAAACACAAAAAAATATACATAAACAACCAATATCACATACGTACAACACATATAAACATAACGAAAGTATATAACTATCACAATAACTTATCGTTTATTGACAATTTTGAAAAGGCATAAGATAAATCATAACAGAGAAGATAGATCGACACCGTGCATGTATCCCGTACTTGAGTCAGTCACTCAATGATACACGAATCCGCCACGTACAGGATGTCCACGAACCCGTGAGGGCGGTTTCACACTGGCGCCATATAGACATCGTTAAATACATTCCCTATGGTTGTTATAATTGCAAATAATATGAGGTTGAAGCCTCTATTATAATAACCAAGGAGTTTCCAACAATATGCCATACGTGTATAGTAAAATTACGAATATTAAACCAAACAAAAACTACTCAAAAATACATTAGCCTAATTATTAGTTTCTCGCGGAACCCCTAGCGACCTCTTGCGGAACCTGAGGGTTCCGAGGAACCCCGGTTGAGAAACACTGATATAGTGAGCCACAACATGGATGACTTTGAAAAGTAAGTGGAAGAATCTCACGCCAGGGAGTGTGCCATCGGGTTGCAAGAGCCATGTTGTGGAGCGAATGCATGACCAGCAGTTATATGTTCTTCATTGACAGACAACGGAAGGACATTTTAGCTGCACCAGGGGGCCAACCCAAGTTGTGTGTGGGTGGTGGCTGAGGAAGCTCACAATGTCATGGTTCGATTTCAAAATCCATGGAGTTGCTGTTGGACATCTGCAAAGTTCGATCACCTTCATTGAGATTCTCCAGAAACACTGTTGAAAAAGTACGACGCCAATGAGCACCATTGCAGTGCAGGATTCGCATGCAGGTCGCGTTGAATGGTCTTCAGCCTGGATGTGTGGTAGTGGCTTCGAAAGCAGGGAAAAGACTGCCCACCTTCATCTAAGGGCAAGCGAAGAATGCCCAAGGAAACCCAGTGTTTGCCATTCCAAAAGTAGTCCAATAACTTCATCTGCATCTCAACCAGAAACTTCTCTGGAATTCTTATGCATGAGATGATGAACATCAACGTTGGAATGATAAATTGTTTAATGAGGAGTGTTTTCCCTCTCAGTGACAGGACTTTTAGCAGCCCACTCCAGTCTGTCAACTTTGCTTCTACCTTGTCCCCAAAAGTGTTCCAGTTGACAAGTGGTGAGCACCCACTTGAGATGGACAAATGCACCCCAAAGTATTTTAGCTCATTGCGACTCCATGTCAATTCCTGAAAAAGTTTTGGGAACTCTGTGACTTGCATTGGTCCAATCAGAAGCCCAGAACTTTTCCTCCAATTCATTGTCACAGACGATGCTGTTGAGTAGACCTACTGAGAATCATAAATGGCTTGCATGTCCCTTGCACTGCTGGCAAAAACAAGGATGTCATCTGCGAATGCAGAAAGTATGAGGGAGAGCCTGTTGTTTGGTACCACCATACCAGTTAGCCTTCTCCTCATCAAACAAAGGAAGGGTTCGATGCACAGGGAATAAAGTTGGCCAGACAAGGGACAACCTTGTCTTATTCCTCTTTCGAATGGAAAGGGGGCGATCAAGTGACCAGTGACTTTAACTAGGCATTCTGCCGACAGGTACAACGTCTGGATCATGCCGACGTATCTCCTCCCCAACCCAAAAGTTAGCATGGTGTCAAAGAGGTAATCGTGGTTCATTTGGTCAAAAGCTTTCTCTTGATCCAAGGAAAGGAATCCAACTCGAGTCTGAGTCTTGTCCGCATACTGGATTACGTCTCTGACCAGGGATATGTTGTCAAATATTGTTCTGCCAGGGATGGCATATGACTGGTCAGGGCTGATTAATTTTGGTTACACCAGTCCCAGTCGATTTGACAGCATTTTTGCCATGATTTTGAAGTCCACGCACAACAGAGGCACTGGCCGATAGTTCCTTATATCTTTCAAGTCACCCTCCTTCGGAATCAAAGCCAAGGTTGCTCGCCTCCAAGACAGTGGCATTTGGCCAAATCACATGCTTCCTGAGCTACACTAAGGTAGTCAAGTCCGATCAAATCCCATACTTCGGTGTAAAATTCACAAGACAAGCCATCCACTCCAGGGGACTTATCCAGCAACAGGCTATGCAGAACAATAGTTCATTCTCCCAGAGAAAATGGAGCTTCGAGTCGCACTCTGTATTCTAGAGCCGCTTCAGGGAGGCTGTTCCACAAAGTGCCACAAGCATCCGCATCCACCTTCTTACCTGAGTAGAGTTGAGCATAAACACCTCAAATTCGTTCATGAACATGCAACGGATCATTGAACAAGGAGCCATCTTCTGCCAGAACACTGGATATCGTCCTAAGTCGACCTTTGCGCTTTTCCAAAGTTTTGAGATAACTCAGGGCATATTCATCCTCAATAAGAAACTGCAACTGAGAGCGAACAAATGCTCCTCGTGCCTTAATAAGACTACATGCTTTGAGAGTGCTCTTCTTTTCCTCATAAGCACGCAATTCAGCAGGGCTGAGCGTGGTAAAGTGACACTCAAGATGCAACAATTCCTCTTCGAGCTCAGCAATTTCTACTCCAATTGCTTTTCTTGATCCATAAGAGTATTCCTGGCATAACAATTTCAGTCGTGCTTTCCCAACATCCCATCGAAGTCCAAGTGAACAAAATCACCTTTTCTGTCATTCCAGGCTTGCCAAAAGTTGCTAAAGTTCAACAAAAAAACTTTAGAAGACAAACAAAAAAACAAAGAACAAAAAACTCTTCCTCCTTGATGAAGTCATTGTTGAGATGCCAAAACCCAGTGCCATGCCTTGCCTCAGTCAGGGAAAGATGAACCCAGGCCAGATTATGGTCTGCAAAATGTGCAAATTTTATACCGGAACAACTTGTACTCCTGCACAAACAGTGAGACAAGTAAAATCAGTCCAGTCGGGTTTGCGAGATATTACCACCCCTGATACTTGTTGAAGTAAATGATGTATCTGTGGGGTACTGCACACACCAAATGTCTTTCAGGTTGAACAGTGTTGCCACTTGTTGAACTACCTTAGCAGAAGGACTGTGTGGCTCTTTCCCAACTCTATCTCGGGAGGGATTGAGAGTGTAATTAAAATCCCCTCCAAGAATCACACACTCTGCGTCAGGCAAGGTGAGCATGAATCTCCACATGTGATCAAAGAACCGCACCATTGCAGCTCCAAAACATGGTAAATAAATGTTGTCGAAGTTCACAATAAAATCTTCAAACCTTACCTTAACAAGTAACAAACAACCCAAACTGACTTCATTTGCAACAAGTATTTGAGGTTTCACACTTGACGAAAAGAGGATAGCCACTCCGCAAGATGTATCCGTGAGGTAACTCAAAAAATGCCAATCCTTGCCACTGACTTTCCCATCAGAAGGCAGCCTCCTGGGTTGTCTGGGTCTCCTGTAGAAAGGCGACTCCAAGTTTCTCCTTTAAACAGAATGACATTACTTGGTGCAAACAAAATGCATCTTCACACCCGTTAACATTCAGTGATCCCAGTCGAAAACATAATGCTATCATTTCATATAATGAGAGTTATGGAAGGAGAAACACAGTCGAAGCCAACTCATGCTTAGCCCCATAACGTAGCAACTTTGCAAGAAACTTCCTGATTCAGACTTGCTCAGCCGAACCTGAAGTCTTCCTTTTTTGTCCATCCCATCCCTCCTCAGTGTATAGGGAATGCACGAGTGTTTTGTAGTCTTTCCACCGCTTTAAAGCAGTTTCAACTTTTTTCCGACTGTGCAAACTTTGCTCAAGGAACTCCAATATTTCATGGCCAGGAAGACACAAATGATGCCCAGAGGGCAGTTCCGATTCAATGCCCGTTCATGATCCTTGATCGCCTTCCCAGTCACCGATGCTCTCCTCATCTTCGCTGTCTGGGAGCTCATGGTCTTTCTCCTTTGGTATATCTGCAATGTATGACAAATCTTCTACCTTGTCGTTACTTAAAACTGACTTTGCACCTTCTCCTAGTGACACAGATGAACACTACATTGGTACTAACAAAGCAGTCCTTGCATCACCACGTGGCAAAGCCATAGGGATTGAAGATGCTTTGATGGTTGGGACAGGGGGATCATCCGTTTGAGGTGCTACGGTAGAACTCTGCTTGACTTCACTGTCTACATCTGCTGTGGACTTGTGGCAGCACTCGAGACCTCAGTCAGTGCAGGTAATGCCTTTGTCGCTTGTCAGACCGGAATCTTCTGCCTGTCTGTCACAACATGAAGGGGTTCCACAGTCTATTTTGAAGCTTCAGTGGTGGTCCTTTCATGCAGAACTGCTGCCTTGGATGCAGGAATCATTGAATTATGATGAATCCTCATTTCAGTTGTTTTTGGTTTGTCTGGATGTACTGTGTTAGCGACAGACATCTCAGTCTCATTTGACTCTGACAGGTCAGGAGATGCCACAGAATCATTCTTCATGACCATGCCAGGCTTGTTCATGGATGTTCCATCTTTCTGTTCACTCAACAAGTCTTTGGGTGCATCTGGCAGCAAAGACTTCTGATGATCTGTAACTTCAGGAACAGCATATTCCTCATTTTCCATTTGCACAAATTTGGTCACAATTTCTGTCTCCTCCAAAATACTTGAGCTTGCAGATCACTTCAAGTTCTTGTTGGCTGTGTCTACAACGTCAGTTTGATCAGCAGTCCCTTTGTCTTCTGGTTCTGATTTTCTCTTCTGCGCTCTCTTTCCCTTTCCCACCCTCACTGTCTGCCATTGATCGTCAGCAAAAGAACGGCCAGGATGAGAAGACAATGCAGAAACTTCTGGAATGACACTTTTCTTTTCCTTCGGCTTGTCAAGGTACCAAAGAGCAGAAACTTCATTTGAGATTGTGGGGCAGTCTGCTCTCATGTGATCCTTTGCCTGACATACAAAACAACAAGGCTCATTGGTCATATGAAATATCTTGTAACTCTTCCCTTCAAAAGGAATAACAAAGGATCCCTCACATTCCATGTCATTTCTCAACTCGATACGAGACTTGTCTTTTGAAAGTCAGGATATGAGGTAGGACAGGCTCACGATAACCGAGAGACAGGGGGCTAATAGGTGATCCTCGCACTCCCAATCGGTCCAGGAAAGGCACAAATGCATTAACGGCCATGAAAGGAGGTATGTTGGACAAGGTAATCCGTGTACCAAGACTCGAAAGCGCATTGACTTGTACAAATAATCCACCCACAACAATCCTTTTCTGTATTGCCTTATTTGCTTCAGCTTCGGATTTGAGGAAGAACACAGCCCTTCCAGACATTTGAGGCAGCAACTATTGTTGATGAACCAACAACATTCGCCATTTCCTTAACATATGCTTCCATTAGGATAGCTTGTCCCATCTCACATCTCACTCCATGTTTCCTTGTCAACACGTTAAATGGATGTGTGGAGCTGCTCACACTTGCTTGGCCAGAACAGCTCGCGGCAACGCCAGCTCATTCACGATTCATCGACATGTTTAAAATACCAAGATATATCTTTTACAAACAAAACTGCTCACGAAATAAAGGACAGTGTGTTTACCCGAAAGGAAAACAAACGTTGAAAAACGCGATTTTAAACAAACTCGTTTGAAGCAAACATTACTCAGCTTATTCACAATCAGGTCAGGTATGGGAGCATGTGCCAGAACAGTGCGTCGCTGCGTCCACTTTCCTCCGGTACTCCAGGCGCCTCCGTCTGGCCTTCCCCCAGGTAGATGCCAGGCCCATCCCCATCTCCTTGAGATGCTGGTCAACCTGCTGCAACCACGAGACACGTGGTCAGCCCATTGGCCTCCTCCACTCACAAGACTCCATCGCTAAGAGAATCTGGTGAGCAGGATCAGCGTCAGGAAAACGAGCCACATGTCCATACAGCCGCAACTGACGCCCACGGACCATGCAGGTAACAAATCTCATCCGAGTCTCTCTCAGCAACCGCTCGTTGGACACAAAATCCGACCAGCGATAGCCAAGGATTCTCCGGAGACCCGGTACCAAAGGAATTAAGTCTCCGTCTCAGATCCTTGGTCAGAGTCGAAGTCTCGCATCCATAGAGCAAGACTGGAAGCACCAAGGACCTGAAGACTCAGACTTTCATCCTCCCGCACAGGTACCGGCACCGCCACACCCCATGATCCAGTGAATCCATGACTCCCCAGGCCTGACCCAGACGTCTATTGACCTCTGACTCACAGCCAGCAGAGACATGAATATCACTGCCAAGGAAAGTGAATCGCTCCACGACCTCAACATCCTCACCACAAACAGACACAGACAGGACAGCAGCATCCAATATGTCATTAAAAGCCTGGATCTTAGTTTTGACCCAAGAAACCTGTAATCCCAGCGGCTCCGACTCCTCATTCAGCACCTTGAGTGCCCCCAAAAGGATATCTAAAGTCTCCGCAAAGATGAATGCATCATCTGCGAAATCAAGGTCCAAGATCTTAACATTCCCAAACGATGCACCGCAGCTTGATCTTTCCGACATCCTCCCTAAAATCCAGTCCATACAAGTGCTGAAAAGTGTGGGGCCAGTACACACCCCTGACGAACTCCAGTAACAACTGGAAATAAGTCAGAGATGGTACCACCACACTTCACAGCACTCTCAATACCAGAGTAGAGCTTGGATGAATGCAATGCATGAATTCCCCTGTAAGCGGGACGAGAATCACCTGTCCACAGGTGATGCTCTACCCCCTCACAAATTCCTCGCACATAGGCCTCCTTGTCCACCCTTAGTGCACGTCCAGTTTTACGCCTCAGCTCCCTGAACAGCTCATCTCTGCCATTCAGCCTGGCCCTGCGACTCTGGTCAATGGTATCCAGTGTACCTTGAGAGACAAAATTCTTCTTTGCCCTGCGGTGAGTTCCAAGACATCCACCGGCAACATCAAGGACGGTGGTCTTGAAGGCACTCCACAACTCTTCAGGACCCCCCAAAGCACCCAAAAAAAACAAATGTCCACTCAGCCTGTTTGCAAACTCCTCAGCTACTCTCTCATCCTTGAGCTTGCAAACATCCAGCCAAGGATGGGATGGTACCATTCTCCAGGATTTAAGGTGCAGCTTTAGAGTTGCTACAACAAGCCGGAGGTCAGTATTGAGGAACTGAGCACTCCGGTAGACCCTGCAATTCTGGATCATCCTCCAGTGACCGTCAACGAGGACATGGTCAATCTCCTTTGCTACACCACCAGCGTTGGAATACCAAGTCCAGTGATGCGTTTGTGGGTGCTGAACCCATGCACCAGCCACCCTCAGTCCATGACTTCTTGCAAAGTCAAGGAACTTAGTGCTATTCTGGTTCATAGTTCCTGACCTATGGGGACCAACACATGTCTCATAACCATCCCTATCAGTTCCAGTCGATGCAGTGAAATCCCCCAAGACGAGAAGTGTATCTCATCTGGGGCACTGATCAACCACAGCCTCGAGCGTGGCGTAGAATGTGTCCTTCACGGTGAGGTCACTCGCCTCAGTTTGAGCATAGACAGAGACCAGGGAAATGACACCTAAGGAGTGACGAATCCTTAGTCTCATAATACGCTCGTTGACCGGTGATACCTCAATTATCATTTGGGTCAGCTTATTGGATGCAGCTACAGAAACTCCTTGAGTATGGTAACCATCAGAGCGACCAGACCAATAGTAGGTGTAACCACCCACCATTATCTCGCCGCAATACGGTCTCCGAACCTCAGAGAGTTTTGCAATACCGATGTCCAAATGCTTGAGCTCAGATGATAACAGAGACAGGTGATCATCCTCTCTTAGGGATAGGACATTCCAGGCACCCACCCGAAGGGACCGCCTCAGGTTAACCCAAGGAGACCGCCGTCTGGTGGACGACAACTCAGCACCACTCCGTCACACTCTCCCGCAATCTGACCCAGGTATGTTACCCCGTGGTTTCCCTACTTTCAAAGATTGGGGGTCCCGAAGGCTTTGCCCCAATCCCGTCATCCGGTGAGCTGCCCTGCGAAGGGAAGCTGCACAGGGGGTACTCCCACGGAGTGGGTTTTCAGATTTTTTTTTTTTACGTTTTTCCGTTTTGTGGAATGAAGCGTTTTACGGTGGCCGGAGTGCAAATCCTGCCACCAACCTCCAAATAAAAAAGTAACCCAACTGCAGGAGGACGTCCGCAGACACAGTTGGGCACTGGATATGGATGGCCGTTGGCTCACAAGGAGCTCCTCCGCCCTTTGACAGGTTTTGTTTTTAATCCTGCAGGGTGTCCATATCCAAACACCCTCCTCACCAGAAAACCTGGTGGGGGAGACTCTTTAGTCGCCGACAACCCGATCATGGAACAGGTTAGTGCAGGTTTACATGGTACCTGTACTAACCTGTTGCTGTTGCAGCAACATTTATTTTACTTTATTTCCCACACGACCTCTCCCTCACGCACTCCACACACCGGGTCACACAGAGGAAACCTCATGAACATTCGTGCGCCATTCATTCATTCACAATGTTGTGCTATTTATCACGGTAAAGGGACATGAAGTAAAAAAACAAAAACAAAAGGAATTCTAAACGATATTTTATCGATAACGACACAAGTCAAGCTAGGCCTCAACACAAAAGGTCGAATTAAAGAACGAAAACACGAAAATAAAATAAACAAACGAACCAACTCGGTTCAGAGAACCAAAACAAAACAAAAATACCAATAGAACCGGAGTAGTGGGACTACAATGATGAATAGTTGGAGCAACTCGAGGAGCAGCGAAGATACGAGGAAACTCGAGGTAGTAGTTGTCGTTGTCGTTGTTGTCGTTGTTGTCGTTGTTGTCGTTGTTGTCGTCGTCGTCGTCGTCGTAAACAAGGAACTGGACTGAGGAGGAGGACATTTGGCCCATCAAGCCTGCACTGTATCTAAACCACATGAATCAATGTAACAGTTTCTCAAAACAAATTCACCGAGGGAGAGGGTGTGGAGGTGCAGGAGTGGGGATGAGGAAAGTGGAGGAACCACGGACATCGCCTGGGTATTTATACACATGAACAATTGCACAACAAATACATGATATTTAATTAAAATTATAAACTAATTGTTATTATAAAACATTTTTGGGGGTGCCGGAGGGGGGGGGTGAGGAGGATGATGATGAGCAATCAACAAGCCCCGACAGTCCGTTCACCTTTTGAAGAGACTCAGAGATCTATCAATCATGACACAGACATCCAATCACAGATCCATATCTCAGATACCAGCTCCCGACAATTCCTGTAAATATCCATGTTATGTCCCACTCCCTCGATCCCCACTGATTCTCGGTACCTATCTCATTCCAATTTAAACGTATCGACTGTTTTTGCTGCCATTACCTTTCCACAGACAACCTTTGCAGTGTCATCCACTCTCTGATTGAAAGACCCTTAATTACCATCTTAACTCGACTCTTATTTACTCTCAGGGTGCAGACCTTGGTCTTGTCACTTGATCTCCCTTCTGCAAGAAACCTCTTCTGCAGTTATTTTGTGTATACCCTTCATTATCTTCATCATCTTGTTGATATCCACTCCCAGCCGCCTCCTCTCCAATGTATGAAATCCTGTCTCTTTCAGCCACTCCACCAAGTCGACTTAAGCTCGACCGGTAATTCATCAATATGCCTGGTGTTGGCTTAATGGTTCGGGTGGTGGGGTTAGGATCCGAGGATCCTGAGTTCAAATCCCACTCGGCTGTTGAATTAATACCAGGTGGGGTTGACTCTGCCTGTCATCCTTCCGAGGTCGGCAAAATGAGTGCCAGCATGCTGGTATCCTGTGTCGGAGTGGGGACCCGTCCAGAATTGTACCCAATAGCCAAGGAGACTGCTTAGGCAGCACCAACGCTCTGCACAGAGTATGGTCCCAGTGGATGGTAATTCATCAATCTCAGTACTCTCTGCTGAACCATCTTCAAGGTGGCTCTGTCCTTCCTCAGATCTGGTCACCCAAGCTGGACACTATTCCAGGTGAGGCCTCATTAAATTCCTTTCCAGTAAATTCCTATAAATTTCGATGTAAACCCCATATAAAGAGGCTTCATGAAATTCCTTTCCAGTAAATTCCGATAAATTTATATCTTCTTCTTCTTCTTCTTTTGGCTGCTCCCATTGGGGGTCGCCACAGCGGATCATCCGTTATGATCCGCATCCTGATTTGGCATAGGTTTTACGCCGGATGCCCTTCCTGACGCAACCATGGTCGCCTCTTACGACACGGATATGGATTGGGTTTCACCATGATTCCGGGCTGCCCTACACCCTCTCATAGCGCGGCCCAGCACAGAGCAGAGCTCCCATCCTCAAGCAATCCTCCAACCCAAGCCTCCGAGTCGCTGGAAAACAGGCGCACACCACTACGCCCGGTATAAATTCCTATAAATTTATATATAAACCCGATATAAAGAAGCCTCATGAAATTCCTTTCCAGTAAATTCTTATAAATTTATATATAAACCCGATATAAAGAAGCCTCACGAAATTCCTTTCCAGTAAATTCCGATAAATTTATATATAAACCCGATATAAGGAAGCCTCATGAAATTCCTTTCCAGTAAATTCTTATAAATTTATATATAAACCCGATATAAAGAAGCCTCATGAAATTCCTTTCCAGTAAATTCCGATAAATTTATATATAAACCCGATATAAAGAAGCCTCACGAAATTCCTTTCCAGTAAATTCCGATAAATTTATGTATAAACCCTTTATAAAGAAGCCTCACGATAAAACGAATGTATTTGATTCAAGCCTCGATCCCGTGTGATGGTCTCATTATCACAGTTCGGTCTTCAATTCCATTTGTTATTCTTTCATCTCATTTATTTTACCTTATTCCCCACATGACCTCTCCCTCACACACTCCACAGACCGGGCCACACAGAGGAAACCTCATGAACATTCGCGCACCATTTCCTCGTTCAAACTACGCGCCTTCCTAAAAAATCCCCACAATAACCTACCTTTGACCTCTTCACCACAATCGCGACAAACGTTTCAATCACTTCACCACAAACGTTCCAACAGCTCCAACATCCTGACCACGAACACCATCGCGCTTCCCACACCTCACCACAACCGCGATCACAATCGGCACCCTGGCAAGGGCTGATCCGAGGTGGGTTCAAGGAGTGCAAGGGGTCAAGGGGTCAAGGGGTCAAGGGGTCAAGGGGTCAAGGGGTCAAGGGGTCAAGGGGTGCAAGGGGTGCACACCCCCTTCAGACATGGAACAGGACGTGC